>NW_020448097.1:1446699-1579644 GCF_003343035.1 Apteryx rowi | reverse complement strand
GCGGCGGCGTGAGGCAGGCGACGGCAGGAGCCGCTTGACAGGCGCGGGAGCCGCCGCGGGACGCCGGCGACCGGCTTCTCGCCCGCCCCTCCCCGGTGAGTGGCGGCCGCGCCGGCGCCGCGGCTGCCGTCAGCTCCGGCGGGAGAGCGCCGCGCGGGGCCCGGCTCCCCTCGGGGCAACCTGCCGCGGGGCCGGGGCAGGAGCACGCGGTTGGGAGGGCGGCGGTGCGGGAGCCGCTGCGGTGCGGCCGCTCCCCCTCGAGAGCCGGGTGGCGCGGCTCTTCCTGCCGTCCGCAAAGAAGCTCCGCTCCGCACCGCACCGCGGGGGAGGTGGCGGCTCCTCGGCCCGCGCGCGGCGGCCGTTGGGGGCCGCGGCGCTGCGCCTGTGGCCGGCGCCCGCGCGAGATCCTGCGCCCGTTAGGAGCGAGGCGGCGGCGAGCTCCCACCACTCTGCTCCCTCTGGCACTGCGGTTCCGCCTGGAGGCAGCGCGAGGCAGCTCGGGCGGCTGGGGGGCGCCGGCTGCCCTGCCGCGGGCGGCGGCGTCTCTAGCGTCTTGTTTGCAGCTGAGCTGGGCGCCCGGCATCATAAATGGGCTGCCGAGTTCAAAGCGGATTTCTTGCGTAGTGAATTGTCCTTTTTACGAATGCGTGGTAATCCATTAAAAAAAAAAAAAAGGTAGTTAGGCAAAGTATGAAAAATTCGGTTGGAACTCTCATAAAGAGTGCTCTTCTCATCGCTGTCGTCTGCTAAGTCAAATCGCAAACCAGAGTGTGGTGCTGCAGTAGTTAAGTGAAGCCTTTCTCAAGTTAGCTTGTATGCTCCGTTAGACTTCAGGAATAGAATGCCACTTTCTGTGCTTTTAAAAACGTCCAAGTATTTATTTATTGCAATTCAAACTTAAAGTCTTTCCCTATGGTTATTTTCTGTTTCTCACTAATTACTTAGGCTATAAAAGGTGGCTCCAAATAATTCTGAAGCCTAAAAAGTGTAATGCAGAGGTTAAATACTGCTATCTTGGTGAGGTCTAGTAAAGTAAACTTTGCTTGTGACTCATGCATATTCCAACTAATCTAGGTTTGCTGATTAAACTTTACAAAATAAATACTTTGTAGATCTGATTATAGCTTTTCAGAGCATGCTTTACCTGACTTGTAGACAACTTTTCAATACAAGTTTGATGACGATTTTTTCTATTATTTGAGGAATGGCAGTCTTAAACGTTTGAACTTTTAAAACTTTCATCCTGCATCTCAGTTACGTGGAAGTGACAAAGAGAAGTGGTCTGTTAGACGGTCACTACCAGTAAGTACTGTGGCATATGGTCAGGTGGGAAAAATAATGGTTAGGAAGGTGTTTTCTGTATTACAGTTATGTTTTAAGCTGTCATATTAACAGCAGGTAACAAATAGGAGAGTGAACAGCTTGCAAGCGACCAGTTCTCCAGGACCCACCATCAAGTGCTCTTCCGACCGCAGTAGCCTGCTGAACACTTGAGTGGGCTCCATGGCAGCGTGCTCAGGGAGACTACTCGTACAACCAGACTGCTTGCTTTGGGCTGGGGAAACTGTTTTTTCTTTGTTAGGGTATAATAAAATGTCAGTACTATTTAAGGATGATGTTGCTTGAATGGATGCAAAGAAAAAGTGCTTTGAAAACACCTCTGCTGGTACCCTATTTATGGGAAGTCTCAAAGTTATGTAAGCAGGAGGCAATGGGGAAGAGTATGTGGTAAAACTGAAGTTCTGATCTTGAAATACTTAACGTTGTAAAGCTAACTGCCATATAACATAATCCATTTTTTAATATAAAAGTAATGTTTCCTGATTTTGCTTGAGGCTTAGCTGACAGAGTTGATGCTCTAGTTTTCTAGTTCGTGTACATAATGTAGTTTGTGTAATGTCTTGGAGGTCAACTGATATTAAATATTTTTACAGTAACGTTCAGATTCTGAAAAAAAATTAATTGCTTTTGAGTGCATGTTATAGCTACAAGTACAAGCTGCTTTCACACTAATTGAAGCTGAGTAGAAATGCAAAGGTAACTTTTTCGTTCTGATGTCCTGCATCAGGTTATTCTTATAGTTTGATTATACATTAAGTGTTGATCTTTACTTAGGGAAGTTCAGTGAAGGAGCAGTGACAGACCCCTAAAATATGTTTCCTCATACTTGGTATGTATTATTACTTTGAATGTGCAGATGCTCTTCCCTCCCCTGCTGCATTCAGATACAGTGTTCTAATGAGGCAGAGGTATTGTTTTTTGGAGTAGCTGCTTAAGTTCAGAAGAGGCCTTGGAGAGTGTTTCCATTGCAAAACCAAGTGTATCTGGCCACTAGTGTGAAATTCATAGTACGGAGAAGGTATTCATTCCAACATCTATCTAAAAGTTGCATACATAAAATGACGACTCAGCTCTCCTTAAGAGGAGGGAATGTGAAAAAGGCTAAAATAAATGTAGATAGCTCCTCTTGCCCTTTGCACGTGGGTGTCCTTTTCTCATGAGTTTGTTTCATATTTTTTAATATTCAAATAGGGTTGTGAGCCGAGTGTGAGCCACGTCTACTCCCTTTACTGTTGCAGTCAATCCATAATGGAGTGGATGTAAAGGGAAAAATTAAGTCTTCAGTAATTATCCCTTGGCACTAAATAACATCACGAAGAAGAAATTACACTTGTCATTAACTGTCCGTGACTGCAGCTGACCTTGTTATTGGTCTGGGTGCATCTGCATCAAACAAGGATGGGTAAAATGCAGGGAACTTGCATGTTTTAAGATAGTCTTTTAAGATATCATTTGACACTGTACTGTAATGTTTTCCAAGAGTAAATATAGAACAAATTACAGCATGGAGGCTAGTACAGTGCTTCAAGGAGTCTACAGAAGGGGGACTGTTAACCAGCTTCTTGACCTCTGCATCTGCTGGGAATTTAAATTTTTATTTATTCAAGTTTTAAAGAAATAGCCTTAGGCATCCAATCTTACTGCTAGTTACTTCTTCCAGAGATTAAAATCTTAATTGTAGAGCACTGTGCTGTTAGTATTCTCTAAAATATAAGAAATGCATGGAAGATGGGCCAGGAGACCTCTGAGATTTTTCTAGTACACAGGAAGGGCCAAAAAATCCTGTACAAAGTTGTCAAGGCTTAACAGAGCAGTTTATAAATGCAGAGCACAAGAAATGTTAAACGTAAAATGATTTGTGCTTGCACATTATAAATGTTTTGGTATACAACAGTGTTTTGCTAATACAATTTGTACGGCTCCTTTGAAGACCTGCTAAGGTCTAAGTCTTCTATAATTTGATGATACTTTGATTTAATGGTAGGTAGAAAACTTTTAAAACTAGTTATATATAGTTAAGTTTATCAGTCATCACTACAATGCAGAAGTAATACATGTGGTATATGTGCACAGCTTATGATGTCTAAGTGGACAGATACTTCATTTGCTTCAGGTGAAGCCTCTAAAAAGTGAAACAGTTAAGTCCTTATGTGAGTTGTAGTTTCTTCTAAGAGAACGTGTCTGTGTGAGTGCTGCTGCTTGCATGTGAGCATTTCACGCACCTGCCAGCTGACTGTCCTGAATGGACAGTGGTGCTGCGGCAGGTGCCCTCTTCTGCGGCAGCAGCGGAGGTGAAGCAGCCCTGTCACCTCCTATTCCTGGGAGCAGCAAGATAGGACCTGGTGAGTGACCAGCTCAGTTCGCGCGTGTGTGTAAACTCTCCACATTGCCTAAAACTTGTATTCTTATTTGTGATTTCTCCTAGTACATGTATTTTTCGTGTTGTGGGGTGGGGAAGGGGGTTTTGTGCCAGCTGCTGCTTGGGCAGGGACCTTATGAAACAGCCCGTTCTTGTAACGGCCAGCTGAGACTGCAGGAGATGGTGGGGATGGCCTCACGTATCTGAGCCAACGGTGAGCGGATTTCCCATTTATTTTCAACAGGTGTATAGACAAAGAGTTACCAGGGCATAAATAGTGATGATGATACGCAGAGGTACTTGCATGTCTGTCTTGTTAGTCATTCTTTTTTGTTGACAAGGATACATGTATGGAGGAAAGTTGGGAGCTACATCACAGCCATTCAGAAAGCAACAACTACCTTTGCAAGCCTTCTTACCTGTTTTATTTGAGCTTGTTCAGATACTCTCTTTTGTATATGCTGGGTATTGGGCACAGGTATATGCAACTAAATCATTTGAGTTAGGGGGGCAACACTATCTCCTACCTTTAGTAAATCTCTTCAGAAGATCCCTATCACAAAAAGTAACTTTCTTGCTTTAGCTTCTATGTCCTTGGAATAGGACAAAAAATCTGGGTCCAATACCAAGTGCTTGCTTACTGTGTTTTTTCCATCTACTTTCTTCCTGCTTTTCTGAATTCCTTCTAGGCTAAGCTTAATATTGTGAAGGAACTGAAGGGAGTCTGCAGCTGTTATTTCCTTGCAGTTGGGCACCTGAAGATTGAGACAAGTTTTAAGATTTGCTGGATGCAGCTGTTTCTTAAAAAAAAAAGTGGTGGGGGGATTATGCTTGATACACTATAAGGGTATGTGTGGTTCCTGCTAACTCCTTAGAGTTGAAATAGGACAAATCACCATGTTTTCCTAATAAGTGAGCCTGATCTGAGTGTGTATCTGAATTTCTCTGGAGAGTTTCTACATACATACATACATACCTCTTCCCACCTTCATGCATGGTACCTTGTGTAGTCTCTCTCATTAGGACATGCTTAACACCTCGGGGCTGTGATCTTGTGTATCTGCTTTCTGAGTTATCTGATCTATCTTCTGATGGGATAAATAGTTCACATTCTTTTGTAGCTGGTTGCTACATTGTTAATGGAATTATCATAATTCATTTTCTTGGGGTCGTGATTTTAGTGTTCCACATGCAGTGGTTGCCTGCAGTAGAATCTTAAGTTTGTACAGTAAGGAATTGTCAGGTTCTGATCTTTCCAATTTTTAAAAATTCAGGCTGTTTTTGTATATGATACTTCTTTAAAGTAATACCATGAGTTTATGCAAGGTCTTTCTGAAATACTAAAATCTTTAACAGAATTTTACTGCTTTTCTGTTTGTTTTAGCAGGAGATAGCCTTTTTGTCCCAAAAGGAAGATGCTGTCTAGATATCTTGTGTCCAGATTAGTCTTAAAGTACTTCTTCAGATTTGTTAAAACAATGTTATATGCAGCTTCAGTATGAACAGTGTTTTTGAATTTATAGTTTTTTCCCTGTATATGATGTACTTTCTGTGCAGCTCCCCATTGGTATGTTGTAATCTAAAAGCAAGTTAAGGCATTGTATTGAAGGTAGATACCCTGATTAAATCATTTCATTCTAGGCCTTCAGCTACACAAATCAGGTCAAATTTTATCCAAGACACCAAGGAAATCTTGTCTTTAGGTGAAAGAGATAAACTTCTCTAGTGGAAATTTAAGTTTGCTGTCTTCTCAAGGTAATATGATATCCCTTTTAGTTAGTTCAGGACTAAGCCTTGAGGCTGTCATTATCTCAAGCATACATTAGTTCAGGGAGCTTCTGAAGTTTATAAAACCTGCAAGAGAGTAGTACTGCTTTGATGAGGAAGGTGAATGAAGTGTGTACCATTATTTATGCATTGTATGGAATCTATCGTGGATTAACACAGGGAAGTTCAGGGGAATGAGTGCAGTTCTAAGGGGCGCTTTTGAAAACCTATTTGAAAAGAAGGGTTTGTAAAAGTGAATTTTGTATGTAGAGGAATGTGAAAGGGTATCAGAGCTGTTAAGTTTGGTGAAACATGTTAGTGACACTGTCATATATTAAGAGCTCAGAGATTAAAAGGGCTGCTAGCGTGTTTGATGGCACTTTTGATATTAAATCTCCTGTATGTATACAATATATTGGAGTGCTTGAAAGAGGCAGACAGTTTTCTGGAAAGGTCAGAAGATACATACTGGCTTTAATCATGAAATGAACAGCATTATAATTACCTGGGAAATATTATCTGTATGTTGTGAGTAATATTTTTCCTAGCTTGTTGTAGGAAAATGCTGCCTGGACTAATGGCTGAATTTTCTCCAGTGCTCAGTAGTATAAGCCCTCTGCGGCAGAGGTGGGGGAATGGCACCTTCCTCAAGGAGGCAGCAGAAGGCTGGCTGCTCTGCCCCTGCCTGGGCTGCGGTGTTGGCACACAACCAGTTGCACAGCTGGGGAATAGGTGGGGGAGGCTGCCCCCTTACACCTGGTCTCATCCTGTTTTGTATAATCAGACAGTCATCCCAGAAATTGGGAATGGGGAGATGGACTTGCTTGGGATGTTCTCTGATGCTTTGGGATTTTCAACCTGTTCCATTTTCTGAGGAGCATGACAGATTCTGCAGCTGAGTGTTTGCAGCCATCTAGCCCTCTGAGCTGCTGCACGTTGGCTTTTTTTTTTGTGACCTGTCAATGCTTTGCTATCTGCAGAAATGTCTAGCAACATTCAACAGCGCTTATGAATGTTTGTGCAAATATTTTTCGTAATGTCTGTGTGGAAGATGATTCCGCTCCCTTATGGAAGGGGATTGAAGAAAGATGTTTCTTTCCTAAAGAAATAAGAAGTGGGGAAGGAGAGCCGTAACTACCAGTAGCGCAGTGTGGCCAGCCCAGTGGGGTGTGGGTGTGCTTGGAATGCAGCTGGGCAGTGAAGGCTGCAATCAGCCACCTTGGGTTTCCTTCCCCCAGAAACATCCTCTGGAAGGGGAGGTATCAGGAAATACCTTGAGGGTTAACTTAGTTTTGGTTTGTTTGCTTTTTTTGTTTGTTTTGGGGGTTTGTTGGGGTTTTTTTGGTGCCCTGATTAGACACCAGCAGGCAGCATGTGGTACCAGTGTAGTTGTCCCATTATGTAAGGGAGCATACATTGCAGTGCGTTACAGCAGGGGGACAGGTGTGTTAGAGGCAGTGTGTTACAGCAGGAGGAGATAGATGTGGTAAGGCAAGTTCTGCCTTTGTTAATGAGTGCTGGTTGCTAGTCCCAGCTGGCATGGTATTGTTCGGATACTCGAGAGAGAGGCGGGAGATACCGTAAGCACTAGAGGAAGATGGTAGCAGAAGGATGTTGCTGCTGGCATTGAGTACAAGCAGCAAGAGGCAAGTGTCTTTTGCTTCAGAACAAGCTAACTCACGTGAGGTGCTTGTGATAGATTGATCGTATGCAGAGATATCCCAAGACTGTTCTCTGTGCCACCAATTAAAAAAAAGCTGTGCTCTGTATTTGTTACTCATAGATTTTTGCACCAAATAAAAGGTGGTTGTGTTTCTCTCGTCACTCTGTTGGATTAATAACAAATCTGGACCACAGGGATGGATGTCAGCTCCGTGATGCATGGATAGGGCTCTGTTAGATCATATCTGAACCAAGCTTCCACAGTCCTTTTAGAGTTTGAAGGCAATGTAGAAGGGAGGAAGCCAAAGCTATCTAACAGGTTGTAAAATCCCTTTTTTGCCCTCCCTCCTCTGCTCGTCTTTCTGCCCCTAGTCCSCTTGTGTACACACACACTCTCTTATTACTGCATGTAAAACTGTTTGTATTGCTTGTTTTCTGTAAAAGACAAGTGCAGAAAAGCTCTATAGGGATCTCGAGCATCCATTCCATACTAGCCTCTGGGCATCTCTTATTATGTTTGCAATAGCAATTTCTCTTCTCCTGTACCTGTTTTATTTGCACTGTGCTAAAGGTATGCTTGGTGCCTCACAAAACAAATAGTTAGAAAGCTCTCTTCTGTGTCAAGGCAGGCTGAGCTGAAGGAAGAGAAGATGAATCTGGGTGTATAGAGAATTTTGTGCAGGAATTCAGCACGCAGCCAGTGCTTATCATACAGGGCTTTTTGTGCATCATTTAATTGGTTTGTTTCATAACAGAAATCTGAGTTTGATTTGAATGAAGTCAGGCTGAATAATAATGATGAATGTTTTTAGGAACAGTGCTCCAGGCTTGAAGAGGGAAGTGGAAAACAACACAGAGGTATTAGGGAGATGAATTTACCAAAATGTTTAAACAATTTGTCGAACTCTTATGCTCCTGTGAGTATGTATTAGTAAATATAGTCTGACAAACAGTTTTACTTTAGATAGAAGTATAAATGCTTTGAGCTATATTTTTAGTTTATTTGAATATAACATTAAAAATACCCTTTCATGTGGTAAGACTGGCATTTTAAGAATATTTAAAGCTGTTAATGGACTGGGTTCCAGCCGCCTGGCTGAACTGCTGACTTCACACATACCATTTCCTTTTTCAGGTTTTTACAGCCCCGCATCTTCAAACTTTTCAAGCAGGATGAGGGGGGTGAGCGGCTGTTTTTATTTTCCTCTGGTAGCCTTAGAGCAGCTCTAAACTTTCTTTTTTTAAATTACTGTCAAATTAGTAAACAATGAATCTACTTGACATAAGGTATTTTTGTTATTAGTTGATACTGCCTATGTTATTTTACTGAGACATTTGTTTTCTGCCATTCCCATAAAAGTATTCATTTCTTGTTTCAGGAAGTTTTGTGACAAATCTTTGGTCTAAATTCTGTTAGTGTTGCTTTTTTTAAATACACAATGCCTTTTTCTGTACTGAATAATGCAGTCAGTATGGATTGTGAGGCTGTGATTTTTGAAGCTTTGAAATGTATAACTTATTGTAATTACAGTGCTCATATTCTAAAGCAGGTCGTATACTTACCTGTATAAAGGGCAGAATGTTTACAGATGGTATTTTACTGCTGACAGCTTAGAAGTTTGTTTATATTAATTATTTGATAAACAGCGAGTTGTGCACTGTCAATGTATTTCTAAGAAACTTTGCAAGTGCAGAAAATTTCATCTTGATGTTAGGGCAAACGACATTACAAAAAGATTTTATAAAGCAGTAATTGCCTACTCACTTTCCTTAACGCCACTTAAGAAATATTTGAACTTTGTTGTTATAATAATACATATAGCTACCTAATATTTGTTCCTTTTGAAAGCCAGTAAATCTGACAAAAGCCCAGCTCTCCTAGCTCTGTTTTTATCAACTAGAAGAGAAGGTGTTCCCATCTATCGGTTCATTAGAAGGTCTGCCATATGAAATACAGAAATTTAATTTCCTTTCCTTGAAAGATTCTCACTCTTTTTACAAAGAAGGTGAACTAAAAGGGATTCTAATTTAGACTCAGTTTGTCAGAACACCTACTGATTATATGCTTGTGTGTATAAATGAAGGAAAAACTAATCTTTGCTATTGTTTTGAAATGGTAAGTGTGTAATGACAAATAATGCTGATTTTTACAACTGCAAAGCTTGTGTTACATTTTATAATCTTATATATTTCTACAAGTGTAATTTTTTTTTAATCTTCAAAATCTTACTTTTCTGTAATGATGGAGCAGTATGTTCTGAAAGGTGCCTACTGATTATTTCTATTACAGAAATTAAGGAGGTATGTGCTGTTGTGTCTTAAAGTTTGCTCAATGAGTCTGCACACTAAAATATGCGTTGGGTAACTAGTCTGGAAGTAGTTTTCAAGGGGACTTGGAAGTATTTAAAATTACAGAAATCTTGTTTTAAGTCTCCTGTGTTTTTTTTTCTTCATCTTTTCAGCCTCTTAAGGACTTGTGAAAATGGTATGAAACAGTGTTTTTATTTAAAAGATAAGAGATTAATAGGGAATTAGGTTTAGAAAAGTATTCCAAATTCATGAAGAATAACTTTGAAGGAATGCAACACTTAAAAAAAAAAAAAAAAAAAAAAGTCACACTTGTTTTGGAAACTACTGTTCTTGCATGTTGGGCTGTGTTTATGTGCATGTTACCCCTGCATAGAAATTGAAGTCAGAATCATGACTGTTGCACTATGTGTTAGTCCACAGAGGAGACAGTGAAGGCCCTTTCCATGGAGGGCTCTCTGCAGCATTGGCTGTAACAAATGGGCAGAAGGAGGGGAGGAATGGTAAGAGCAAGAAGAGCATGGCGATACTGGCCAGCAGTTACAACCGGTAACTGTTAAGTTTCTAAAGCTAATAGCACTTCGATGGTGGAGGTAAAAGCAAAGTGTAGGTCTGGTGTAAGTGAAAGATCAGGAGGAAATATTAGTTTGTTTATATTGTGCCTTTTCTTTGCTCTTAACTGGTTTTGCTGTTTAAACTATGTATAATTCTTTTCCCCCTTGCATATGGGGGTTTGATCTAGAAACATCTGTAGAAGAAAAAGAAATAAGAAAGAGAGGGGAAAGTATAACTACCTCTTCAGATATAGTCTCAAACATGACTATTTCAACCTAGAAATAAGAATATTGATATTTCAGAGCTGATTTCCTACTAGTTTCCTCTTGTGCATTCTGGATGTCTTGCAGCTTTGTATCTGTCTAAAAGAATAGCCTCAGCCTTTGCCGAGCTGCGACTGCCCATTGATGGCTGTCCCTTCCTCCCCCAAGGACTGCAGAGCTGAGCGCCGACTCACTCCATTTATACCAGTGACGGTGTCACTCCATTTATACCAGTGACAGGGTCAGAAAGCTAACTGCCGCCAAGGCTGGCCTCTCTTTCTTATCTCTGAGTCTGAAATGCTGAGTCATTAACACAAAAAACAAGCATTTTGCTGGGTGCTAAGCCCACAATGTATTTGATGCTTAGGCTTCTTTTAAGTATTACACTTATCTCTGTAATTCTGTGCTGTACGTTTTTATGAGCAGGTATGCTGCCAAGATAAACTTGCTCTGGGAAGCTCTAAGTATGCATGATTTTTTTCAGAATGTTTACCTGGTTAGCTTGGTTGAATGACTAGCTTAGAGTGAGAAGGATAATGGAGACGTGTATTAGACAAAACACAGAATGATTTTTGACATTTTCTGTAAAAATAATAGCTTCTTAGAAATGCAGCAATACATGTCCTTTGAATATTTTTTCCAAAATCAGAAGAGCAATGTCAGACAGGAAACGTTTTCCATCCTGTTTTCTGCTATCTAGTAGTAGCAGCTCAGAGAGGATGGTTTAGGCTTGGGTACTAATGTATTTCTTTGTCACTAAGGTCTAGCGCAGTGGGGGGTGGCTAGTAGAAGTGATTTGGGACTTGACAATAAAAACCTTAATAAAGAATTAAAGGCAGATAAATGCTTTCCATCTGATGCTAAAACAAGTAACTGATGTAGGAGAAGCTAAGCAAAGAAGGAATAAAACTGAATTTCAGGATAATTTGAAACCTAGATGTAAATACTCCTGTTCCTGAGAGTGGGGATCCTGCATGGCTCTTTAATTAGAAATATTTTAATGATGAATCTAATGTGATACTTCCGTTCATGGATTTTATTTTTTTTTCTAGCTTTTCAATTCCTGAAGTTTACAGCAAACAGTTTCTCACTGGTATTGCCACACAGATTCTGTACTTCCACTCCCTGAATGGATGCTTTTTGGCTATTTTCTGCATGTGACCGACAAGCGTTGCTCTTAGCTTGGGTTTTGTACCTTTGCTTTTCGTTCTTTTCCTTTGTGCCTCCTAACTCCATTACCCTTCAGCCTGGCCATTGCATTTCTCTCTTTGTTTGTTCGTACGTTCCTGGCCTTGTTGCATTTTTTTTTTCTCTTCATTTCTAAAAGCTGCTAGATTACTTTCTTAACCCAAACTTTCTCTTCACTTGCCCTATTTTTTTGCTGAGTTGCACATACAAGACTGCCTTGAGCACCATGCTTTCTCTATAACTTTTCCAAAAAGTCCCTGGAGGCTTCTCCCCCATATTTGCTGGTTGTTTTCTTCTGTTCAGGAGAGGGTGGGCTGTGGCTCGAGTCAGGCTGATGATGTTGAGAGCAACATGAAAGGACTTCTGTTGGTTAGCAAAGGACATAACTGCCCTGCTCACAGTTTGCTGCTTAATTACATGAGGTGATGAAGAGCTGTTTCTGGGTCTGCCCCTGCAAAAGAAGTTACACTTTGTTTCAGACTGACCAGGCTGTGTTTTGGAGGAAACTGGCTTTCATTGTGTATTTTTCAGCAACATGCAGTGGTTGCTAGATTAGAGGCTCAGAAAGACCTTTCTTGGGTATGTCTTCTGTGACAGATAGCACTATCTACAAGCTAGTTTAATAGTGACTCTGAATTGATTACAGTAGGTGTAAGTGGGTTTTCAGTAGCACCTCTTCTAAATAGAAATATATTGTATTCCTGCTGTTGAATTTGCCCTATTTCAGACAGCACTTTCAGAACTCTCAATTGTCTTATATTTTTAACAGGCTCATGGGCATGCTGTAAAATAGCCTATCTGGTACAACACAAGCTAATGAAATGCTGGAATCCTTTTTATGTTCTGACAGACGTTCCAGTTGTGCTAAACTTGATGACTATCACTAAGGGTTGGAATCTTTATTACTGCACCAAGTGCAATCTGGTACTTGGAACAAAAAGATAAAAACCATGCGCGTTTTTAAAGTAATCTGTAAAAACAGCTACTTTGACTCCGCATCACCTTTCACAATTTATTACTTAGAGAGGAAAAGCTTTGAATTTTTGGGGGAGTCTACAGAAGTATCAAGTATTTCAAATTTATTTGATGGCTTAAAAGGATTTCTGTTCTTAATCCTGCTGATCACTTATGTGAATGCTATTGTGTAGCGAAAACTGCTTCCTTTATGTTACTATTCAGTTTTATTTATAACTGCTTTCAAGTCTCAGTCTTTTGAGTTTTTGTAATAACTGTGCAGCATGTTCACACACAGTACACACACTAAAAGAATTTTTCATTCATTGGTATTTTCAAAACCATATTTAATTAATTTTAGCCATGGGACTTGCACTGTATAAGTCATTTTCATCATGCAGTCTATCATAGTGTACAACTTGATCTAAATTTTGCAGAAATGTCCCAGTTTAAGGAAAATACTCATCTGTATGACACCTCTTTTGTTATATGCAGTATGTGTGTGTAAATTTTTATGGCATGTGGTTATAAGACTCAAGAAATTCCAAGTAGATACCTTGCTTTTCAGCTACTATTCCTTTTATGTAACATTGAAAAGTGTGGCTTCTAAAAATGTTGCCTGTAGCCAAACTTGATTTTGGAAAAAGTGTGCACATATTTAAGTTAAAAAAATCTTGAACTTTTGATGGTGTTAACTTTAACCTCATGGGAATTCCTTGAAAGGAATTGGTCAAAAATGATAGTTCAGAACTTTTAATATCTTTTTACCCATTGTTACTTGAGTATTGGATGGAAAAGGATAAAAAACTTGATGATTTTGCTTCTTCCAGGCTGAAAAGTTTCAAGTGAGTTTGATTTCAGCTGAACACAGTCAAAATTTGAAAATTAGATGCTGGAGTGGAAAATCACAGTAGCAAAAGGGGAGGGGGGGAAGGTTGCTTCTGGTGTTTTACAATGGTTTAACTAAGTTGGCACTTCTGGTTTCTAAAGCCTACAAGGATGTGGATCACTCCTTCTATCTGAAGTCAATATACCCCTAGCAGTTTTTCTTCACTGTAATACGAGTTGCGATGGCAAGTGGTATCAGTGAACAGTTATGCCTTTGTGTAGATTTCTTACATCGGTGCTTTTGTTCCCCCTTCTGCTGTAGTTCTGAAGTACAGTGTGCTTTATCCAAAGGTGTTTGTGGTGATGATTGTTAAACTATGCGTATGTGAGACACGAGGGTCTTGCTTCCATTTTTTCAGTAATGTGTTGGGTTTTTTGGGGGGGGGGGAATAAAGTATGTTTTGTATCTTTCTTTGCATTAGTAACCCACTGAAAATGCAAACCATTAAACAATGAGCAGTCTAAAACAATGAAATAAAAGTTTGGTTTCTTCTGTACCCTTGCCACTTGGATATATCCATTGTTTACACAGTGTTGCTCTACAAATAGCTTGTTAAACCTTTCTCGCTTTAAACCTGCAAGATAATTATAGACCAATACAGAAAAAATCCTCCTTTCCAAAAAAATCCCAAACCCCAAAACCCAACAACCCCCCTCCCCTAACATGTTGTATTACTACTCCACAGGAAACTGTTGTGCTGAAAGGAAGAATTAACTGGTCTTTCAACTTCAGCCTTTTTATTGTGAGAGGGAAGATCACAGAAGTGTTACCATGGGGAGAACAGCAGCTAAAGGTAAGGCCTGGTAGCTTTTATCCAAGAGGGAAGAAAATAGGGAAACTGTTAACTCTTTTTTTTTTTTTTGAAGGTGGTGGGATATTACTTGATAATTACTATACTGTTAGATTAAAGAAGGGAGGTTATGATATGTATTGAACACAACTAAGTTCATACTTTACATTGTTTTAGAGTAACTACGCTAAATTTAGCTTACCTTGGAGCTGTTCTATACAATTCAATGAAAGCAACTTTGTCCTCTGACGGTCTTGAAACCGTTGTCCTACTTTAAAATTGAAGAGTGTGTCTAGATGTGATATTAAATAAAAAGTAGTCCTTTATTCTGTAACTACTGCTTAATTTAGCAGGAGGATAACTGGTAATGCTAGGAATCAAATTTTACCACAACAAATGGCATCAGCAGCTATCTTTCACAATCTCTTGAAGATAAAATGAACAGTTTGTTTTAAAAAATGTATTTACAAATGCATAGTGTACCGTGAAGGTTGGATTTCTGCTGTGTCATCTCTAGAGAAGTTGATCATGAATTAACGTAAGTGCTAAATTAAAGAATGAGACTTAAGAAGCAACGAGTGTGTTTGGGTTAGTGGAACAAAGAGAATGTAATAAGAGAAAGGCCTGCTGTCCGGAGCTGGGTTGCTGCTGCTTTTCAAAGCTTTCAAATGAGTAGCCATCCCCCATAAAACCTTGCTAACACTTTTGTGTAACACTCTTGAGCTTTCTTCCACCTTCAGCCCAAGTTGCTTTATGTGCTTGTGTGCTCCTTTGGTAAATAATTGTCTCTCGCTATAATAATAGCAGTGGTCATCCATTTAATTGTTGCACCAGGAGTTTATGGAGGAAGCCTACCCCCTTCTCTTGTAGATTTTATGCATGGCTGTTGTCTAAATATACTAAAAGAGACACTCTGTTTCTGGCAGATAAGATAAGATAAACCCCCTGGGAAAGCACAAAAAGAAGTAGAAGGAGATGTCTCAGATTCCCTCAGTCTTGATATCTTCAACTGTGTGCACTGAGGTTTGGTGAAGGGGTAGCTAAAAGGTGCTCACAACCCTGTGTGTTAGGGAGTGAAGGTGGCTGGCCCCTTCCTGGGCTATGATAGGTCTTAAGAGACTTGGGCTCATCTTTGTGTAGGAATATTGGCCCATCTTAGTAACTTGCCTTCAGATGAAGTTCACTGTATGGCATGGGAAGATCAAATGCTTTTGTCACCCAAAGGTGTTTAATGTGTCAGGAAGACACAAAGGATTTCTTTGAGAAAAGTGGTCTCCTGCTGTGTTTTGAACACAAGCCAGCGTAGAAGACTTTAAGGTATCTAAGAAATAGCTGTACAAATCCTGAAAACATGACTGCCAGCTTCTTTTTCTTCCACAGTGGACAGCAAGAAAATATGCAAGTCTTAAATTATGAAAAACATATGCCTCCTCATGGAGCTCACTACTCTTTTTGTCTGGTAAAAACAAATGCTGTCTAAAGGGGTGTTTGCCAGCATACAGACAAAGCTATAGTCCTGTTGGTTGAAAGCTTAACTCTTCCCAGAAGGAAGTGTGTGGTTTTGTTTTCTTTAAGCATCTCGGGCAAGAAATTGGAGTTCAGTATGGCAGTATTTAACAGGAAACATCAATTGGCCACCAGGACTATCTTTTACTAGACTTTATGTTCTAAAGATGCCTTTTCTGCTTGTAATTCTTTTTGTCTCATTCACAAGCCAGTAAAGATAGCTTTGTCTAGATTCTTCCTTGTCTCTGGTTTCTTGGGTGATAGATGTGGTTACTCTTGCCTGTCTTCTGTTGAGTAATCTTATCAGCAGAAGAATTCTGTGGTTACAGATAGGGTAGAGTGGTGTAAACAAATGGAGTTTTGAATCAGTAAGCAGAAAACACCATGTTAAATAATCTAATCTTATTTTGTATCTGCTGCATTAGTTTATATAAAGTGTGCTGTGAAAAACTCTTATTTGGTGGACATAAAATATGCTGCTTTCATAATTTAGTATATCCTATACTCTAATCTTGCTACTTAGAACAAAGGAATCTTTTTATGGGATTTTAAAAATATATGATTGTATATATAATACTAGATATATTTTATATATATAATGTGTATATATGCCTGCACATATAATGTGTAGAAATAGATAAACAATATAGACTATGTATTGTATATATAATATATGCTATTTTTATATATATAGTACACATGCACATATTACTATATATTTAACACATTTTTGGTAACGATGCCTCATCCTCTGTTTTTGTGGTTTAAGAGCTGAGTAGCATGTAATTAAATCCAAAATAGCAGCATTTCTTTTTTGTTGTTTTGATAAACTACTTAAAAAACATTGCATATGCTGTAAAAGTAAACTCAGACTTGTCTCTTAAAAATGGACTTTATAAACAGAGGAAGATAAATAATGAGTTAAACTGACTTGTTTTTTGTCACCACGAACTTGAATACTTCAGAACGAATAGGTCTCTTCTGTCTCTTACTTAAAAATAAAGTTCCCATTTTCAAGTCCATTTTTCAGCTTTGAAGGAAATCAGTCATTGAACATAGCCTGCTAAAGAAGTTGAAAAGAAAATATTTTTTGTACCTGCAGAATAATTGCCCCTTTTCATAATCTCATTTAAAGTTTCACTGAACTGACTGTTAAATGCTTACCAAGAGATCGCCCTCAGCCCAGTGATTGACATAATACTCCTCCATTTCTTAATCTTATTTTCAGTAATCCTCTCAAACTAAATTTACTAGAACTTGA
Organism: Apteryx rowi; assembly: GCF_003343035.1. Classification (NCBI taxonomy): domain Eukaryota; kingdom Metazoa; phylum Chordata; class Aves; order Apterygiformes; family Apterygidae; genus Apteryx; species Apteryx rowi. The sequence continues at coordinate 1,562,802 of NW_020448097.1, read as the reverse complement.
ACTATCAGAATTTCAAACCTAGGTGGACACATTTTAAAAAACCATGTATTTCATCTTTATAAAATCATATTTTAATAAAATCTTAATTAATTTTTCTTTTAAAAATAATCCATACATTTTTATCCACCCTGGATACAGACATTGGAAGAGGCACTCCAGACTAAGATATCATAACATCTGTGAAGTGTAGACTGGGGGAAAACTTTTGAGTGGTGGGAGGTGAGAAATTACTTCTAGACCTTAGGGTTAGAGAAAGAGACTACAAATATGACCTCGTGGCACTCTTAAAAATTCAGGACAACATGAAAACAAAATGGCCCTTACAAGAAAAAAGAAGACAGGTAAGTAATTTTTACTGTTAATAGTTTTTCATCTGGTTAGATAAAGTACTCAGCTTTGCAACAGCCTTCCAACATTGAAGGTTGGAATGCATAAAGGCAAGGGGAGCCTTTGGAAAGAAAAATCTTGCTTTTATTCAGACTCATTTTTGGACACTTCAGCATGTGCTGGGTGAGTTTTGCTCAAGGATCTTAAAGTATAGATTTCTGGCTGTCAAAAGCAACTGATAGTGATGGTGCTTCAGCTTTATTATAAATGAAGGTGTCTTCACTGGATACAAAAGAGATGTTTAAACTGCTACTGAGGAATCCACTTCTTTTCATTAATGTCTTCATCTCTTGTTCTCGTAATTTCTTTAATGGTTGGTTACAGAAGAAATATGTCCCTGAAAGTGTTCCATTTCAACATTCATGTTTGCTGTAGTATTTCTAAGATACGCATTAACCTAACTGTGATGTAGGAAGTAAATGGGGTGGTGATGGTCAGAGAAAACTCTTCTGGTGTGCAGGCTGTGATCTTTCAGATTCTTTCATTTGTTCTTGATTTTTCTGATCATGAAAGGCTGTCATCTTGTTTGAGATCTAACACTGGTGGATAGATATTTTTTCATGACTCTATCTTTCAATCTTTGGGTATTCCTGGGAAGCAGTTATTCGTTCTTACTCTTCAAGTCTTACTCTTGAAACATGAAAATAGAGCCAGCCAGTGCAGAACATAAATAATTTCTCAGCTTGCTGTGACCACTTGTGAGATTTCAGCTTCACGGGTGTTTCACAGAATCACACATTCTCAAGCAGGGTCACCTAGAGCACGTTGCCCAGGACCATGTCCAGGCGGCTTTTGAATATCTCCGAGAATGGAGATTCCACAACCTTTCTGGGCAAGCTGTTCCAATGCTCAGTCACCCTCACAGGAAAAATTTTTTCCTTAGGTTCAGATGGCATTTCCTGTGTTTCAGTTTGTGCCCATTGCCTCTCGTCCTGTTGCTGGGCACCACTGAGAAGAGTCTGGCTCTGTCTTCTTTATACTTTCCCATCAGATATGTATACACATTGATCAGATCCCCCTGAGCCTTCTCTTCTCCAGGCTAAACAATCCTAACTCTCTCAGCCTTTTTTTTTTTTTTTCCTTTCCCCTCCCTCATATGGGAGATGCTCCAGTCTCTTCTTCATCTTTGTGCCATTTTGTTGGACTCGCTCCAGTATTTCCATACCTCTCTTGTAGTGGGGAGTCCAGAACAACATTTGCATGTCATCTAAGAAACTAGCGGCAGGCCTCTGCGTAATTATTGTATGGATAATCATGCTTAGTCTTTCTATAAGGAAGTGGAAAAAGGGCAGAAGAAGCAGCAGGGAAAACTTAAGTCAGTCCAGTAAGGGACTGACAGTATCCAACCACTGAGCTGACGGGTTGGCGATTCCTTGATCTCTGTCCTATTTTCAGGCCGGTGCACTGTCAGGACCAGAAGATTTTATTTCTAAAACAATGCCTGACCTCTGGTTCAATGGTTTTCTGTACGGTGGCTATATTGCTACTTGTTTGCTGTATTAAAAACTGTTAAAAGAAGATGTATTGACTTTTTTTTTTTCTATATGCTTTAGCTAGACAGATTGCTCACCATTTTAACAGTGAAATGCCAAGTTTGTCATGTGAATGTATTAAAGCTGTGTGTAACAATTATATTTGCTTAAAAAAAATAGAGGAGCCAGTACTTGAAACTTGTTTAATATAGCTAAAACTAAATTTACCTATACATAACTTGTTTCTTGAAAAAACATAAGTGAGGTCTGCTGCATGGAATAAAAAGTAAGCAACACGGTCTTTCCTTGGGAAGAATCAGCAGAAGGCATTCACTTTCTCTTTACCTACCTTCTCTGTCATTCATCTGTACACACACATAGAAAGGAGTCTGTCATATTTCATTTTTTGCCAGATTTCAGTGTATATGTGTGTGCGTGCTTGAGAGAGAGAGATGCTGTACCTATAGTGGAGAAGAGAGAGCCAGTGCCACCCTTCCTTTCAGTGTTTAAAATACGTTAGTCTGGTGATCTACTTTTGACACTGGTGGACTGCAGTTCAAATGCAATTCAGATACGACACTGAAATTGGCAATTGAAATATAAGTACATTTTCAGATTTTAAAAAGTGTCCAGCTCTGTATGGCAGAATAATTTTCTCAAAGTTTGCTAATGCCTCAGAGTTGTGCATGGGGTCAGTTACAGGTCGCTCCTCTCAGAAGGTGAGTATTTCAGTTAACTCCTTTGGTTGTCCTACTTGGTGTGAGTTGCTACAGGTGACATAATGATTCAGTTGTACAGGGTGATTGTATTGATAGTTGATTATTGTATTCTCTTACACTTAAGTCCTTACCTATTGATGGGCTTGTATTTGAAATAAATACACTCCTAGCCTGGAATTAGAGGATTTCTGGTGATCAGAAACACTTAAGATGTATTTAGAGTTATTTCTGCAGCAATGATAAGCCCTACTGGTTTTTCTTCTGTGCTTTCTGTAAGTAAGGCTTGAAACAGAGTACAGATGAACCATGTGTGATGTTCATCATTTCTACTCCAGTTCTTTCATTACTTATTGAAGAATAACCACATACAGAAAGAGCTGAATCATGACAATCTGTTGGAATTCTTTTGATGCTTATTTTTTATAACTAAAATGGGCACTGAGGTAGCTGTCTGCATTTGATTATTCAATAAATTAAAGATGGAATGGAATCTTTAACTCAAAAATACACTTTAAGGGTTTTGTTTTTTTTCCCCCCCGTTTTCTCAGTTCAGAGTGGTCTGGACAAGATTTAAAAAAAAAATGCAGTGATCCAGAAGATCTCAAATTGTGTGTAGATTGGGTAAATTGTTAAAAATTAGAGCAGGGTTACTCTTTGTAGAGCTAATAAACTGTTTTCTGCAACTAGCTTTAATAATGTAATATAGAACACTTAAAAGCTCTGCTTTTTCATGCTGTACTTCTCAATATATTTTAAAAGAAGAAATAGTGCAGTGAGTAAAACTGTAATACAAATATCTTTTGATTATGCACTGAAATGAATTTGAAAAAGTTTTTGGAACAACACATTCTGTATTATTTGAAAGTATTCTGTGTTATACTGGACATCGTTATGATGTGAATATTACATTGATTATGTAATGGAATCTTGTCTTTTAGATTCAAAGAATATTAAAAAAGAGAAACATGGAAAGAATCAGCAGGCAAACAACCCGTCTTTAAAAAGTGGTAGGTATTGCAGCTGTCAGGTTATTAGTTAAGGTACCCTTAAAAATAAATAAAAAAATTATTTTTATATATTTTTATATATATATATAAATATATACATATAAATTCGGATCATACTGTCTCCTGAGGCTTTTTTATTCTTTTTTTTTTTCCTCCCAACCTCCTTGGCTATTACTGATGGGTAGTTAAAAACATACTATTGCTTCTGTCTACCTCCGTTAACAAAGTATGTTTTAGTACAGCAAATGATGCTTGAAATGGCTTGACTTCAGCCTGGTAGTTTTGCTAGCCTAAGACAACTATTGATTGTTTATATAATCAAAACCATCCTGTGAACACTTTTTTTAAAAAAAAAGATTTGTTAGTTTGCCCATTTTCCTAATCATCTGCTTCCCTTTTCTGTGCCTCTTCTGCCCCAATTATTTTCTCTTTCCTTATGTGTTTGCTGGTGCCAGAGTAAGGCTTTTCACTTTAATAATCTGAATTTTTACCATTGCTAACTGGATTAAATTGCCTGGGATTCTAACTTTACTTTAAGCAAATTCTGTTTTCAAATCAACTGCGTGTTTATAATAAACTGAGGAAGCTACACACTTGCTGGAAATGGTCCTGCTTCTTACCACATCTAGACATCTACTTCCCCCAACAGGTGCCATAAGGCATGTGCATTGGGATTGTTGCCAGCTTTTCTGTTCAACAGCTTACTAAATAAAGGGGCTGTCCGGTCTTCATGAGTTGCACTGAGAGGACAACAGCCTCTTTATATGCTTTTCATGTGTTCACGTTGGTCGCTTGAATGCGGGGCAGTAAGAAATGTCACAAGTCCTGTTGACTGAAGTAGAAAATGTCTTTCAGAGTCCTTAGTTAATTCTTGATAAAATATCACTGGGTGACTTAAACTCTCACTTCCAGTCCCATGCCCTTTGACTCCTAATAGGTGGCCTGGTACAGAGATTTTCTTGGGTACCAGAGGAGGAGGGACTTACGGTAGTATAGTCATTGGAACAATGTGGAAATATTAACATGGTAACTGGGTAGTTGAGGCAATGACATGACATGCAAGTGTGATATTCTGTTATCACAAGCCACAGTAGACTTTCTGCTGTTCCATTGGTCAGACTCTTTCAGTTTCTTTCATTTTTTTGGATCCTGGCAGTGGTTTCTGTTATTCTTCCCTGTTACTTTGAGACATGAGAGGAAACGTTTTGTCTTGTTTTCTTTCTAGCAGTGTAAGATAAGCTCCAGTCAAACTAAAGTCAAATAGCATGTCTATGTTTTAAAATTACGCTGTCTAACACAACATAAGCCCCTTACCCCCAATACTTTTCATATGCGAATGAGATAACAGAACTTAAGGAGTCACTCTAAAACTTCCCTGCCTTTTTCCGTAGTAGAGAGCAGGGTGTTGAAAAGGCTTTGTGCAGAAATAGTGCTAAGCAGACAAGCCTTATTCCATCATCTGTGCTTTTCCACGGAGGACTATGCTGTTAGTGTACTGTTTGAGCACTGAGTTTACTCATGAGATCTAGACTCAGTTCTGTCAAACATCTAGAGAAAGTGACTTGCTCAGGATCACACAGCATCTCTAATTATGTATGGATGAGATGATAATTTTATCCTGTTACTGCTTGTTGGTGGGAAGGAAGAAGAAAGAGCCTCTCTTTGTGCTGAAAAAAGAAAGGTACCTTACAGTACATCTACCACATCTCAAGAGTTTTCAGGAGGGTGTGTGATAGGAGAAGTTGAAGAGGAGAGGAAACAGATGTGAGAACAGATGAATAAATAGATTAAAGTAGGTAGGGAAATATAGGAGGAGAAAACTTCTATTTGAATGATCACAATATATGGATGGAAGTATAAGGTATAAGGGAGGATTTAAAATATTTTATACTTACTATGTTTGCAAGAATATGTAAACCAAAATTAAAGAGAAACTTTGTCATCTTTGACAAAAAGGGATGGTGAGATGAAGACTAGAAAAGACACAGCTGTGTGTCAGAAGTCTCTGATGTATACACAGGAAACCTAGGGATGAGATGAGAAGACATGAGGTGCTCCATTTGCTTAAACAGCATTTAAACTGTGGTGATACTGTATTAAACTAAATTAAATAAACCGGAATCTTAACTCTGTTTATAAGTGATAAAAATCACAGTTTAAATCTTTAAATAAATAAAAATTTTATTTAAACTTAACTGATGTGTTATGTGCAGTAGAGGAAGATAGAGATCCTGGGCATACACAAACAGGGCATACACACATCCTTGGAAGCAGACAGGATGCCTCCGAGTGTGCTGAGGGAGTTGACTGATGTCACTGCAAAGCACCTACCTCTCTATCATTTTGGAGAGGTTATAGTGATTAGGGATGTTTCCTGATGAATAGAAAAAGCCAAACAATATGGCAGTCTTCCGGAAGGGGAGTATCTAGGTAACTGCAGGCTGGTGTGCCTAACCTCAGTCTTCAGGAAAACTATGAAGCAAATCCTCCTGGAAGCCATTTCCAAGCAAATAAAGGACAAGAACATGCTTAGGAACAGCCAAGATGGATTTGCCAAGTGCAAGCTAAGCCTGACTGACCTGACTGCCTTCCTCAGGAAGATGACCGATTCTGTGGACAGGGGGAGAGCAGTGGATGGTGTTTATCTCTGCTTAAGCAAGGCCTTGGCTATGGTCTTTTTCAGTGCCTTTACAGCCAAACTGGTGAGCTGTGGTTTGGCTAGGTGGGTAGAAAATTGGCTGGGCTGCCGAGCTCAAAGATTTTTGATCAACAGCAGGGAGTCCCGCTGGCAGCTGGCTACTAGTGGCATTTCTCAGAGGTTGATACTAGGGCTGATGCTGTTTTATGTCTTCTTGGTAGACTTGTATGAGAGGAAAGAGCCCACCATCAGCTAGTTTGTGAATGATACCAGCCTGGGATGAGTGGCTGATGTGCTGGAGGGCAATGTTGCTATTCAGAGGAACCTGGACATGCTAGAGAAATGAGACAACAGGAACCTCATGAAATTCAAAGGCAAATGCAGAGTCCTGCACCTGTGGGAGGACTAATCCCATGCAACAGTGCAGGTGGGAAACTGGCTGGTTAGAAAGCAGATTTGCAGAAAAGGCCCTCGAGCCCTGGTGGGCAGCAAGCTGAGCATGAGCCAGCAGTGTCCCCTTGTGGTGAAGAACGGCAAATGCATACTGAGCTCTTCTAGCAAAAATGCAGCTAGCAGGCTGAGGGAAGCGTTTAGTTCCTTCTTTTTGGTATTTGTGAGGCTGCATCTGAAGTACTGTGTTCAGTTTTGAGCTCCCCAGTACAAGGAAGACATTGATATACTGGAGCAAGTCCATTGGCAGTCCACCAAGAAAATGAAGGTGCTGGAGAACATGACGCGTGAGGGAGGAGGCTGAGAAAACTGGTTTCTTCAGCCTTAAGAAGAGAAAGCTTACAGGAGAGCATCTTGCTGTCTTCAATTACCTAATGGGTGGGTGTAGAGAAGACGGGGCCAGACTCATCTGAGAGGTGCTGTGGGAGGACAAGAAGCAACAAACACAAGTTGGAACATGGGAAATTCCTACTTCATGTAAGGAAAAAATTCTTCCCAATGAGGGTGGTAAAACCCTGGAAGAGGGATCTGGAGCGATTGCGGTATCTCTGTCCATAGAGATGCTCAAAAGCCAGCAGGGCCCCAAGCAGCTTGCTCTTATTGGGCCTACTTCAAGCAGGGGGTTCAACTGGAGACCTCCATGGGCCCCTTCTGGTTTAAGTTACTTTGCGATTGGCAGAATTGGTCAAGAAGTGATACAGTATTGGTGTAGAATTGGAAAGAGCATCATGGGTCATTGACTGCAGTCCTGTGCTATTGCAGGCAACCATGCCATAAACTTATTTTCTCTATATTTAAACTATTCAGGCTTTTTGTCCATACTGACTCTCTTGGATCGCTTTTTTAACATATCATTCTGGTGTTGGTTACAAGCTATTTAATTTTTTACAAAAAGTCTTAATTATCTTCTGATTTTCCTCCCCCCGCCCCATTTTCAGTATATGCTGATTTGTTCTTACCATTGTCCTTCAGCATAAAAATCCTTTTCTCTCTCCAGTTTTCACTTTGCTGATGTGTTCACAGAGAAAGTTGTGCTTGTTGCATAATAAGTTTTTCTTAAGCTATTTTATTCAGCCTACAGGTTTGACTGGGAAGAAGAATGCATGTTAAATCATTGTGTGAGCTAATTTTCTTAAAGGCTTCTATTTCTCAGAAGTTGCATGCTTTCTGGGGCTTTAGAATTAGAAATGTGCAGAAAACAATTGCTTCTCTACCTGTGCCCACTGGATACAGAGAAGCTTTTTTGCAGAAATATTTTCATTTGATTATCTCCCTAGACATGCATGTTATGTATTGCAAACATATTTTCATCTCCTTTTTCTATCACTGCAGTAATTAAATGATAATAAAGACTATCTCTAGAGCTTGTCTTTAATTTACTATAGCATGTCTTCACAGGTGGAGTAATGCTAAAGTAAACTTCAGGTTGTTTTTGCTTGGTAAAAGAGGTTTTAATATCCAGAATTTAAAGCGAAGAGCCAGGCAGTGTGTTCCTCCTCTTGGATTTGTGTGCACAAACAAAAAATGACAGCGTGTTTTTTGAGGGGGGATTTTTTTTTTGTGGTAGGTTTAATTTTATTGAATTGGGGATTTTTAAATTTTATTTTATTTATTTATTTTTTTTAGAGATCAGAAGTCAACCTGTAGTGGCAATTTTATTTATTATTAGGCTCAAAAAAGAACCAACAAATATCCTTCAGAGAAGCAGTATGCAAGTGGCTGAAAACGCTGTCATTTTCTGTTTGGATTTTTTTGTTTTGTTTTGTTTCTCCTCTCCTGAAAATCGCAGAAATGCGCTTAACTGTGCCCAAGGGGGTTCTTGAAGGGACTGCTAACAAACCTAATTTCATTTTTTCTTCATTGCCACGTCGGGATTATGATACAGGCTTTGAAAAGTGGTAGTAGACTGAACCGCTAGGTGGCACCATTGTACCATTTTTGGGTTCATCTGTTATCGAGTCTTTCAGAAAGATGCTAGGTGCCCAAACAAGAAAAATAAGCAAAAGAGCTCACTTAGATGATTATAAGAACAAAAATGTTAGCTGAACTATTGTAGTTTTTCTCTTGTGCTTTGCATTAATTTAAGTAAATGCTCGCTTATATCTTTGATAATCTAATTTGATAAACTAATTATCTTTGATAATTAGTATTTCATACTGTGCCATTAGTGTAAAAATTTATAATACTGAGAAAATCCAATGTAAAATACACCCACCCACCCATGCACAAAAAAGGTCTCAACATTAGCATTGGAAAAAAATAACAAGGTATGATGATGCTGAAGTTACTTGTTGCTGAACATTGTAGTGATGTTTACTTTACCATACAAGCATTAACCTTTAGCAGACTTTGGATAAAAAGTCACGAAGGTGCAGTTAGAAGGTGTGTGTGTGTGGTTTGGTTTTTTTTGTTCATGTAAGATCACATTCATAGACTGGGCTAATCCTTTTGATTTCTAGTGGATTTGGGTTAATATATGATTCTTAATATACATTTCAAATACTTCATCCTATAAGCACAGAATCTAAGTGGCTGTGCTTTTTAACATATATCATCTCAGTAGTCCTATGAGGTAGGAAATGCTGCTGTTCCCATGTTACAGTTAGGGAGACAAAGACAAAGAAAGATTAATGTGATTTGTACAAGGATTCTTGGGACATCCTTGAGCAGATAACTGAATCTAGATATCCTTGACTTGTATCTTCTTAAGTGAACCACAGAAAAAGAATTTGGGGAAGATTTATATTCATTTTGCCTGTTCTGTGATCCACGCTGTGGATTAATAGAACTCCTAAAACTACTTCAAGGGTTGTATATTTTAAAAAGGTGGAGTTTCCATTTTACAGTAATTCTCTTCTTGAAAAAAAACCTTAGTCTACAACATCGTTGGGGTTTTCTCCCCTCTTTCCCAAAAGCTCTTTTTTTATTTGTTTCTTTTAAAAACTGTCTGTATTTTTTTTTTGTTTGTTTGTTTTATGTCTTCCAGAACAGTTTAATTGGGATGATTATCTGAAAGAGACTGAATCAGTAGCTGCCCCTCTGCATTGTTTCAGACAGGTATGCTAAATACTATTCTGCAAGTCTCTGTGAATGTATGCGTGTTGATAGGGTGATGCTAGAGCAACCTTTATATTTAGACTTCTTGTAAACTTCCTATTTGATTTCTCTTGATGTCTAGTTACAATTTTGGCAGATGCTAGCTGCTGAAACTTTCTATTCTTGGTATCTGCCTCAAGCCAAACTTCGAGGGTTTCATTAACATGGTAGCTTTGGACTCTCTTTTTTTAAGGAAGATTAGATGCATGTATATCTATATATATATATAGACAAGATGTATACATGTATGTTTGTGTAGTAGAATTTATTCATCACTTCTTTTCTGGATCTCCCAAATATATTGAATTTTGGATCTTTCTGAGCAGAGTGATTATTGCCGAGGAGTAGTAGATATTGAAGATTAAAAAAAAAAAACCAAAACAAGGGAAATATGCGGGGAATACTGAAGAAGTACTGGTTTCACAATGAAGAACTTTATTTGCCCCTAACCTTCGATCGTGCAGAGCTCTGGTTGCTGAAGTGTTGCTTCTGCTCTACAGAATGTGGATAGTGGCTAAGCTTGAACATTTCAGAGATATGAGTTTAAAAAAAAGCAAGTTTATTGAAAAGTATACAAGTGTTAACTACGTTCTCTGAAGTTATCAGTATTGTTAATTGTTCAGTAAGATGTACTAAGGAATGTTTAATGGTCATATAAGAAAGGTTTTTACTGTACTGTTGTACACTGTGCCCTACAGATTTGATTTCCCCTCTGCCTGATGTTTTTATATCCATTCCAAGATGAAGTTTAAATCTATCATCCTGTGTGAGCTAATGATCTCCAGTGGTTCAGCCCTCTGGAGACTGAGTCAACCTCTGCAAGCATCTTTCTCTGTGTAGAGGGGGATGTGGGCCAGTATGTTTTGAACTTGAGGACTAGCTTAGCTGGCTGCATAAAGATACACAGGATGAGTTTGGGTTTGTCTGCCTTCTCTCTATTAGAAAGATAGGTGCTGAAGGAATTACATAGTTCAGGTAGGTGTGACAAGTGGCAAATGTGTAGTTTAGTGGATCAGGTATGTGCAGAAAGGTATCTTCTAGGATTTGTTGGTAGTCTGATGGTGCCGTAAGCAGTACTGGCCTCCAGTGGGAACTAAACACAAAGCAACATGAATGGAATAATCTGAGGAGGAGAGGAACTGTAACACAGTGAATTTGAAGTAGCTTGTAGAATTGGAGACCGGGGGGAGAGGAAACCAGGTGGTAACACTTCCTCATGCTAGATCTTGGGTCTCAGCTTGCTCTTGGGGAGTTGAAGATAAAGGACAAAGAGGCCCTTATGTGTTGGTTTCAAACAGCAAGCAAGGAAGGTTAGAGGGGGCTAAGAGTAGCAATGTCCATAGCTCCGTTTGGATGGAGCACCTATAATTCAGTATCTTCAGTAAACAATTCTACAGTATTCCTTTTTCATAGTGAATACCAGCTCAAGGCAGAGACTCTAAACTGCTTGGGTAGAGACTCTGAACTGCTTGAAGGGCTACAAAGATGATTAGGGGACTGGAACATCTCTGTTATGAGGAAAGACTGAGAGAGCTGGGCCTGTTTAGCCTAGAGAAGAGAAGGCTAAGAGGAGATCTTGTTAATGTGTACAAGTATCTTAAGGGAGGGTGTCGAGAGGATGGAGCCAGACTCTTTTCAGTGGTGCCCAGTGACAGGATGCGAGGCAACGAGCACAAACTGAAACACAGACAATTCCATCTGAACATGAGGAAAAACTTCTTCACTGTGGGGGTGACAGCGCACTGGAACAGGCTGCCCAGAGAGGTTGTGGAGTCTCCTTCTCTGGAGATATTCAAAACATGCCTGGACGCGATCCTGTGCAACGTGCTCTAGGTGACCCTGCTTGAGCAGGGGGCTTGAACTAGATGATCTCCAGAGGTCCCTTCCAAACTCAACCCTTCTGTGATTCTGTGGGTAGAAGCAGAGGTCAGTAGCGTATCCATTGGTCTTTCTGAGGTTGATACCGTACTCGCAGACCATGGACCATGGTGATGAGAGCATATACTCGAGATATGTAGCTACTGCAGAAACCTGCCTAGAAGCCTTCCCTTGTCTCTTTCTGTACTTGCATCTTTCTCTTTGCTACTAGTGCTCAAGATTTCCAAAGTGAACAACTGAGTAACGCCTTAAATAAAGGTGTTTAAGTGACATGTATTGACTGAGATAAATCTGAGCGGCTTAGATTGCTTGAAGTGTGTGGAGGAGTTGGAAAGAGGAACTTTAATTTCTGTGCATAGCAAATTTCAAAACAATTTACATATGCAGGTTTACAGTTTCTTCTACGTGTTGACCTTTAAGTAGAAAGTGATATGCAATGTTAATTATTGCAGAGCTGGCTCCTCTTACTAATTAATAGTTGCAGATTTTAGAAGCTGAAGTGCTTGAGCTTTGTGTAGGACTAATTTGACTTTATTGGGTTACACATGGCTTGTATATGTCATTATCACTCTGTATAATGTGAAGAAATACGCTGCAGTGGCAAGTCAAATGCAACAAAGCAGAGAGAAGCTTAACTTGACAGTTAAATCCAGAATTTGTAACTTGTGGGTGTTTTACAAAACTTAAGTTTTGTATTAAAATTAAAAATTTAAATTAAAAATTAAAAATGACCCGGGGAGCAATAGATAAGTGTCTACCATAAATTAATATACAGGTGTAGACAACTAATGGAAATTGCTGAAAGTATTTATCTTAATTTAGAGTATATTTTATCTGTTGCTCTCCATTGTTTTTAATTACCATTTAAAATTTTGAAATAATCCACATCCCTTTCTCTCACTGTATGACTTTCTTTCAAACAGTTGAAAATTTTAAATAAAAAAGGTCAGTCCCTTCTGGTTTGAACAGAGCTTAAAACAAGGTTGTTGTTCAACTGGTTTTGTTATCTTGGTGCAAATAAGAACCAGTGTGGAGGTGATACCTTTTTAGTACAGTGCCCTGAGTTGTTGCAGTTTAAACAAACTCACCTTTTTTAAAAACAAACAAACCCTCCAACTTTTCAATTTCAATTGCTTTTCATGGTTGTAGAAAATAACAGCTTGACAAGCAATATCCTGAAATTGAATTGCACTTTAAATTTAATATGCTCAGGCTCCCCCCTCAGCCAGCCTGCTGTCTAAATGCTGTATTGGCAGATGCTACACTCAGCATTCACTGAATATTGCTTGTCTTTTTGTTTTTTGGGCTCTGGCTCCTTCAGGGCTCCTGCTGTTGTTCTGGGGTCTGCTTCAAATAATGCACCTGCACACAGTAGCACAAGTACAGCAAGATGTATTTTTAAAATTTAAAGGTAGTGGAGGCAAAATATCACCAATGCTTGTTATAGTAGCACAAATTACTTCAGCCTTTTTGTGTGTGCCCAGATGTATAAATGTGCCCAATCCACCTGCTGTAGAATCCCTATCTGAGCTGATCAGGCAGGCAGGGATGGGACAGTCGTATCTGGTGAGTATGAATGCTCATGTTTCTTATTTTTCTACCTGCCTCCCATATTAGGTTTCAGGTTGCCTTAGTCTACATAGGAGAGCTAGAGGGTTAAAATGTCATGGGGAACACTGCCTACAGTTTTTGTCACCTGTGTTCAAAAACAGCTTTGTACTGGAAGAGATGCAGAAAAGGACTTCTGGGATGACAGGGGAATAGTCATCCTCTCTTACAAGAAACTTCAGTGCTTGCTTATTCAATTTGATGAAAGAATGCTGAGAGAGGATTAGATTACCTTCTGTCAATATCCTGCAGGTTTTGATGTTATTTTTAAAGGATTTAAGGTAAAAGATAACGTTGGCAAAAATTTCCATGAATACATTTAGGCTGGAAATAAGGAGGCTTCTTAAGAGAATACTGAGATTCTGGACTAATCCTTCTACAAAAGTGGCAGAGGCAACCAGTCCTAGTTAGTTTTAATATAGATTTCTGAACAGCATTAAATGGTCTTATTGCCTGCAGTACTACTGTAGGTGAGTGATCAGACTCAGTGACCCAGTGGTTTTCTCCCAGTACAGTATTGTTATGTGAGCTTTTCCATTTTCTTAGCCGCAGTCCTATAAAAGATATTCCCTTCGCTCTTCTTAATATTTAGCTTTTCACAAAAAGCTTGGATCAAAGACCAAATTGCATAGTCACATTTCTTTTCCCTGTGCCAGTGTCTTTTTCCAAAAATCTGATATCGGCTAGTTGAATTGGCATTTCACTCTGTGTGTGTATATGTATGCATTCAGTTTTCTATGAATAAGCACAAGCTATGATTCCTATCTTAGCTCAGAAGTTTCATGTGACTTTGGGACTGTATTTCCTTTCTGTAAAATTAAGTTAACATTAATTCCTTTCTCTTTCTTCTTTTTTCACATTGTAAGCTTTTTTGATGCAGAAACTGTTTCTTGCCTTGAGCTTTTGTAAGCCTAGTAGGGCAGGGTCCAAGTTTTGTTTGAGTTTCCAAGACATTACTGTATTGCGATTAACTATCTCTTGTCAACTGAAAATTAATAAACCTTGCTTTTTAAAGAGCTGAATGTCATGTTTGTTAATGTCCTTGTTTTCTGTTCGCTTCAAGAATTAATCACTAGTCTCCTATCTTTATGTTCGTATTTTCATCAAGATTCCTATGTTACCCTTCATAGTAATGCTTACCTTTTAAAAAAATCAATCGTGTTTGTGCAGTAGAAACTGAAATGGTAGCTGTTAGTTATCTAATGTCCCTTTCTGACTTGATGCTCAAGGTTCAAAGGTTTCTTTATATTTAACAGTTGTGTTTGGATGAATGAAAGCTGTACATTGAATTAGCTGGTAAATTTAGAAATACTAACAAAAATAAGAAATGTCTTTTACCTCTTATTGTAGTCTAGAATTCCACCTACAAATGATTTCAAAGCTGGTATGAAACTGGAAGCCCATGATCCTCGCAATGTTACCTCGGTTTGTATAGCTACTGTAATTGGAATCACTGGCGCCAGATTAAGGTTGCGGCTTGATGGAAGTGACAACAAAAATGATTTTTGGAGGCTTGTGGATTCCTCGGACATACAGCCAATCGGGACCTGTGAAAAGAAAGGGGGCATGCTCCAGCCTCCTCTTGGTAAGAAGCAAAGTTTCTGAACTGTCATGTATGGAGGTCAGTTTTGTCTTTTCGCGTTGGCAAATTTGATGGTACTAATGCTTCACTGAACCATTATTTACCTAAAAAGGAGAGGTAAGCAAGCCAATTCAGAGTAAGTCAATTGTCACTTTTTCTTGTTTTGGATTTTTTTTGACATAAGAATGAGCAGAATAATTAGATTTTTGAGTTCTGGGTTTTTTTTGTGTGTGTCCTTTATTATTAAATGGGTGTGTCAGACTGACAGCTTTTTTAATGACCAAATATATTGTCTTGTGCACCAGTCTAAAAATATTCCCCGATACACACCCTATCCTGTGGATGTGTATGGATGCAGTATTTTCTTGCTTTATGTTGTCCATGCTCCTTTTAGCAGGCCTTGATAAGAATTGAGTAGTGCTGGTGGAAGCTGAGTGATTTTTCTTTTTCCTCTTCAGCTGAACAAAGTGGCCCACTAGAAGGCGCTCACTGTTAACCGAAGTGTGAAATGCTCAGCTGGGCTGCAGAAGGTGCATCAGTTCAGGACAATCTGAATGTTTTCTCAGGCTCTTGGAGAAGATTGATTGTGATCTGGGAAAGGTAGCACAGGAAGGGTTGACTACGGTATTGTAACATTCCACTCTGAGATAGGAGAAAAGCACTCCAGGGATCCGGCAAACTGTAAACTTATATTGCATACAATTCCGATCTCTTCTAATCAACACATCTTGGGGGATGCCTGATCAGTTTTTTATGACTGGGTTATGAGCTCTGTGAACACTCGTGAACAAGATATAGCTTTCCTGTGTTCAGAAATAGTGCAAAACTAAAATAGTCTGCAGAGTATCTTTTGCCTTCCATGGGCAATATAAGCTACAACATTGTGTCTCCCCAAACTGAGAAGCAGTACTTAGGCTTTGTCAAAAAAGATTGAGGGCATTTATTGAAGGGGGAACTGTACAAAGGAATTCCTTGTTATATGATGAACAATCAAAGTTAACTTTGACTAACCACTGTGGGTAATACAACTGTAATGCAACTTCTCTTTGTATGATTAATCTGTATATTTAGATCTGCTTTCTTGTACCATATTTGTTATAGCATAAACTTCTAGACGTGAACATTTTGAAATAACACATTTTTCACATTGGTCTGAAAATAGTTCTGCTTTAAAAAAAGAAAAATAGTGACAGACATCTCTCTCAAAACAAACAAAAACAAAATTTCACAACAGCAACCCCCTTGCCCAAATCTGTAACATTCAGAAGATACAAGAAATAATGTTCTTAATGTAAAGAAATGTTACTATGGGTTTACCATCTTACGGTTATAAACCTCCTTCTGGCTTTGGTGTAATCAGGAATTCCTACACATGAGAAAACGGAGGTTCAGTAAAGATAAGTAGGCTTTCTCTTACTAACCTCTTATATTTGTGAACATTAGTTGCTAATGACTTTCAGATCCAAATGAAAATTACCATTTCACTACAATATGAAACTTGATTTGCTTTTATCAAGGCAAGCAGATACGGCAGCAGTATACAAGTATATATAACCTTTAAGACACTTAAACTAGATAATAATAATGACAGATTTTTGTGCTGTTGTGCTACTTTAGAAACACAAGGAAAGCATTGCAACCAGGGTGGTTGTCTGGAAAAGTAGTATTTAGGATAGAAAGACATGGATTGTTAAGCCCAGAATGGGGTTTTTCTTCTTTCTTTTGAACATATACAGGTTTTAAATGAAAAGACTGGAAATTCTTGAAAAAAAATCTAAAACTTTTTTTTTTTTTTTTTGAGGAGTTGTTCAGTTTAATCTCTTTGATGTTCTTGGTACACCCTTGCAGAATGAATGCCGTGGTACCAGTATGAAAGAGGATTATAATAGGAATGAGTATACCTGTTCCTTCAGCTACACAGATGTACAGTTTTACATGTATGGCTTTAATTAGGAGCCTAGTACTTTTATAAACCTGTTTCTAAACCAGCATGATGTATAAAACAGCTCTGGTTTATGTATAATGGGGTCAGCTTATCCATTAAGAAGAGAAACTTATTGTGCTCATCGGTGAAGGGGTTGACGGATACCCTTTGGATACTGTCTCGTACTCGTATTCAGTCAAGCTACTTGTAGTGCTGCACCTAACAAGATGTTTCCATACCACCAGGAGTGTAAGTGCATCTACCCTCAGAACAATTGCTGGTTATTCAGAAAAGAATGTGAGTGCCATTATTTGTCCCTCCTGGCCTAGATCTTCCTCGAGATAGGCTGAGTTCCAACTAGCAAACATTCTGGTATACCTAGATAAATTTTTGAAAAAGCCTTTTTGGCTGTTTTACAGCATCCTTTTCCTGGGCAAAGCTGGGAGCTAATTGGGTGTGTAATTACCTCCTGTTAGACATTTAAACAACTGATTTTTTCTTTTTTCTTTTTTTTTTTTTTCTGAGTAGTAGGGAGCCTTCTGGATACTGATGTTCTATTTCTTTCATAATAAGTTAAAATAATCCCTCCTACCTGATTTTTACATGGGTTTAATTATGCATGTTACACCAGGTTTCTGAAAGTGATTAATGTGGCAAAGGTTTCCTATTCCAGCTTCCATTTGTCAGAGGTGATTTTTTGTTGTTCTTGCTGTTTTCAGCAACTTAATGTTTTCTGAAAACTCCCCCGAGGATAACACTTTCTGTGTTTTTTACCCGGACAATTCAAAGACCAAATGAAGTTAATTTGAACTGTTGTTTAGCTGTCATCCCGCTGTCTCAGGTATAAGTCATTTCTGTGCTAGCTGGTTAGGATTATGGTATTTCAATAATCAAATGTGTTTAGGTCATACAAAGACTCTGGTATCAAACCAGGACTGCTAATCAGCTCGGTAGTCCTCAAGTTATGACAGCATTTGTCAGGCATGAGTTTTGTATTCGTTTAGGTGTTGCATAGGTAGTTCCAACCTGAAAACTGATTTTTCAGCAGAGGATAACTTAAAGCTACAAATTAAAGGGCCATTTTACCATATAATCCAATTTTAGGTGATTTAATCATTTGACAAATCAAAAGTTGCAAGCATGTTCCACCTTTCTAGTTGCGCTTCTTAAATGGCTCATGGAGGCTAGGTTATGAGGAAACTCCTCAGTTTCTGGCAGTTCTAGAACTATGTGCTTTGTGGAGAAATTTCCTATTTGTATTATGTCTGTCTGTCTATAGAACTATGCCAGATGTTTACCTGCTAAAGATGTCAAACCAAATGCCTAGCGTGTCTTTCATTTTATTCGTTACTTTGAAGCATCCATTTGGAAAGCTCAGAAAGCAGAGGGGGTATTTTTTTGTTTTGTTTTTTAACTGGAAAATAGTTGGTCCTCAGGGAGGATTACCTGGAACAAAAGTGGTTTCAGCCAAACCTTTATTCTGCCTGAATAAGGTTGTTAATCTAAACAGATCTGATTATTGTTTGTGCTTTTTATTCATTTCTTTAATGAAGAATATTAAACTACAAACAGCTTGCATTTTGTGTTTTGCAATATAATACATGCATTTATTAAATTCATTGTATGTTCTTTGTTTTTTAAGGGTGTGTGAGTGTGCACGAGTATGTATGTATGTATTTGTTTGTTCATTTTTGGAGGAAGGAGAAGAAACCAATTGTTCTTTTTCTTGTCTGTATTTCGGTGAAAGAATTACCTTTTCATTTTCGAGGCTATTGCATCTCTTTAATAAATGAGAGAAGCTGGAACCGAGGATGGTTTTTGAGAATGAGAGTGAAAAGTGGCTCAGAAAAGTAAACTAGATACTTCTGTTGGGGAAGTTCCACTGAATCAGGGAATACGTTGGGTTACTCGATTATCTCCTGTACCGCAGAGTTAGATTATGACAAGTGATCTGCAGGCAAACCACTCAAAATGGAAATGCATGCGCAGCTTTCTGCACCAACAGCTGCTTTATCTGTCCCTTCTTCTTGGCTACGTTTATTTCAAGCCAAGTCCAAAATAGAGGGAATTAGGCATTAGTAAGGCAGACTTTATATCCTTCTGCTTCTGTTCTGTATTTTATAAACAGAAGGCAGGGATTTTGTATACAAGTAATGTATCTGTTACTTAGGATTCCAGATGAATGCATCTTCTTGGCCAATGTTTCTCTTAAGAACTCTGAACGGAGCTGAGATGGCACCTGCAGCATTCTTTAAGAAGGTAAGAAAGGGTCTCCCAGTAAACAAGCTTTTGTCAGCTGGTTCGTGGTTACTTTTTTTGTTGAGGAAGCCGAGATACTACACTGTTCTCTCCAGCATGGGAAGGCAAGAATATTTAAAATTATTTTAAGTTGGATTGGCAAGCTAGAAAGCTAGACAGGAAGTGATCGTCTAGTCCATTGGATGGTCATCGCTTTTTCCCAAGTTTTGGACCTTTAAAGTGTGCTGTGGTGTTTAGAAAAATTTTGTTAACTCATTTTTTTTGCGCCTCATGGATTTAAGATGTGATGCAGCTCTCATCTGTTAACAGCACCATGTTCATGTTGTGATTATGTGCAGGAATAAAAGTTTTTGGTGGTAAATAAGAGCCACTGGAATACAACAGTGCTTGGAAAGGTTTTGTTAAATGTTTTCATTGGGTGTATACTGATCGTTTAAAATGTAATGGGAATGTAGCTGAAAGTAGTAGAAAAAGGTGTTCTGCTGCTTTTTGAAACATAACTTTTGAGTAAATTACTGCAAAAACATGAAAAATTATGTAAGAACAGTAGTCCTATCAGAATGTCTTGTTGGTTCAATTTTTTGTCTTACTGTTCCTGTCAAGGTGCTAAAATCCTGCTGTCACATTGAATGACTTCATTCCTGATACTGAGAATGGAGTTTACAAGTATGTCAGCAAATCAAACAGTTGGGTTCAGACCTGCAGCCACCTTGCTTACATGCTAACTTTAAAAATTTTTTGAGCTGTGATAAATCATACTTCACTGTATTAGCTTATCAACATATCTGAGATCTTTTTTGGATGATGAGTTTCCTAAGGCAAGGTGGTAATTCAGGTTCCATTCAATCACAGCTTCTGCTGTGAGGGTACACTTTTGCTGGTCACGTTGACTTGATTTTTGTTTTCCTTTTGTCCACTTGGAATTGATCCAGGGTCAGTTTGGTTCAGAGAGGCCTATAAATAATGTCCAATGTTAATGAATTTTTTCATGGATTAATTGAGAGGTGAAGTTTGTAGCAGGCAGTTATCAGTCCCCAGGAATATACTTTCCTTGCAAACCTCCTTTTCCTTATTAACATGTAATATTTTCATTTTAGTCTCTCTGTTGTCTTGTTGCCCAGACATAGTGTGTTGGGTGCAACCTATTGCTTATGTAAATGCTTTAACGTAGTCTTTCTGTCATGAGGAATTTTGCTAATGATTTCAACTATGTTCATGGGAACAGAATCTAGCCTTTATAGTATAAAAGAGCAAAAACAAATTTGATACATGAATAAGTTTGTTTTTTTTAAAAACCTATATTACAACTTTTTGAGAGTAGTCAGTGTAAGAAGTAAAAATTTTGAAAAAAAATAGTTGTTTGTTTGTTTTTAAGAGGTTATACAAACTCAAATGTTCTACCACCCTTGCTCTCATAGGAACCACCAAAGCCTGCGCCAAACTGTTTTAAAGTTGGAATGAAACTTGAAGCTATAGATAGAAAGAATCCATACTTAATTTGCCCAGCAACCATTGGAGATGTTAAAGGAGATGAAGTTTTTGTTACATTTGATGGCTGGAGAGGAGCATTTGACTATTGGTGCAGATGTGATTCTCGAGATATTTTCCCAGTCGGATGGTGTAGCTTGACAGGAGATGCATTACAGCCACCAGGGAACAATGGTAAGATGACTAATAATATTGCTTGATTATTCTTCCCCTCAATTATAGCAGAATTTTAAAAACCAGCTGGCTGTATGCAAATAAGGCTGAAGGTCTAGTTTGCAAGTAGTTGATGAGGCTGAAATTTTGTTATATTTTTCTTTATGTAATTTAAAGCTAATGGTATAGTTTCTGGGAAATAGTTTTTGTCAGTTCATATCAACTCTGGAAACATTTTATTTAATAACCTACTATTATAAGTGCTTTTGATAATCTTTAATTTTTTGTGTGCTTGGGAAGAATCTTGGGTTTAAACTAGGTTTGCTGTTTATATTACACATGGTTAAATATTCCTCTTTAATGACACTAATATAGTTTCTGCAGCAGCACCTTATATTAAGCTAGCTGCTACGGAAGTAAAGTAAAATAGTCTTCTAATAAGAAAATATTATAGTAACTTTGCTTCTATGATGTTTGAAGATTTAAACTGTGTATTTAGTGTTTTTTGCTTCACACTCCCCAAATTCTGTTTTGAAACTATGTATTCTGAATGCTTTATCATCCTCATACCTGTGTGGATGCTTGAACATACGGCTATAGAATCCCTTTAACTCATAGCCACTGTGCTTTATAAGCTGTAGCCCTCTACCCCGGGAAGAGGAGAAATGAAATAAAGAGGACCATCACTGAATGTAATCCCTTCGCTACTCTGGGGACCTCTTGTCATGTTTCTGTAATCTAAAGTTTTGCTGTCAAACTGCTTGGGCTGTTTTTTTACCCTACTCCCTTCAGATTTGAGATAAGGAGAGTTTTTAAAGAAGGAGCCATATTTTAATGAATTACTTTACTATTATTGATCAGCTGGTGGTGAGTGAGTAAGGAACAAGTAGACAGGTGTCACAGAGCTCTTCACTGGAAGTACCAAAAGACTAGAAGCAGGAAGGCAAGAAATCAGTCACTTTCTCTGCCTTCTCGCTCGCTGTTATTTTTCTTGATCTTATGCCAGCAGGTAAAGAACTGTATGGAAAATCTAGGTGAGGTTAGTCAAGAGTACCTTTCTCAGCTGCTCGCTGTTTTCTCTGCATCCCTGCCCTCATTTGCCTGTCTATAATTACTGCCTTCAGTTACTGTCAGTGGGACAAAGTAACTTTCATCTGGTTTAGTCTGCATTGGCAGGTTTCAGCTAGCCAGCGACTCTGTGTGTAGCTATACTGTCAGATCCCAGATGAGCAGGTAAAAACCTGCCGTGAGAAGGCAGCTCAAGTGAGGTGAGGACACCCTACTTTAGATCGGAAGTAATGTAATAGGTACAAAGCTGACTACAGCGTTAATGTTTGTGTGCTTCAGTTCCCAGTCTTTGAAGTGTATTTCTCAGCTTCCTCAGAAGGTTGCCCTTGTCTTGACAAATCATCAATAACATGTGTTACCATGGTAAGTTAATGATATTAGTTGTGATGAAATAAAATAGCTTTATACAAAAGGGGGCTGTGTAAATAAGTGACAGGTAAAATTTTTTAGAAGATGTTTTTGTGGCAGTTTAGATTGCTGCGTCCAATTGCATCTTCTGGAAAGAAGCTTTATTAAATTGCTTAGACTACTCCAGTTTCAGTGCTGGAGAAAGAGCAATGTTTTGAGATAATATGTAGAGAAGTTTTCTTGCCTGTTCAGTGTTTGACAGAGATCAGACATAAGAGTTGTATAGCAAGTAGTTAGTAAAGATGATTACATATTCCAGTTGTTCAGGTAGTAAAATGAAGAAACAGAATGTTCAAGGCTGAAGGCTTGGAATATCTAAGCTGGATAAGTTTTATGAAGTCTGTTGCTTTGTTATTAAAAACAATAGTTCTTTAAACATTACTAAGACCTGAGGCAAAATTTTTACATACTTTTAGTCAAAAATGAGAATTTTGTTTATGTGATAGAAATTGGGGCAGGGAGGTGCAGGCTGGTGGGGGTTTTGTTATTTGTAATTCTAAAAGTGAGTCCTAAGTTAACTGCAGTTTTATTAAAATTTTTATGTTTGCTTCTTTTTCCCCATCCTGAGCAGAAAGAATTTGTTGGGTTTTAAATTTTGCTTCATGTCCTCATTTGTTAAACATGCATACTATATGCATTTGTCTAGTTTACATAGCTAGATGAAATATTTACTGCTCTCAGGTTACATTTTTTCACTGCAGTTTTATCCCTTTTGAGCCATTAAAGAACTGTAATGATAGCCCTTTATTAAGATGTAAATAATAGCTTCAAGGAGAGTGTAATCAAGACATTTTAATTCAGAAATATGATAACGTTGTCAGAATTCTTCATTTAAGTCATGTTAACATTGACTACTTCTTCCTCTGTAAAGGAAAAAAGTATGAGAGATACTATGTTGTAGGAATTCACTTGAAATGTTATAATGTCATTCTGGCCCAGACTTTTTTCCTGCAGGTTGGTTTAGTATCTTTGTCTTAGATTTACCACAGTAGAAAGTGAAAATACTTGACTTAGTGTGGCTAAGAATTTAGGGTGAATAAAGTGGGAAGTATTCTTAATCTTTCTAACTACTTTTTCTGAAAGCATATAAATGTGGTAAATCACTGGACCACCCAGTATGGACCACCCCACCCCCCCAGATTTTAGTGAGCAAGCAAAAACAGTAATCTACTTAATCTAAGTATGAATGCATGATTCTCTAAGTTTCATCCATTCCTAAGATGACAGTCTCCTGCCAAGAGACTTATGTTTTTAGGGCCTAGTTTAACACTTTGCAAGAGAGGTGAAGAATTGCAGTAAGGGAGGCTTCATCTAAAAATTGGGGAAGACTGTTCCAGCAGTTTAGCCATTTTAGGTTGCCTGGAGAGAATGTAGGACTTCTGTTGTGGGAGGTTTTTAAGAACAAATGAAACACAGACTTCTTAGATACGGTTGAATTTACTTCAGAAAAAGTTAAGGGATATATGTAGTCTTTTCAGCCCTATCTTGTGTGACTCCCATTGTTTTTAGAATGATAAGCTCAGGAACTGAGACACAATTGATACAAGATTAAAAGGAGAAGGTAGGTAAAAGGCTTTTTTTGGGGGGAGGGGGGACTTTTTTTTTTTTAAATCATGCAGGCATTAGTCTTCTTGCTGGTGTTTTGTCTTTGATCCTTTTCAGCAAATGTAACTTAGGTGGACCTGGGTGTTAGGGTATGTGCACAGTGGTATGAAATGTAGTCATACTATTTAATAGTTATACTAGCAGTAGCTCTGTTTAGCTACTATTGTAGTTGGTTTCTCTAGAAATATCTCTGATAATAGTGATCTGTGTAATACATGGTGTGACAGCAGTACTTGGTCTCAGCTTGACCAGCTGGCCCAAGGTTAATATTCTAAGGATGCAGTAGCTTGTTTCTCTGTCTCTTTGTGTCACTTCAGTGCTGTTAGAGATGGCTTGTCACTCAGGAACATCAGTGTGAACTATAGCTGATGATTGAATTTGGTGTGATAGTGTCTATGCTGGATCAATCTGAAGGACCATCTGCTTTAGCAGACTTTCTCCAGCAGTGGCTGGAAGCAGATGTCTGAAGAAAAGCGTAAACACATAGGAGTGAGGTTTGCAGAACTGTTACTAGTATCTGATGGTTTGTGACCCAGCACATCCGAAGGCTAGGAATAATGCCTTTGTGCTGAATACATCCTGGAGGATTTTGATCTATTCTGTTCAATTACATTTTGGAGCTACCTGAACTTGTAGCACCAAAACATCCTGTAGTAGGGAGTTCTGTACTTAAGGATATGTTCTGTGAAAAAGGAGATATTCTTTTTCTTTCTGGTAGTTTCATTTGTTGTGCTCTAGTTCTTGTACAGAAGCGGATTCTTGTACTTCCAGTTCTTGTACTGGAAGAGACAGTAAACAGTTATTTCCCTGATGGCCTTCTTCATTTCAGTCATGATTTTATAGACCTATATTCTATCTTACCTCAGTAGTCTCTATTCCAAACTTGTGAAGTCCTGTTCTGTTTTGTTTTTCCTTGTATGGGATCAGTGTAATTCTTTTGATCATCTGTGTTCTAATGTACTATTTCCATTTCAGCTCTGTCATTTTTGAACCACTGGAACCAGAAATGCACACAGTATGTAAGGCTCAGTAGCATTGTGGTGTTTTCTGCTTTGTTTTTTTTGTTCCTTTTGTAATAATTCTTAACTTTCTATCTGGGATTTTTGTATTGCCGTGGAGCAATGAACTAATACTGTAAAAGAACTATTTAGTTTAATTCCAAGATGTCATTTTCGTATAAATCATCTAATAGCCCATCATTGATGACAGAAGCTGGGTTATTTTAAATTATTTGACATTGAATTTCATCTGTTGCACCCTCACCTGCTGAGCAGCTGCTCAGTTTTGCAAGATCTTTCTCCACATCTTTACTGATTCAAGTAATTATTTAGCAATTGTTGCCATCTCATGCTTTACTCCTTTTTCTAGATCTTAAATGTGTTGAATGACACAAGCCTAAGCAGAGATCTCATCAGGAGTTCTCTAGAGTCCTCTCTTGACTGAGGAAACATGTCCATTTATTCCTGACCACTGCTTGGTATTTTCCAAGAAATTCTTTAGAAGGATCATGAGGATCTTCCTTCATATCCGTTGTCAGCTTAGGGGTTTGGGGGGGGGAGGGGTTACTTTTTAAGAGTTTTTAAGAGAATTTAAAAATGTAAATGCAAATCTACAGACTACATCAATTGACTTTCCATTGACTCCTTAAAAAAATTGAAATAGATTTGTGAGGTTTTGTCATTTCTTTACAGAGAGCATGTTTGCTTCTTCCCCAATACAGTGTATTTATCTCTGTGTTCATTACTCCTATTATGTACAATAGCTTCTAGCAACTTAGCCAGTACAGACATCAGGTATCCTGTCCATAACTTCCTGGAGCCTTTTGAAAATGTTGGCATCACATTAACCAGCTTTAAGTCTTTGGATCTGAAGCGATTTTAAGGAAGAATTTGAACAGCACAGTCAGTAGGTTGGTCACTTCATCTTTCAGTTTCCTTAAAACTCTTAAGTACTGTCTGTCCTGCCAACTCTTTACTGTTTGTTTTGTCTCCATTCCCTAACCTCTTCTACTGGCACTTCACGTCAGAGAACTTGTTTCAAATCACTGTAAAGAGGGGTTCTGGTATGGGAACTTATGCAGGCTCCTTTGGAGTGAATATGAATGCAAAAAAACATACAATTTTGTTGCTTTAGCATCATCTTCTGTGTGTGCTCATTCTGAAATCTGATCATCTGTTGGCTCTGTGTAATTTCTGCTTTTGGTATGCTTTAAAAAGGCTTTATTAGTTTTCATATCTTTTGGACATTTTTCTATTAACTGTTTTTTCTGGGTCAAACGTATTGTGCTTTTCTATTTAACTGCCATAGTTTGTGATTTTTATTTTACTCACTTGGACAGTAGAAATCTGTTACCTATGGCTAAGAATATTCTTGTATTGCTCTGTAACTAGCTGTATCTGAAGGTTATGACTGAACTAGAAAGCAGTTAACTGGAGACTGTCTGAACAGATTCTGTTGGCTATTTCTATATAAACTCATTTTACTATTTAGTCATTACATGTAAGTGGCAATTACTTAGACAACCCACCTCTTTATTTGTAATATAAGCAAAACCTGTTCCATAAAGGAGCGAAGAAAAGAACAATTGGGAACAAGCTGTCTGGGACATGATAAGTAGTTTCAACTGCAGAGATTACTTTATACTTAAAGTAGTGTCTATCATTTAGATGTGAACAGGGGCTGGAGTGGGATCAGTTTCTATATATCGCTGATCCCCACACCCTTCTAAAATTGGATCTTGGATAGGTCAAGGTGTGATCATGGGCACAGGAAGTCACGCAGGAGAAATTGCTCTCCGAGATCCACAGGAGAGAATTTTGGTGACCAAGGGAAGGTGAGGCAGTAACCTAAATAAATAAAGACAATGATATGTTGTAGCTTTTATCCTTAGCCTCCCCCCCCCCAGCCCTTCCCTTACACCTTTCACCCCACCACACCATGCGTCACCTCACTGCTTTTCTCCCAATTCAGTGTATTTATTGTCGGTGAGAGCAATCTTCTTTCATTGCCCTAATCAGCCTGTGATGTTAAAGGTCTCCTTCAAAAGCTGTCTGCAGCAATAAGAATAGTACAGGCACAAGCAGAGATTAAAAAGTGTCTTGTTTGTCTGTTTTATGATTTCTTAGTTTAGTTTTATTTCATTTTCAACCATGATCTCAATACTTTGTGCAGATTTTTCCATCTAGCTACCAGAAGCATACTGTTATTGATAATGGAATTATGTCAAAATAACTGTGCTGTATTTTCAGCTGAATTCTACCCAAATGTGCAATATGATTATAAACTTCAATGCTACTCTACAGTGTTTGCAGATAAAACAAAAAAGTGTTGGAACCACTTGAGAGCTACTGCAGATCTGTGAAAAGCTTCTACATTGTTTACTTTTAAAATAGCAAAAAAAGTATCAGATAAGCACAGTAATACTTAAGTTTCATTAAAGAAAGAAACAAATGTTGAAATGGTACAATTTCATACTGTTGGTTTCATTTTTCTCTCAGCACAGCCAGCTTCCTTTCATGAACAGATCACAGTAGTTAAATCAGGCACATACAGTTAGCAGATTTATGCTGTCTTCAGAATTGTACATGAAAAAAACTTCAGTGCTTCAGGCTAAAATCTGATTTGCTACATTCTCTTACATGTAAAGCTTTTTTTATTTGGTCTTAATGTTTCTTGGCATCTTGCGGCAAGGTCTGGATGGTGCTGCTACAGGGCAATAATCACTTAGGAAAAGGTAAAGATTTTTGCCTTTTCCCAAAGCTGCGACCTCATTGTCTGGTTTCCTGACCACCTTACCACATTTATTATAAGATAATTGTGATTTTCTTTTAAAATGCAAGTGTTCCAAGTGCACGTATTTTTGACTGTTACATAGAAAACTTGTTTTTTATTTGCTCTTCTTCAGGTCCTATGGATGGTGGTGTCATCACTGGCTCTGTTGCCCAACTAGTGGAGGGGGCTGGCTGGATTGTGTGCAAGTGTGTGTTAGTACATATAAGCGATGTCAGGAATACCAATGCTGCCATTCAAAACCTATGCTGAGACAAAACAAATTGTGGTTTTGCACTAACTGTGGGCATTTCTTTTTTTTCTTCCCCTGAAGCTTGTTGCATTTTACTGTCTCATTTTGGGCCCACTCTTTATCTTGGTGATGCTATTGGGGAAATGAGTTCAGCATCTGTTTCCAGAGTTTTTTGCAGGCCTTGTTTTGGTCTCTGGATAATCATTTCAGATTTCACTTGGAAGAAAATCAAAATGTTCCCTATTCATTACAATTTTAAGGATCGCTCCTGTTGTGATGCACAGTGAAGGAAACGGCATGAAGCACAAAGGCTACTTAGAATTAACAGATCAGTTCAGGGTGAGAGATTCACTTAGTACATTTTCCATCGTGGTAGGTTAGGTCGATACATGTGCACTGTTTTGAAGAGCTTTGAAAAGGAAGGACTTTCTAGGTACGCTTTGAAGATTGAAATAATGTGAAAAAACAGGCAGATTCGGTGATGAATCTGAGGGAGCAGGAACTAGGCGAAGAATCTGGCAGGGAAAGAACCAGGATGCTAAAATCCTTACCCAAGGCTGTAGAGCTAGGCTTTGCCATGCTTAAGGACAGATTCATCACCAGCATGCCCAAACAGTCTTTAGGTAACTCAGATTTGCGCTTCTGAGGAAAGTTCATTGGATGCTTTCTTCCTTCTGAGCTTAGAGACTATCAACAAAATACAGTTCCGTTTGTTGCTAGCATGGTTACAATGGCAGTGCTTTGTTGAAGAGTGAGACCTAGCAGCTGACTCTTTGCAGCTCTTTCTGGAGAGGAACTGTAGGGATCTTCCCAGGAATTTTGTTTTGTTTGTATTCCTCCACCAAGCTGGGCTGTTTGGGTTTGTTTGTTTTTGAAAGTGGTGTGTGTTAGTTTAGTTAGCAGTGTTTTTTGATGGAGCTTAACTGGCACAGGTACACCAAAAGATCATAGATCTGTTCTGTAGGTGCTAGCTTGACTATTTCTTGAAAATGTGGGAGACCAGTGCTATGATTGAGGTTTTGGTGGGAGAGTAGCAAGTGCTGTGATGCAGTTTGGGCAAGTCTCTGGGAAAGAATTGCATTCCTTCAGTTCCTTGTTACGTTTACTTAGCCCTCCCTTTTGCCTTTCAGGACTGTGAAATGAAGGCTAGAATTTTTTGCAAAAGATACCAAGAGACTTTTTTTATACTGAGAGCAGAGATTGAAATCTAGAAGGAAGGAAATTATAAGCCATGCTGTCCATATCTTGCTAAGGTAAAGGCTGAAGTTCTCAAGTGCAGTGTTGCTTTTTAGATAGCAAAATGATGAATTAGAATTGATTTTATATTATAGTGTCATCCTAATACCTCACAGATCTTTTAACCGGAAGTAATCCAAATATAGATTGAAAGAGCTAGAGTGTATTACAGATGCTTGTTGTGCTTTTGTATGGCCCTCTTCTTAAATTTCTTGTTTGATCGAGACCCAAGGACATCTTTTTTTTTATAATCCTTGGCAGTAAGCTTTTTTGAAAAATTGCTAATCTTTTCCACCTCCTCTTCCAGCTTGTCAAAACTATCATGATAGTAACTTACTATATTCAGGAAGGTTAATTTTATAGCTAAAATCCAGGGCTAGAATTCAAAAAGTATGTTTCCATTAGTTCTGCTGTGGAATTCTCGCATGGATTTAGGGTAAGCTGTTAAATCTCTTTGCCTCCACTTTTTTTAATTTGTAGACGAGAGAAGGGCCAGGTTTTTACATTCTCAAGAAGAGCGTTTGGCTTCACTCTCAGTGCGGGCATAGGAACAATACTGCAGTGCCAATAGAATCACTTCTGTCTTGAAAGCAATGCTGGTTTAAACACTGAATTATTGTTTTTATTGTCTTAATTGGCACCTTAACCTCAGGTAGCAATGCTATGTTCACAGAATATATGAAGAAACAGGCCCCTTTGCTTCATATCATTTCACTTTGGCTTTTTGAAGTCTTTTCTTGCAGTTGCCACTCGACACTAACCAAATGATAGATTTCTAAAATTTAAGTATTACAAATCTGAAGCTTTTGTTCCTCATTCTAGATAAAAAGGTAAAGTGAAACCATTGCTATGGATTGTTTAAGATAATTTTAATAATTAGAATTTCATGAGAGTTCAGGCTTCTGAGCTGTCATTTGTCCCATCCCCTTCCCAAGTGCTGGAGTTTTTCAGTGGCTTCAGATTTCACAGTTGCCTTAGATATCTGACTTAGTCTGGCAAGAGATCTTGAGGATAGCATTATGGGGTCAAATTTTGCAGTCGTGCATATATCTGGTCAGTTTTTCTGCTTCTATGAGCAGAATTTGCCCATTATCTAAAGTGTAATCTTTCATATCCTTTGCTTGCAAATAAGCTTGGTTGACTGCTGTGGGTCTGCTTGTGCAAATAAGGGCTGAATTATGGTAATGCATTTTCAGGCTATTGGTCCCAAGATGTTTGGATTTTTGTTTTCTGCTATGTATGTTGGATCCAAAGATTGTAAGTGTTGGATTCTCACAGGAGTGATTTTTGGGAAAAAATTGAAAATATTTTGAATGAGCAGTAGTTAGAAGTATGAAAGATATCTGTGTATTTCATTAAGTTAGTCTCCTGTACCTTTCACTAATGTGACAGTATAACTAGAACTCTGTAAACTTTGAAAACTCTGTTCATTTGCTAACATTTATATGGTAAAGTGTGTGTATGTAGCATGATCTCTGGCCTTCAGTTATTGTGGATGCCGGTACAGTTTTTTGGGTATTTGTAAGACATGGGAAAGAATGCTGTGCAATGCATCAAACTCCCGAAACTTGAGCAGTTGATATTTTTGTAGAAGAGCAGCATGAACCAAATGCTTTATTTCGTTTGTGCGAAGGCCATTGTGATGCAAAGCAGTATCCTGAAAAGGCAAATGTGCTTTTTCTGTTTTAAATATCCCAACTAAATACTGCAGTAATTGCAAGCAGAGCTTGGTATTTTTCCTCTCTATTCTTTTCATCGATATATTTTAACAAGTTCTCATGAGACTATTAAAATGTCTTAGTTTTTGGAACATGTGGTCTAGTGGGGATAACTTTGTCCACAGATGCAGTGGGTTGGCAGCTAGCTTTTGCATGTCTTTTCATTTCCCTCCAGCTTCTGTGACCCAGTGTAACCTTTGGTCTCCCTCTGAAGGCCGGGGTGAAGGAAGTATGAGCAGGTGACTGATGATCACTGTCAATACAGCCTGCAGACAATATGGGAATTACTTTAGCAGTCTCCCGCTCCCTCACGCTCCCCCTGCTCCTCTTTTAAATCAACAAATGCAAATAGCCGGCTCCTCATTTGCTCGTGTCTTGGGGAGGCTGCCCAGGCAGCATGGGCTTTGTTGTAGTCCTGCTTACTCAAAAAAGCAGCTTCAGCCCTAGTCAGAAGAAAAAATATCAAATGGGACCTGACCCCCACTCCCCTTAATGATTAATGCTGCTAATATTTGGTCCTCTGGCGTATACAGGTAGGAAGATACTGTGATAAAAATACTTGTATTTGTATTTCAAGGGGGCACCGTGAAGCGGTAAGAACTGTTTGCATTGTTCATCTTTGTCTGGTAAATGTCCTCTGGAAAGGAGTAGGGATGCCCAGTGTGTATAAACTCATACCTGTGCTCCTGGAACCTGTTGCCATTAAAACTTGTTTGCTGTTGACATTGCAATTAGCTCTGTATTTAACATTAGCGATTTATTTACTGTGCAAGAATAGGAATGCATTTGCTAGGTTTCAGTATAGACAGAGGCACAAAGAGTTTGTGAATCCATGCTACCTTACAAGTTCATGATTATTTTATAAAACATGTAGTTGGGTGGCGCAAATAAATAAAAAGAACAGTATTTTACATTGGTATAAGCATAATACAGGACATAATGCATAATATTGTATTGTACAGTATACATTTGATATTGTTCTGCTTTCCAGACATACATCTCAACTGAGTTGTCATTCAAAGATTCAGGGACAGAAGAGTAATGCTATGCCAGCATTTGGTTAAAATTCTGTTCAGCTTATTTGAAGCTGTTGTATGTGAAAATAAGTTTTGGTATACAGGGATAGAAGTGGTCACTTTCCTCATCCGGAAGGTGGTCCTCCTCAGATACCTAGGGATATAATGTCTGTGTTTGATGTATTAGGATTGCAACCAGCCATAATAAAGAGATTTCTTCTAAAGACTGTTTAGGGATATTAGATTTGTAACTGAATCAGACAAATCACAATGTATGTAATTGGTCCTAGAGCTTTAAAAATGTGTGCCAGTAGAACTTGTGTTTTGTGTTTTATAAGAAGCCTGTTTACAGTGTGTAGTTCATCTTACCAGGACATCCTATTTTGCAAGTACTTTTATTCTAATTTTTTTGTCTAAGAGTTAACAGTTATGAAGTAACAGTTTTAAAGCTAAATGGTGGGGTGTTAAGGTGAATATCATGCACATAGCCAGGCATTAAAGCTGTTACTCAGTCTTTAAAGTATATTCTTTTTTCTAGATCTCTTTTCAAATGTATCTCTGGTAAGCAAATAAAACGTGAAATAAAACCCAAAAAGTCTCAGAATACTGATATTCTGGGAGAAGACATATTTCAATTTGACAAAAAATCCAAGAAATTAACTATTTAGAAGCTCCTTATGCTCCAGTTTTAGTCTGCAGAAGTGCTTTGGATCAGGCACTGGTGACTGACAGTCAAAGCTCACTTGAACCTTAATTTGCAATACTTTTAAGTCATGTCACATTAAGTTCATAATATTTAAGTTTAGGATGAGTCACTGAGTTTTTCCCTGCGTCAGTGAACTGCAAAAGGTCGTGGTCCAGACAGTATCATTTTAAGCACCATCCAGTTTTAATGTAAAGACTTCAAATTATTTCGCATATGTTATGAGTTCTCCCTCCTTTCTCATACCCCTCCCAACAATAAGGTGGTTGTCACAAAAATTTCCCATTTTGACCCTTTGCTTACCTTTTCCTTAGTAGGTTCTATGCCTTATCTGTCTGTCTGTCAGACATCAGGCCAAAGAAATAGAAATACGGTTCTCTCTGCACTTAGTCACTGTTTTTTGTTGGGCACAGGTACTAGTCTAGTATGGCGCAGAGCATCTTTTTGTGGAGGACATATCCGTACACATAGCTTCTGTATGACATACTGTACTCCTGTTGTTTTAATCAGTCTGTTGCTAAGGGAATTGTTAAAATAAAATCATTATTACTTTGGAGACGAGTGAGATGGGTGAAAATGATTGCTAACTAGGAAATTTTATTCAATGAAGCCTGATTATAGCTTGCAGGATCACATCAGATTATAATGTAGTCGCATCCTATACATATTGGATCAATTTTGTATTGGGATGAGAGATTCAACAGGGAACTACTTCAGTGTAAGAATGAATAAAAAGGAAGTTTTGCATTTTATTTCTGGAAGTCCTTCCTTCAAATAAAATTTTAAGTCTGGATGGCTCCAGGTAGAAAATATCAGGGAATAGTCACATGAACTTCAGTTTTCAACCTGGCATCTCAGACAAATACTAATTAAGGATACTTTGCCTATCATCAGTTTCTCCCCCTTTAGTTGAATGATTTTCTTCACTGCCCAAAATTTCTGTGTAGCTCCCTAGCAATAATTGGCCTATCTTGTATTTGTAGAAGCTGCTCTTATAGGAGGATGGCTATCGCGGGCTATATAATTTGTGAAGTATTTTGAAGGCTGCCTAGGTGAATGGCACCTTATAAATATCTTAGTAGTAGTAACAATGAAAATTTTGGAAAACATTTATAAGGTGAGTGGATTAATTCTTTTTAATTTATATTTTAATGTTTTTCTCTTAAGGAAGTCCCTCTAAAATAATGAGTATAAAGAGTTCACTTCTTGGATTTAATGAAGTTATGTAGTCTCATGCCAAACACTTAAATTCAAAATATCCAAATATATTTATTTTAGAATGTAAATTATGCACTACACTTTTTTTAAGCCTTTGTTAGAAAAGTTACATTCCATCATTCATTTTGAGGTTTTCCCCCCTTCCCTTTTGTTTTTGTTTTTCCTCAGTTTCCATTACAAAGAGCAGTGCAAAAATCCAATCTTCCCCTTCCAAAGTGACCCGACGTTCAATGCAGTCTCCACAGAAATCTGCTCCAGTGCCGGCGCAACAGGGCAGGAAACCAGGTCGGGGCAAACCCCCTGGACAGTCTGCAGTTCCCAAGAAGGGCAGGTCTCCTAAAAATATTCCCCTGACAAAAAGCACCTCTCATACTGAAAATCTTAAAACAAGGAAAAAAAGTTTAAAACCTGGAAAAAAGGTTAGTTCTTATCTACTACTTTACTTTACATTGCAGAATTTTGTAGAGGTTTTTTTTAATTATTTTTTAATTTCTATCTTCTCTGTGGCCTTAAGGGCTTTATTGTATTCAGAAACTGATTACAAGAAAAACTCTGGAATAGCTGTTCTGGAATATTTATTTCAGTATAAGCTTCTGTGGATAATCTTATTCTAGAACAAGATTACCAGTTTAGATTAATTTATGGGTGAGTTGTTGGGATGGAAAAAAACTATTCTGGAATAGCCATTTCCAGTAAAATTGCAAGAGTAGGGAAGCCTTTAGGCTATTTAGCCTGGGTTATTTTGTTGCTGAACCAAATACGTAGTTCTCTTAGTGGTGTTCTATCTTTTGTTTAGAAGCAGTTAGAACTGGTGAGGGTCTTGGAGCAAAACTTAGGCATCTTAAGCATACAGCTGGATTTGCAAAATCAATCTCTCTGATACTCCCTAATCCTGGAGACACTAGCATGCAACAGGAGGCAGCTTTTGAGGCAGTAATGCCCCGGGTGCCTGGAGCGCTGCCCTGGGCAGGCCTGCCTCTGCCCTGATCTGAAAGACTTGGTGCCTTTCTCCCCTCGAAGCACAACCTGAGCCCTCCTAGACTCTTCTTTCAGGCTGCAGGTCCTCTGCCATTTCAGCGGATACCGATTGGTGCTGCCGTAAACCCGCGCTTCCCTGTTGCCTGGGACACCAGCGCTGGCCTGTAAATGATCCCAGGGTGAGCCAGTGCAGGGAGCTGAATCGGTAGAGAACAGACCCAGCATCCCTTCCCCTTTACTCCCCTCTTTGTCTACTCCTTCCTCTTCCCCCCCCCAAAAAAAAAACAATTAAGAGGCACGAATGCTACTACAAAGAAGGATATAGGATCACAGCAGGGCAGATTTGGGCAAGTCTTAAATTGCCATGAAAGTACAATCTGACTTTTTTAAGACTTGTTCACTCACTGCAGTTCCAGCGGTGCTTCAAGAGGGCAGGCCACCTAAAATAGCAGTCATGCAGTATCTTTCCCCAGACAGCTTGTGCCTTTCCCCTGTGCTGCTCCCTCCTCTGTGCTAGCACAAATATGGGGGAAAGGGATTGCTTTCTGGTCCCCTTCCCCGCAGTCTGGGCTCACTGTGTGTCTGTGGCAATATTTGTAGTGATGCATGGGAGGGGATGGACTAATGGTAGGAGTGGGACTTCTCCCTTCAGTGACAGTGATGAACAATGTAAAGTGCTAATGAAGTAACATTAATAGAGCATGCCTCAAAGGCACTAGCACAAAAGCGGAGGCAGTCACTTCTTTGAAATGGTGGCCACAGGGTAAGAAATGGTTCTGGGGATTGGCAGTAGAATCCCAAATGCCCCCTCTTCTGCTGCCTGCCCTTTCCCCTTGGGCACACAAGTTAGTAGGCTACTGATGCAAGCAGCCTTGCTGCTAGCTTTTGCTGGTAGCTCACTAGCCTTGCTCACTGGCTTTTTCTCTTGCTTGGTGTATGAAGCTGCACAGAGACACAGATTCAAGAAGTAGAAGGTGCCCCCACAAAGACTCGGCTGACGGATAGGTGTTCTCTGTTTGTGTGAGGGTTTTGAAGGAGAGCATTGAACACAGGACTTTCATGTCTTGAGGAAGTAGTCAGGAAGGGCAGGATATGTTTTGTATGAGTTTTGTGCTCTATCTTTTGCGAAAAAGAAATAGAGAAACTTCATGTGGCCTTTGAAAGAACAGTTGGAGAAGTTTTGGGGCTCTAAAGGCTCTGTGACTGCAAGTGTGTGCTTGCAGCACCGAATTTGGCACCTGCTCATCCTCTGTGTAAAATAGCCTGGCCTGTGTGCTGCTGACTGGGAATGGGGATTACTGCTGACACTCCCCATGCTGAAGCAGTGGATCTGATGCAATGAAACATGCTTCTGATTTCCTCTCTGGGACCAGGCAACTAGCAGTTAGGTTTTGTAGTACCTACGTTTGAGGTGCCTGTCTAACTTTGAATATTGCTATATTAACTTTTACGTGGAAAAACTTAAAATGAGCTCCTTTTAAGAATCCATGGAAGGTTTTTAACTGCTGCTGTGATAAGATTGGCAACATGTTACATGTGTGATTTAATGATCATTCTGATAACTGTCAAGTATAACCTGTATTTATTTTATAAATTCGCTCACCAGCATGAGTTCATTACTGCATCTTGATGTATTGTTTGAGCAAAGTTTAGGCTTATATAAGATGGTGATTTCTGTTAATGTCTTATTTTACTACAGTCTTTATCAACAAGATGCATTTAAAAGATATTACATATGTGCATGCTCTTCTTTGGAGTATTAGAGCTCTTACTATAAGAGTGAAGAGGAAATTGTTTTGTGGGAGTTCTGCACATACAAAGTATATTTGACATGGAGTGCCATACAGCCTGTATACTTAAATGATATGTGCTTAGAGGTTGGAATGTGATTTTCCTTTTTTTAAGGCAGGTCAAAAAAACCCTTTTTTTCAGACTAAGCAACTGTGCTCCAAGTGTCAGCTAACTGTGTGCTGGTTTAAAACCTGTATATTTAGGGAGATTGGTCTATGCCTGATACACTGTAGATTTGTTTGACTTTTTGAATCTTACATTGAAGAAGCACTCTGGGACTCTTTGCCTTTTTAAGTTTGTTACACTACAATGTTTATCATTATGCAGGTATTAATTTTTATTATACAGTTAGGAATGTTAAGCTTCTGTGTCATTTTCTCCTTTATCTAAATGTTTTCTAAGCTTCTCCGTAAGAGTGACATGCATGTCGGGTTTTATTTTCCATTATTCTTTCCCAGTTTGGACTATATGGTATTACTCTGTCATAATGAAAAAGAAATCTTTATATGTCTTTCATTACCTTTAAAAGTACACTTTTATATCACAGTACAAAGAATTCCTTCCAGACCAACTGGTAACACACGTTTTCTTGAATAACAGCCTTGATTTAAATATGGATCACAGCCCTAAATTCAACCCTATAAATACAGAATTTTAAAGTATCTCTATAAAGTCTGTGTCGAAGTTAGTCATATAATGCCAGACTGTGTAGAGCCTTCTGCAGGCAAACTGTGCTCGCATGCTCTCCAAGCTGGCAGGGTGCCAGCTAGCAAAACTCTGTGCCCAGGCAAATGTGCTGCATTTCCCTGCTGGGAACATGGCCTGCCTCATGAAACTACATGGCTTTTGGATCACAGTTTGCTGCTCTGCAGTTTGGGGTTGCAAAATGAGAACCTCAGTTGAGCAAGCATAATGTGCTGTATTTCCAAAACAAATGCTTTTTCCTCATTCTGAAGACGCAAGTAGGAAATGACTGGCTAGCCTGATCGCATTTGTGTGTTGGTTGTGGAAGACAGATAGTTCCTCTGTCTTATACTTTAGTATTTGTATTTCATTTTCATGCCTCCCATTCCCTCCCCTCTCCCAGCCATTTGACCACCCATGTTTTGCAGCATGATGAAAGACAAATGGTCCCCAGAAGAGTAAGTCCCCTCTGCAGAGAGGCCTTCTGAAATGTCAGGCTTAAGATCAAAAGCTCAAACTTCCTAACTGCATTTTTACTCTCTGTGTTAAGGATGACAAGAGACCTTTTCTGACAAGTAATATATCACTGCTTGGGTCAGTATCTGACCCAAGCCACCTCCGCTCATTCACCATGCAGTGCCAGACCGTGCCAGTGCATCTCTTATGTTCATGGCGATTCCAGTTAGTGCCATATTGTCAGATAGTTTCTCCAGCCAAACCTATCTTTTTTGATCCATGGGCACAGAAATTTTCTTGACGCATCTCAGATTTCAGAAAAAAAGTTAGTTTGTTCTTTGTAGGTATTGTGGAGATGTTAAGCACAAACTGCACTTAGGAAGACATGTACTTTGATTGCTAGCTGAATGATTTTTGTAATATATTATGTAGTAAATATACTGCTTATAAAACTTTAAAGGATTAGTACTGCTAAATGGAAGAGGAGTCCATAGTGAATGAATACACTTGCAGTCTCTTCATTTGTGATATGAATAGATGGTTTAGCCCCTATCTATAAAGATAAATAGCTACTTTGTTCTACTTAGCTGAGTTGAAATGGAAAAGCAATACCATCCAGCATTTCTACAATCAAACTCTCCGCTACTCATGCCACTAACACTTTTATCTCTTTCCTTGAAATTGAACAGGAGCTGGCATAAAAGTAGTTTACCTGATGTAAAAGTTGTCTTCGTTAACAAAGAACCATTTTTCTTTTTTCCCCAAAGTTGATCTGTGTTATTCCACATGTTAAGAGACCTTTTCCTACTCACAATTATGTGACCCCCTTCCCTGTTATTGTGGTATTGTCCACAGAACAGTTGAGGTTGGAAGGGACCTTTAGAGATCATCTCGTCCAACCCCCCTGCTCAAAGAGGGTCACCTAGAGCAGGTTGCCCAGGACTGTGTCCAGATGGCTTTTGAATATCTCCAAGGATGGAGTCTCCACAGCCTCTGTCTGGCAACAGCAACTATTGGTTACAGAGCAAAGCGATGTTGGGAAGCACTCATGGTACGGTTTTCAAGAAACATTAAAGGAATTGGGTTCTCAAATACCATTGCCTCCCTTGAAACTCCAGCTTGACTGAATTTTCTCTTGACTATAGATCAATGTTAGAAATTAGTCCTTACCACATGAGCAGCCAGGTCACTGCTGCCTTCAGCAACATAAAGACCTTGGGTCATCTCCAATATTTGTAATTTTTTTAGTAGGTAAATTTCTTTTCTTTCCATGTATTTTTATAACTCTTCTAAGCATGTTAGAAATGCGTTCCTTGTACATGTCTCTTTTCTAAACCCCAGACTAAACCAAATTACAACAAAGAATTTCCATTACCTCAGGTGAAAGATAAAGCACGCTGACCAATTTGCAATTCTTCGTGCTACAAATTCTGATAGCCTGTCATATGATAGGCTGCAAATGAGTTTGCTATGGGCAAGAAAAAGTTTTGACAACCTGTGTGATTAGATTAGAATTCTACTGATTATTTGATGTCATGCTTAAAGTACCAATTACAGAAAGCAAATGATTATTTGAGAATTTCAGCCCCTTTAAAACAAGCTGAGGGAAAATCTAGAAGCACTGTAGAGTTGACACCTAAATTTGAAACAGACTTTATATGGGAATAGCTACTCTGCCCAACTAATTTATTGGGGTTGTGGTAAACCTAGATGATTGGAAGAGTATGGATAGGAAAGTAATCCAAAACACTACTTCTGTGATTCCAGGGCTTAAAAGGGTCATTAATTGATATATATTCTTTTTTTTTTTTTTTTTTTTTTTTTTTTTTGCTGCTTCTTTTCAGATAGAGGTGGGTTCCTTTTTAAGTCAGTTATCTCCCCATGCCTTACTTAAGTAGCTGTAAATGGACACTAACAGTTTCTGGTATTCCTTCCCTAGACTTTGTTCTTTGCAGTGTGTAGTACTTTTGTAGTGAGTAACCACATGTATTCGGTAGTATAATAACTGATAGCACAAAGTTTTTGCAAACTCTTAAAAAAAAAAAATCAGTATCTTGACTTTGGGTTTTTTGTTTAAACAGAAAAAAATTTTGCCAGAACAACCGACTCCTGCGCCGCCACCACCTCTTTCTTCTCCTGATGGGGACAGTGGCACAAAGCAGATACTTAAAGATGGAATTAGTTTGTCTGGGGCAACTGCAGCAGTTATATCCACAGGTAAAAGAGAAAAACAAAAAAGATACTTTTAGTGTGAAATGGCTACCATTTCAAGAAAACTAATAATGTTATATTACGGAAAATGTGCTGCTAACATATTACTGTAAATCATTATTCCACTACTTTATTTTTTAAAGATATTTGTGGGTGCCAGCGTTACTTTGTAGAACTGGTATTTTGATGCCTACGCTACAGCAAGAAGTGCTGGAACAGTAGGGCTTTTGGTAGTTCTGCTAGACCTGGCACTTTGCTGTCTAAAGGAGGATTCTGAACGGTTCTTTCATGTCTGTCCCACTCTTTAATATATGCAATGGCAATAGATGTAGTTAAAATCCCATAGGATATTTTGGTAGCATGCAGACTATACTATAATAATATCTATATCTCTCTATAGCCTTACATTAAAAGAAAGAACTCAGATTATTTAAACCAAGTAAAGGCAATGAGGAGAAATATATCCCCGTTTCCTTCTACGTTTGTTTTTCAAATGTAATGAAATGTATTTGAAAAAGTGTGAGCAAAACAAAATAAGCAAGTTAATGAACTAACTCCTTGAGGAACTTGTAACCCTGTGATGAAACAATTTACATGTTTCAACTGAAATCTCAGAACTTTCTAAAAAGTCCAGAAACTGTGATCATTTTGTTTCAGGTATTTTTTTTTTTTTTGACATTTAAAATAGAAGCTGTCCATCTTTTTTGCATCTATTGCCTCTTTTTAGTCCCAACTTCAGTAATGTATGAGGGAAAAATACATATGTGTTTCCTAGGAAAATAAATCTATCAGGATGCAGTTGTTACTGAGCCAGCCAGAAGATATCATGAAAACTATTTTTGCTGATTTGTAACTTGGAGTATTCCTACAAATATATTTCCTCCGATCTGCAGACATCAGAGAGTGGAGACATATGTGTGAAGATAAGATCATTAAAACACCTTTTAGAAATGTTTCCTTTTTTAAAATCCAAGTTTTTAATTAAGCCCAGGTAATACTACAGTTCAGAAAATGAGTCTTTTGTATACTGAATGCTTAAAATGTGTGCTTAATCACCACTGAGGTGCATTTTTTCATTAAGCCATAATAAGTGTCTTGGGTGTGTTCCTGGTCTTATGACAGTCAAGGCCAAAAGGAAACAAGAAGAAAAATCTTGCATTAGGACTTTTTCCTTTTTTTTTTTGTTTTTTGCATTGCTGTTCCTTTTGAAAGACAGTTTTGTTTAGCCTATATAGTCTGTATAGAAAGTATTTTCAAAAGTCCTATTTGTTTGCTTTTGTGATGAGCTTTAATTTGGCTTGCACTGTTTCCAGAGAATTATGTTTATTTTATTTAGCAGAGAAGGCCAAGCTGTAGAGTGGAAGTCATTCATGTCTTGAGTGATTTGGGGCTACTGAAGATATGGATACTGACCATTATATACGCACACATTAATGCTACATAGGTGCTTCAGAATGAGCATCCATGGCAGGTACATGCCATAGGGTTGTCTTTCTTGCAACTCTCAACTATGAGAAAAATAAAGGCAGCAATTTGGTTAGGCCTGCTTTTTAGCATAAAGTCTTTGTAGTTCAGAGCACCTGTCAGTAATTCTTACTTTACTGGAACTAGTGTGTGAGTAGAACTTAGTCAAAAGAAAAGATAAGCAGAAATTATGGTAACTTTGTTATGTTGCCTGGATACAGAAGGGCTTTAGAAAACAGAAAGAAGTGGGTTCGGGACTAGATAGGAGAACCTCGATGTAATACAGAGAACTTTTTGTATGCTCAAAAAGTGCGTATGCCTGCTTGTATGCATGTTCAACTTCTTGACTTGAACGGTGCATCTCTTCGTCAAGAGTCAAACTAAAAAAATTCTTTGCAGTTCTAACTTGTGAAACAAGTTTCAGTTTCTTCATGTATACCAGCTGTGATTTAAGTAGAAAAACTCAACAGTAAATACGGCTTGTTCTTTTTCAGTGTGTGTGTATGTCAACAAGCATGGAAACTCTGGGCCTCATCTGGATAAGAAGAAGGTTCAGCAGCTTCCAGATCACTTTGGACCAGGTCCTGTCAATGTGGTGCTTCAGCAGGCTGTACAGGCTTGTGTGGATTGTGCCTATCAATCTAAAACAGTCTTTGGATTTCTGAAATCTGGCCATCATGGAGGGGAAATGATAACTGGTATGCAAAGTTGTGTCGTTTGTTTCCTGTTCTTCACTTGGTTGTGGAATTGCAGTAGTGCTGGAGAATTGAAGTAGCTGCAATGGTTTTATATTACTTTTGTAACTCTGTAAGCACAGTCAAGAATGAATACTTGTGACCTCCTTCACTAAATGAGTATTGATGTTGCTTAATTTATTTCAGTGTGGGTACAGCACGACTTGAGCAATTTTCTATATTAGAATTCAGCTGTAGCAGTTTTAAAATACATATACACGGTACTGTTGGATTCTTATTACTAAGTAGAGCTTGCGCACCTCCTTTAACAGCTGTAGCCAAACATTTGTCAAGTAAATTCAGTGCAAATCAAGTATAAGCTTTGTTAATTCAAGTCATTCACATAATCTTATCCATACATAGTGTTTGTGTTCTTAATGCCTTAACCAAGTGGGTGAAAAGTTTCAAACTAATCTGTTTAGTTTCCAGGTAAATGATTCCATATGTTAAAAATTGCTGCTTCTTTCCTTCCCCCTTCCCCAGAATTCTAGCAGTATCTTAGGTCAGTGTTCATCCACCTACGTCCTCTGTTATCGAATAGTTTTATTTCTGCTACATATTAATGGCAGGTCTACAGATAAATTATCCCTATATCTCAAACTGAATAGCTGCTACTTGACCTTTTTTTTCCTTCTAGTCTAGGAAATATTCTGTATAGCAGTTAGCACATCAATTCATAATTCCATCAGTGACAGTAGAAAGACTTTGTGTTATTTTAATCTCCTTACATTAACACCAGATGTGAAAGATGATTAGTGGAATACAGGTTTAATTAAATCTTCAAAAAAGGTGTAACAATATTTAAAGCACAGCATCCTTACCTGCATATACCAGAACTTCAGTAATCCTTGCTTACGCTTCTCCATGAGTTTGTTCACAAAGTGGAAGTTTCTTCTCTGCTGTATAGTAAAAGCTTAACTGCACTGGGTAAGCCTGGTTTTGAAATCTATACTACTTTATTTTTTCAAGATACATGAAAAATTATTAATATCCTGCTGTACCTAATTCAGACAAATCACTTTTGCTTGAACAAAATCCATTCTGAGATATGCATTGCCAGTATTCTGTTTGTGATTGTTTATCATGAGGGACTAAATTCCTAGGCTGATGGCTTATCTGGGCTATGACTGAATGGATGAAAGCAAGTATTTCACAGAGGAGATAGATATTTTGAAATTTCTATTTAATTCTGATTTGTTGAGGTTTAAAAATTCTGTATGAAAATGAATGGCAATTCTGCACCTAACCTTGCTACACAGCCTGGGTTCAGAGAAGCCTGCTCAGTAGCTCTAAATTTGAGGAACTTGGCTATGTAGACTGCTCCTGAAGCTGAGTCTTGGAACTCACTCAGGTTTTAGAGAGCCACAAGACCAAGGGCATTGGGGTTCCTGTGTTCTCGAGTTCCTGTCGTCTTATCTTGCCAGACAGGTGGATGAGAAGCTGAGTGAGCAAACACTTAAAACTCTGTCATTTTATCAAAATTTTTTGTGAAATATTTTGAGAAGCACAAAATGTGACTTAGGTTAATGTTGCAAATACAACCAGCTGTATGTGTGAACGGTGAGGAAGAAGGGGAAATATACAGTAGAATAAAATAAGAATTACAGGATAAAGTAGAGCTTTTTGTTTGAAAGTGGTTTTGGTGCTTTTTTTGAATAAATAAAAATAAATAAAAATCAGTTAATTTATGTTTAAAGGTATCTTTTGTGGACTGGTGAACTTTCATGACAAGTATTATATCTGCCATAGGAAGAAACTGTATGCTGATGAGTACATGGATAAAATAATCTTGCTAGAATATGTGTGAATAATTAGAGGGTTCTTTTGGTTCAGCTGCCAAAGAAAATAATTGTTTTGAATGGAACTGAATTTAGGATTTTTTCATCTTTTCTTACTCAAACAAAAGCACAAACCATTTTAGTTTTGCTTGATGCATAAGGTTTCAATTCAAGCAAATGTAATTGAAAGGAAATTAAAGACTTGATTAACAAGCCCAGTAATGGTGGTGGTGTCAGACCCTTTTCTCCTTTTAGCTCACAGCTCATAGACTATGGCATTTGGTGGGATGAAATAGACTGTGGTTCAGATTAATTCTCTGCTTGAGAAGATTTAAATCAGACTCTTGGGTGAGTTTCTTCACTAGCAGACAAAAAACTTTTAGTTTAGGTCTCCTCAGCCTTTCTCCTGGCTCAAACCTGCTCTTTAAAACACGCTTACACAATAAAAGATAAAGAAGTGAGAATGACTCCTCATCCTGGGCCTGGGATTGCACACATAAGACCTAGTACCCGTTTCTTTATCATTAAAGGCTGGGGTGATTTCACCTCAGAAACAGTCCTTTTTATTTTTTCCCCTAGCATTTATCTGGGAAGTAAGAGGCTTATGTCCTCCTCAAGCAGAGGAGCCAGTAGAGCCTATGGACCTGGATCCTCCACCCTTGGCTGGAGTTGCAAGGGTTGCCCTTGGGTGTTTAGTGTACAAGGGAGCTGGGTTTGTGCAGAGTATTTATGTGTGTGTGTTTCCCATGATATGTATTGCTGGAACAATTAGATTGCCCCAGATGTTTCTTGCTGTACCCTCCTGACAACTCTAAGATAATATTGTTCTTTTCAGTACTTCTTTTCGAAATGAGAAAGTAAGGCACAGAGAATAAGTAATTTCCCCAAGGTTATATGCAAGGACCCATAAGGCTATTATAAAGCATTTTAAATTTTTGCTGTAGCTGACAGTACTGACTTACAGTATATTTGTCAGGAGATTAGGCTGCGTTCGGCCTCATGGCCTGTTTGCTCTCCATAGCTGGTTGACTTCCAAGGAAAAATATGCC
Organism: Apteryx rowi; assembly: GCF_003343035.1. NCBI lineage: Eukaryota > Metazoa > Chordata > Aves > Apterygiformes > Apterygidae > Apteryx > Apteryx rowi. Next base: position 1,518,003 of record NW_020448097.1, on the reverse strand, counting down.
TTCCAAAATCCCTTCCCAATCCTCCCTTGCCCAAACAGGAAGTAGGGGACTCTGTGTCTGAGCCACATGCGCGACTGCGAATCATAAGGATTTAATTTGAACACAAGAGTCTGGATAAACCAAACAGGCTATGGAAAAATGTGGTTCCAGGATTTGCCCCTGTGGTACTGATTTGTAACTTTAAGCACGTGCATAGGGCCATTCCATCAGTAAAGCAAATGAGAGAGGCAGCGCGTTGCTGTTTATGCTAAACCATGTACTTGCATTAGCTCTAATTCTAAACTTGCTTATGTTAACAGTGCAAGTAACTCATACTTCTGATCTCCTAGGCAAGCCTCAAATAAGCTAAAGCTTGGACCTTTTTTGTTTTTGTGTATTATCTGTCTCTTTTGTAAAACAACACAGAAAGTTCCTTAATTCAGATTCTGTGAGTAAAGGCTTTCTTATCATTTCTGGTTTTTGAAAATGCACATGCCATCAACTAAACATGATCCTTTAAAGCTCTGCTTACTGTTGGGAAACTTGTGTCCACAGCAGAAAGCTGCATGTTAGGCTGAAAAATCAGGAAGACAAAGTGATACATAATGGAATGTTTATGCTGCTTCTTTCTAATCCTAAGCTTTAGCTACAAGTTTAACTGCTATGTTGTAATGTCTTTCTAATCAGAAAAAACTAATGTTCTCACCTAAAGTAATGGTAATTATTTATCTGTGTACTGGTATTAGCAATATTAAATCTTTTCAAAATCTTAAAAATTGTCACAAAAAAGGAAAATGTCCTTGACCATATCAGTCTGACATTTGCAGGGGTCAGGGAAGGTGTTCAACAATAAAAGGTACAGACTGATGTCCAGTCTCTTTGGAATCAGTCAGTTTAACAGGCAGTAGATTCATTTGTGTCTGGTGTTGTGGTGTGTCTGCCACCTAGCTCCTATTGAAATAAATGGGAAATTGAGCTGTGTAACATTGACAGCAGGGTAGATTTCTCTAACGGTAAAATAGCAAATGGCAAGACAGTTTCTGTAGTCAGTCAATGGTAATAGGTGCCAGCACACCACCACAAGTATGCTCAGTTCAATTAGAAACTTGAAAAAAAAACTTAAACTCTTGTTTACTTGCTTGCTTTTAAACAAATACTATGAAGAGTCCTTTTTGTGTTACTTCCTGCACATATCTGGGTGCTTTTTTGCTGTTTTATAAGCTAATAACAAATTACACATAAGGTTTTGATGATGAGGTAATAGTTACAAGTTTTACTATGTTGGTGTAAATCCAAAATTATTTTATTAAAGTAAGTTCCCACAGAACCAATGTAAACTGGCAGGGATCTACCATGTTAGAATCAGTCCTGTGGATGCAAATTTGCTAAATACCATAATGTGTGTTTACTCTTCTCTTGTGTCTTGCACAGTTTAAATCAAAGATGGATGTTTTCTCCTTTAGTTAATGATGGTGTTTTACTATATTTCATGATGCTTGGGGATGTTTGACATCATCTTCTTATTCACAGCTTCCTTTGATGGAGAGAAACATGCCATCAATCTTCCTTCTGTAAACAGCGCATCATTTGTCCTTCGTTTCTTGGAGAAACTCTGCCACAGCCTGCGGTGTGATAATCTTTTTAGTAGCCAGCCTTTCAGCCCTTACATGGGATGTGCACATAGTCCTACGGAATATGATAGGAACAAACCAGGTACTATTAAATAACGGTTATTTTCAAGTACCCACATCTTTGAGAAGTGTGGTGACTTTGTGAAATTTAGCTTTTTAATCTTTCTTTAACTTGAATTGATTGAAATTAATACTCTCCAGTTCTTAGTGAATTAGTTCCAGCACGGTAGTGCTTTGATAGGTTGGGGTAGCTCATACCACATGTGCAGAAATCATTTTGTTCAGCAGACTCTTTCTTGCAGTCAAATCAGGAAACATATGTATTGTACCGCTGGCATACTACTAAAAGAACAAGCTCAAAACGTCACATTTCATCTTTTCAATTTATGTTCAGATCATAAAATAAGCTTACAAAAGGATACTTACTGCCTTATAAGAAGGGTCTTGCCCTGAAAGGTAATTCAGTTCAACCTTTCCCACATCAGTAAAAGGTGCTTTCTTCCCTCTGTATTCACCTTGCTCATTGATGGCTCTGAAAGTTTTACACATTCTACTATGTACTGTCTAGTCTTTTAATAGAAAAGGTGGTTTATGCAGCTGGCTGCTTGTGATATTTTGTATGAGGCTAGTATCTTTGTCTGCTACGCAGAGAGGATAGAGTGAGGGAGAAAACAACTTGCCTAAAACCTCCCATCAGGTCATTTGCAGAGCTTGGTATTTCACATCTCAGCCCATGGGTTACCAGGAGCCATAACTGAGAAATGCTTGATGTCAGTGCAATTTCAGAAGATTCATATTGGGTATGAAACTCCTCATAGCCATCTTAGAACTGAGTCTAAAATCCAGATGCTGCTTTAGAAAATGCTTATTTTTCCCTTTGTGATGGAGAAATTTTGTTCATCTTGTCTGTCATATGGAAGTCTGTAATTTTAACTCTTTTCATAAGAGTGGTTAGAGTCAAGGTAATTTGGATGGTGATAGTATAAGCTAAACTGTTCTTCAGCTTTGAAAGTTTGCATCAAAATGACTGAGTCTGTGTGACACAAGAAACTGAACTGTAACCTGATGATTGCCTATGGTGTATGTCTTTGCTTTTGTCCCTTGACTTCCGCCATAAATTTTTTTATGCTAGAATAATAGCTGGTGACTTTCCTCTTCACAGCAAAAGAAGAAATATCTGAAAACAGAAGTGCTAAACGATACTCTCAGGACTCTCCACCATATACTGCTCCTCTTTCCCCTAAGCTTCCCAGAAATGATGCTCATCCATCTGAGGGTAATTACATTGTGTTTGGATTATATGTGAGGATTATTTATGATTTCAGTATTTCCAGTCAAAAAAGACCAAGTACAACTCGTGTCTAGTTTGTCTCCAGCCTTTGACAGGTCAGGATGAAAGAGTATGTTAATTATTGAGTGGCACAAATATTGCGCTTATGGAAGATCTACTGCAGGTTCTAGAAGTCCTTCACCCAAACATGCTGGCCCTTTTCATGAAGGGACTCAGACAGATGGGTGATGGATGAAGCGATCTGCTTCATATATGGTAATTTAGTAAAAAGCCAGTTGCCTTAAAATGGATTAGAAAATAAACTGGAAGCAACTCTAATAGCTCTGGACTGGGGCCAACAAGTGATAAGGGTGTAGCTTGATGATACAGTTAAGCTGAATTTATGACTAGCTGCCACTGAAAGTTGAGGTGCTCCTGCTTTCCTTGCCTTCTTGTGCTTGCAGTGGTTCCCACACCTCACTGACTGGGTGGTGAGCTGGACCAGTGAGCCAAAACACAGAGAAAAATTTGGTGAAGCAAAAAGTCTTTTGCAGTTTAGTTCTCTGGACTGACTTGCCATGGCGTCAGATGAGCCCAGGGAAGGATTGAGCAAAATACAGCCATGCAAAGGGCAGCAAACTAACCTCTTTGTGGCAGCTAGCTGTTAGATTGCTTTAGTTTACTGATGAATAGCACCTTTTCCTGCATGACAGCTAAGCTGCAGTAACTAAGCATGCATCTACTTTCAGTCCACCTCAGATGTGAAGCATGTTGCTTTAAACCTCAGTGAGAGAGACTTACACAAGTGTACTCTGCATTCACTACGTAATTCATTAAGCCATAGCAACTTCTCTGTTTTGACTCATCCCATCTGACATATACTTTCTCTTGTTGCAATATAGTTACACAGAATTTCCAAAGGGGCTTTTTTGAAGTGTGACAGTGATTAGTTATTTGTTCCATGATACTATTTTTTTCTTTTTGGAGATCCTTGGATCATTTTATGTATATTGGCATCTGTGGGGGCAGAATAATCTCTTTCTGTGCAGGTTAAAAAGTCATAGGACTAGAATTAAAGAAGAGGATGTCTAGTTAAAATGTTCAAAATGATAGTTTATTTAAAATGGTACAACTTATTCTTTTATATATATGTAGTTTATTTACTTCTATGTATATAATACATAAGAGAGAATACATAGGAGGAGGTAACAGAAATTAATAATAAATACACAACTGTTTCCCAAAGTAGTATTGTTTAGGTGTACAATATGTCTGTGGAATTAAGTCAGCTATTTCTGCTGGGTAACTTGATGAAAAATACTGAGATGGAATTGCTTAAACTGGAGCAAAACAAATGTTTGAGTTAGACCTCCGTTATCTTGCAAGAAATCTCCCTCAAAGCAAACATGCAGGCATATACTGCTTTTTAATCCTCATTGAGTAGGTTGATACTGGATCCCTTTTACAGATTAAATCGATGTATTCCTTAAAATGTATTTTAAATCAGTAGTTTATTATAAGGTGCAGTTACCTGAACTAAAAAAAAGAAAAAAATAAATAAAATAAATGTTTTGTCATGATTTCAGAGGTCTGAGTTTGTACTCTGTGCATTTCAAGAGGCAAAATATTCTCCAGTGTTGTGTGTTTTCCATTAGGGCAATGTCCTCTGCTGAAAATCTGGAGGTAATTTCATAGCGGTCAGTCATGGCTTGGTTAGCAAGAAAGATCTGTCCTAAAAAAGTTCTGGCTCCATTGAGACATAGTTGCCTTGAAATAGTTGTTTTGAAATATCATTTGAAGACAAAATGGAATAATTGTGGGAAAGGGTCTTTCAAACAGCTCATTTTCCTTCTGATCTGCTCAGGGATATGTTTTGCAGGTTTTCGCTGGCTTTTTTGCTCTCTAACAGTTTCCTCTTAAGGTTATGAAAGATAAAGGGGGGGGATTACAATCTCCCCCTGAAAACAGTGTTCTTACTACTGCAGCCAATTACATCACTCCAGTTACGTACGAAGCAGAACTTCTGACTTCTACGTCCTGGAGGAGCTTCCAGAAAATCGAAATATGATTCCTTCACAGGAATTAGACTTCTTGTGTTAAACTAGTCTGTTGCCATCTTTACATTTGAACTATAAGATTTTTTATAGGTCTTTTATTAATCTACCCAGAGATCAGGTATTCTGCAATGGAACCTCCAGTGAAACATGAGAAAACCTGTTCTCTTCCCATATGGTTGTTACAACTGCTCAAAACGCTGAGGTAGAACAATTTTGTCATTCATTGCCCCGTTGACTGCAAAGCTCTGCTAGACAGCAGTGTTGAATCAGCAGTCACACGAGATGAGCACTTTTCCAACAAGATTGCAGCTGTTTCTTTGTGTGTTGGCTTTTTTTTGGTAGAGAATCTAGATGGATGGAAAGGGAGCAGATGGGACAGTACAGTTGTTGGACAGAAGCACCTCTAAAAGCTGTGATGGCCCAGTGAAATAAGCCAACTTTCCCATATTGTGTATGTGAACTGAGGACTTATATTAATTCAAACGTTAGTATCTTCGAAGAAAAAACAGAGTTGATCTGATCCCAGCCCTTTTCAATATTGTTAAATTTAAGATGTATAACATCAGAGAGAAATCTAGCATAGCATTGGAATAAACACAATTGGATTCTTATGTAATATAGACAAATTTTAAAATCTTGAAAAGGATAAAGTAAAACAACTATTTAAAAATCTATTATCTCCTGTTAGGGCCCTCTGCTTGATTGCTTTAAAAAGGTTCATTCTTAAGACATTGGGTGGTGTTGGCTGATACGTGCTTAAATATTCTAGTTGAAACTTCCTGTTGGGCAATATTGTCTCCATTAATTCATTCTACATTCCAAGACTTCTGAGCTTTGTACAGCTTTGTATAACTATTTAAAATATTACCTCTGCCTTTTGGTCTCCTGAAATTCTGTCGAATGATTGCTTTGTTTTCATTTCAGCAAGTTGCTGCAAATGCTTCAAGCTGACAAGTGTAAAGAGGTTTAATGTTTTCTTTGAAAACCTCAGTAGCCACTTCTTGTTTTTTTTCGATTCAGATCTGACAAACTAGAAAGTTTGCAGTGGTTGTTTTGGCTCTTATTATAAACCAAAGTGTTTGAATATTTTGGGGCAAAAAAGGGTTCTCCTGAGAAGAGAAATAGCCAAATATTGTTTTAGCTCTTACATTCTTTGTCACTACATTTAGCTTTTAGGGTGTTAGGGGAAATATTGAATCAAAGAAGGGCTTGTGTACTTAGAAGCTGCTTTACTGCACAGCTATCTAGTCTAATGAAGGATGTTACATCTTCTTGCAGATCTTGCCTTACTGAATTCACTAAGGGGATGGTTCTCTGAGTGTCTTTATTTCCCTTCAGGATTTTGTTGTCTGAAGACCATTACTGCAAAATACACTTAACAACTCCTCACTAAACTCATGAAGCAAGTTAAAGATGTGCTTGAGAATCTTGCAAGCTTTTTTAGGAAAATACTCTTCCTTTAGTTTTAATTGCAGTATTTGCCCAAGAAATAATTGAAAGTTGCAATACAAGAAGGATAGTAAAAAGCTTATTTCAGGAACTTGTTTCACAGTGTACCACTTCTTATCCAGAAGAGTAGGCTGCTTTGCTTGCGTATGTTTTATAACTTTCCTAGAGTAATTTTCAAGATCACAGTGTGGGGTTTACACCTCTGTGAACCTGTTAGCTACATTTTCCAGCTCTTCACTCTGGTGCCAAAGCAACATTTGTTTCTTTTAGATTTATACATGGTGCTTCCAGCTTCTTTCTCAGGCTAGATGCTGGGCTAGTGCAGATGGAGAAGAATATGTATAATTGCTAGAGAACGGAGGGATGTTCTCAGTGATTTCCCCCCCCCCCCCATATAGCCTGTTGCTCCCAATCAGGCTTGAATTGGGGTAGGTTAAGAATGGAATTTTTTAGTAATCAAACAAACTGAACTCCTGCCTTGGGGCAGAGAGAAAGGAACAAACTGAGCTCTCTTCAGCAGTTTAGGAACAGTATTGACAGATGCTAAAAATTCATGGAACTTCTAAGCAGAGGTCATTTGTGTTTTGAAGAGTAGAAACTAGCAGATAACTGATAAAAATTAAAAAGGGGAGTGTGTTTACACTCCTTTCCTGAGGCCTGATTTTTATTTATTTATTTTTTTTAACTTGCACAGTGGGTTCACTTGTTTACATTTATCTTTAGTTTAGCTTTCCACAAGCCTGTGTGCATAGACACTGTGTTATGCACTCAGTGAAGAACTAACTGCGTGTAGATACAGCATCGTGGTCAGGATGTGTTAATGTTAGTTTACCATGTATCTGGGATTCACAGCTTTCTGTAGCTTTGTATGTAATCTGTTCAATTTTTAATGACGGCCACTGTGTCTGGATGTATTGTGATCTATAAAGGACAATTGCCCACTTGTTTTGCTTTTGAAGTTAATGGTTCCCTCTATTGTTTAGAACAAATTAAACAACTGTTAGTTAACACAAGAACTTTTATTAAAAATCTCTTGCAAGATAAACATAAACACAGTCATAATGATTAGGCTTTTGAGAATGCATTTAAATAAAGATGATGGAAATGCTGACCAAGTTTGCATATGTGTCAATATTAACATCAGACAGTTTTACAAAACAGAATTTTCCTACGTTCCTTCCCTGTTCATATTGCTTACAAATAAGACTGAAATGATATATGTAAGTCTGTCTCAGATTTACCTGTTCAATCTTTTATTACAAATACTTTTTAAAAATATAGTAAGAACCCACTGATTACTTGAGGAAAAGAGCAAAAACTCTAGGTTGTGCTTGCTTCACAGATTTGTTGACAGGCTTAGAATCTGCTGTTATCTTGAAGAGAACATAGCATGGAATTAAATAACAAGGTTATTAAGTCCAGCGCTTCCAACAGATCGATACTTGTTTTTATGTAGCAGAAACATTACCTATAGAAGAAAACAGCACTTCCAAAGAACACCGATTTTCTGAGGACTCTATGGATTCTGCGCTTAATTCAGTAAATCCTTCAAGCCCAACCTGTCGAAATTCCACTGAATACCGTACTTCAGGGAATGCAACGTATTACAGAAATTCTCTTCAGCCAGTGACTGCTACCTCAAACTCAGTCCCAATCCTTCGCAGGCTGTCGTTGAGCTCTGCCAGGAACAGCAATTACTATGAAGTTAGTAGGAATCGAATACAGAGGAGGATTGAAGGTATGCTATATACCTAAACTTTCCAAAGAATATGACTGCTTTTATTAACACACAAAATCCGCGAGTAATGCATAAAGTACTTTGCCATTGAAAAGCTTGCATATGGAGTGAAACGTGCTGTTGCCAAATGCGTCAAGCCTGCTAACGGAGCTTCAAATACAGAATTTAAGCTTATTAAAACTAATACTGCTGTGGAAGCCAGAGGGATTTTGCCTGCTGCACTTTCCTCTCACTGCTATTATGGACCCTGCAGCAGACCTGACTGGGGAGTGCTGGTTATATGCAGCTCACTTCTGGAGCATCTTATCAACTATTACTGTGTTACTGAAATATGGGGATAGGGTTTCTTCCTGTCCCTCCCTCTGTCTGCACAGCTTACCTTGCCTTCGCCACATTCCCAATTACTGGCATCCTGGGACCCAGGAACCAAATATCAAACTGATCCTTCTAGGTATGACATAGTGCTAATGCTTATGCTGCTATAAATAGCAGCAGTTATATAAGGCATTTAAAGACAAATGAAACAGTTTGACGTTATCTGGAGGAAAATAAAAACATCTTTCATTTTAATATATTGCAAAAGAGTGAACAAAATAAGTCTGTTGTTAATATTAAGACTGTCTTGTAAAATGAAATGTATTATCCTTGTATAGACTAGTGATACTTCTTCCTTTCACAATATTTTTATACTATAAGCTGCAAGTTCCACGACTGGACCAGATCTGAATGCACTAAAAAGGGAACCTTCAAGAATATTGAATAAGGATCCTTCCACCTGGTCAATAGAGGAAGTAATGCGTTTTGTGAAAGAAGCTGATCCACAGGCACTAGCTCCACACGCAGAACTCTTTAGGAGACATGTATGATGCATATCCATTCTGTTCTTGTAGATTTTACATATCACATTAATTGTTAGAATACAGCTTTCATGTCTATCACTGTATTTGCAATTAAAGGTAGAGCAGACTCTACCCACTTGTATATTAGAGGGAGGCTGAAAATTATTTTTTTTCCCCTGGAACTCCTACTGTGGTATGTTTTCTCTGTGTTCCAGTCTTGTTAGACTTAAATAAATTGCTGTTGCTTTCCAGTTTATATAGAGTAACATGATACTGGAATTCCGTGTTCTGATGGACAATGTAAGTTATCATCCCTAGTACCTCTGGAGAAGGTACTGTACAGTATGGGGTACTTAGTCCATTTAGATGTCTCCTCTCTAAGAAGGTCTGTTTGTAGACTGATTATCCCAGGGTAGACAAGCTATTGTGCCTTTTAAGCTTTACACTTGATTATTAATAGTAAAAGTTTAATTTGTCTGTTTTAACAATGTGCAGCGTTTCATAGGGTCTAACTAGATGTTGTATTTAGAGAGAGAAACTGTGTCTGTTTTTAGTTTCCCCTCTTCCTTTTCACAGTGCTTTTCTGTGGCAGATTGCTTAGCTTTGTTATTTCATCATATATGATGAAATTAACCCTCCAAAAAGAGGTTGGCTTCTCTTTAGTAGACCCTGTCACCAAACTCTCTATTGATTTGTGCCTTGTGTGTGTTTTCTGCATGAGGTCAAAGGCATTTCATCCTTGTTCTGCACTAGCTGCTACTAACAGTTAAATTTCAGAGTAAGCTGGATTTGAAGGAAAATTCAAAATAACTTTTAACGGGACTTCCTGTCTGATGTTTTATTCTTAGTTGTATAACAAGACTAAATGTCACTTGTTTTGTCAGATTGATTTATTTATTTAAAGTGGTTTTCCTTATGCTGTTTTAGGGAACTAACTGCTTGTCTACAATATGTAATGCTGCTAAGAGCTGAGGACTGTCACATTTCAGCAACTTCTCAACAAGGCAGTTGAAATTTGACTAAGTTGTCCTTGGTCTTGGTCCTAACAATGTCTGGCTTAACCTGGACATAGATCTGTCTTATTTCATGGATTTAGATGGTCTATAACCCCTTCCTCTATGTGACTGTTTGCATGAGCATGCCAGAATCCTCCCACAGCTGTGTTCAAGGTTCAGCGCAAGGCCTCAGTGCTTGGATCATTTAATCTCTAACTGCACAGGCCTTCTTTTTCAGCTTTTTTTCCTTGACCCATTCACTTTTTGTTTCACTTAGTACCTAATTCCGAGGGCCATTTGGTCGGTTTCTTTTACTTACTGTAATTTTCTTTAGTATCTCAAATACCTAACTCATACATTAAAAATACTAAAATAAATAATTTTAATTTCAGTGGCCATCAGTAAATATTAAATTATACTAAGTTACTGCTTTATATATGCTAGATAAATACTTACTACAGTATAAACAAAAATAATGTACTCTTCAGTTTTATCATGCAACTTGTTAAAGCAGTTGTGTGTTGTCTTGTTTATTCTCTTTCTTCTGCAGGAAATTGATGGGAAGGCGCTACTGTTACTGAGGAGTGATATGATAATGAAATATATGGGACTGAAGCTGGGGCCTGCGCTAAAATTGTGCTACCACATTGAAAGACTTAAACAAGGAAAGTACTAGCCGATGGGGATACCACAACGTGTGTGTTCATACCACGTTAATCTCTCAGGTTCACAGCCATTGTCTTTATTTGAAAATATTTTGCTGCTGTAAACCATTCTTAGTTTTTGGAAGTTATCTCAAAATGCAGTAAGACGTTTAGCATAAAGAGCTGAAAAAAGAAAAATCTGTATTACATTCTAATATTTTGATAACTGTTTCATCCCTTTTGCAAGGAGGGGCAGTTGGTTATACTGTGTTGGGGGGGTCTTTTGCTGAAAGCAGTGCTCTTAGTGCTACTCTTGACACCAAATTCTGAAAAGTTCATTCTCTATTACAGACTTCAGCCAACACATTCATATTCAGAACCAAAACAGCTGAATCCCAAAGGAAAAAGAAAAAACAGCATCAGGTGTTAATAATTTTTACAGGGGTGGCTGTAATCTTTTACATTGCAAGAAGAATTTAAGATAGAAGATCTAATTTCTTTAGTTAATACTGTATCTGGTCAGGAGAGTAATACTCAGCTAGATTATTCTTCATAGATTTCCATAAAGGGAATAGTGATATGAATTGTTCTTGGGTGAGGGAGATATGGGCAAGAAAGGGCTATGTAGAAAAGGGCTTAATACGAGTACAAGCTTTTATAAAGTGTGATTATCAGTCCTTCTGTAAGTTATGAGGACAAATGCACAGTATATTGTCAATTTATGCAGGTAATATTCATGTTCCATGGAGAAGGGCATTTTGGCTGTTTAAACAGCCAGTTCTGAGACAAGCATATTTGTCTGGAACAGTATATCCACATTTTAAACATTCCATCTTTTGCTAAGTTTGGCATGGATATGTGTGTTCATGCTGGTTATATATACATGTGTATGTGTCAGGGAAATACATACTATATATATATATATAAAAATACATACACACTGTACATATGTATTCTTTTTTTATGTGTTTTAAGGTACTTTGCACTGCACCAGAGAACTGTACAATTTCTTGTTATGTTTTTTTTACCAGTAAATTTAATTGTGTACTACTTTCATATTCATTAGCACCTGTTTAATTTGTTGTCCATTTCTGGAGTCAGAAGGTGACAAACAATCAATGCGTGGATGGATACATACAGGCGAGATCCCTGTACTATGCAATACTCTTGGTTATGCATCACTTAACTCTGAGCCATGTGTTCTGGTGGATTTCTGGAGATGCGTGTTTGGTTCTGATGTTTTTGGCTTAGGCTTCCTATGAGGAAGTGTTACTATGTAACTGATAAGTGTGTTTTGGGTAAATTTGGTGCTGTTTATATAAGCTACAAGAATGAGCGGTGATAATAAACCGGTATGTTGTCACTGCCAATTGTAATATACATCGGGGACAAGAAAGTATACTTTCTGTGTAGGAAACAGAATGTACTGTATGTAATAGTGCAAGTAATAAAAACTATATGCTAGGGAAAGTGTAGTCCTAAAATGGTAGGTTTTATTATATTTCTTATTGCCTTTTTATATGAAAGCATATAGCAAAAATGTATTTTCTACAAATTTCTTGTTCGAAAATGCCTTGCCTTACCAATAGTCTGATGTTCCTCAGGTTTCAGCAGAGATGCTGCTGCCAAATGAAACATTTTGTGACTCACAAGTGTTCAAGTATTTTGTTAGTTTGAGTGACTGCAATGCGATTTTAATTTAGCAGGTCATTTGGGCTATGAGGATTGTTTTTATTACTGCATCATTAGACATTTGACACTAAAGGTTATCTGTATTGATTTGTTTTGCATATCTTTTGTGGTGCATGTATGTGTAGCTGAATAACACAAACATGATCTTTATAGTAAGAAAAGGTCAGAGCACTGACTGGAGAAACAGTGTGTTTTTTCTTTGTGTTGAGTGTTGGTGTAACAATATGAAAGTTACAGCTTACATAATGGGGAAAACATCATTCCCTGGGTGTTCAGTATACTGTTTCTACTTCCATGCTTTATTATGCTGAATTTCAGGATATTTTAGTGTAAAAAGAAGGACCACTTGTACAATTTACGTGAAAGTAATTGACTGAAAATAGTTTTTATTTTTTACATTGGCATAAGGAAAACAAAGATGTTTAAATTTTCTGTTTGGCTTTATGGAATGAGCTTTTTGTACATGGCACTGTTAAGGGTAGAAATACTTGTTCAAGGCTTTGTGTGCACCTGTGTGCATCGGGTTTACTGTGATTTTGCAGTACCAGAATTTCATCCTGTGCTATAGGATGAGATTCAAGCCTGCAAACTGTTGTAGCAGAATATATTTTTAATTCTTTATTTTCAATGGGATGTTCTTATCTATCAACAAAAATAAAATAGTTTGTTCGTTGTCGTAACTGTCCATTTTGTTTAACATTGTGTATATGTGTGAGCACCGTTTGCGTAGGCAAGGGTTGCTATCTTATCTGGCATTTGGCAGCTCCTGACAGTTCATGTAAACATCTGATGTAAGGAACTTTTAATCAAAAGGATAAAATCATTCCAACAGTATTTATCTAAAGCAATTAATATTTGAACTTGGGCTTGTCTATGCTTTTAAAATAACAATTTAGAAGTGCATTCAACTATGTAGCTTTGCATATAGCATTTTGCCCCTTATGGTTTACAGCATTCCCTTATAACCACTAAGGGGAAGAGACGACTAAAAACTATGATTTGTCATTACTTGTATTTTGTATGCAAAAAATGAGAATTCATTAGAGTAGCTTTTTTTTCTGATGATTTGATATTTGACTTGATTTAGATGTGATTCAGAACTGGTATGTCAGCTATATCTTAGCAGAACATAGTTTTAGATTTATGCTTGATTTTCAATCTGTCTCATTAGATAGCAACATATAGGCCATACTTGGAAGTAGAATTTAAAGCATTTTCATATCTGCATGTAGTCCCTTTTTTAAAACTGGTTCTCCATTTTGTGTGGAGATGGATCAGGCTGCTTGTACAGCTTCCACGGAGCGCTCTGAAGTTTCAAAGGCTTGTACAGGGTTCATACTCTGCTGGGACTGAGTTTGAGTGGGAACCTCCCATGGTCCTGTCCTGAGCTTGTGATTGCCAAGTGCTTTCAGCATCAGTGTGCCTTACCCAAATGTTTGTCCTGTGTTCAGATGAAGACCTGAACTATTTTAGATCAAAGCTGTTAATGCCTATAGATTTGAACTTCATATGCTTAAGGTTTTAAAGTCTGTTGTTCTGATGCCTGTTCCTGGTGACCAGCTTGCATTTGAAAGCTTGAATTGGATTAATGGTAGCCTGAAATCCGCTGTAGGCAAATTATGGAACTTGGAATTAACAGTAGTCCAGAGACTTTTTGCATCTGATCTCTCTCAGAAGATACTGAATATTCTTTTATTTTGGTATATATTCAATATCAAAAAAAGCATAGTATATTCTCTTTGTTTCTCCGAGTTGCTTTTCTATCTGCAGGGCTTCATCTGCTTTATGTGGTTCCGTGTCTTTTAGTCTCTTACAAGACAGTACTATAACTCCTCAGTGCTTCATAAGATTTCTTCTCTTTAAAATTAAAATGGTACTGCTTGTGAGGACTAGCAGCTCTCATACAATTCTTGTAGCAAAAGACCTATGCAGTATCAGAATTGACAAGTGCTGTATAGCACGGCTGTTGCAGCATTACAGTTGACATGACTGCAGTTCTAACAAGTTCGTTGCGCCTGTAGACACATTGCAATACTTCTTCAGGAATGACTGTGAAAAACAGCAACATCACTTTTTAAATGTTCGCTCAAAGGATGGGAGAGTCTTCCCTTTTTTTGTTGCTTTTAATAAAGGTACGCCATTTTTTACTTCAGGTGGTAGAGGGAAAGGTGTTCCTCAAGCAAGTTCCTTTGACTACTCACAGTGTTTGTGGAAACACTACTTCCTTTCCAACCACTTAGGGATAAAATCTGCTCAGAAGCCATGTTAACTTTCTCTGTAATTCTGATGGCAGTTGTATGGGAGTCTGCAGACATGATTGTGTGTCCTGAATGTGGTACAAAAACTCTCCATTTGGGTATCTCAAGTATTTTCTGTAGTGGAAAAATGAAGCCTCAAGCAAGGGTGGCCAAAATCCTTAAGTTTGAATTTGGTCAGATAAAATAACATCGTTATTTGTCTCTGTCTTTGCTTTCATTGGAGATGAAATTGGGAGGTTTGAAACATGGGTCTGCTGTTGAATTAATAGTTTACCTTCCTGCCTAACTCAGCGGACTCAGTCACGTTTTCCTATTCATGTAATATTCCAGTGTTGGGATCATGTTTTCTTTTAAATATGAGGAAGTAATGGAAGGAAAGTGCCCATATATATGTATATATGAATCTACAATATAAACAATTTTTACTTTAAATGGTCTGGCATCCAGAAGCAAGGAGTCAGAGTGGCATGTGTCCAGCCAACTTGAAGTAGAGGCTGGGAGTCACTGTTTTAAGATAATTTGTATTACACTGTTTCTCTGTTTCCAATTTGAAATGTCAGATTTCGTGTGAGTGTGTGTGATCTGCATGATCATGGAATCACCTTAAGGTCTGCTCAGTGTTTCTATCTACAGCACTTTTGAAATGCTTATGCATGGTTTTCTATACCAATCACTCTGAAGCTAGGTGATTTTTTTTTTTAAAAATCTATGGGATATCTCCCATAGATTTAAAATAGTAACTGAAAGTAATAATTATATATAAAGTTGTATAGAGGGTAATGGTACAGAGAAAAACAAAATTACTGCTCAGCACAGACCTGAGAGCTTTCAAAGTAAGTATAGCAGGCTTTGTATCTGCAGCTGTTTGTGTTTCTAGGTTTGTCTTGCCTCTTTAGTGTTTATAAGGAGGAGTTGGGGAGTGCAGACTGCTGTAATGCAGTATCATGTGGCTAAACACATTTTTAAAAGTGGATAGCTGTATTTTTTCTTCAGTTGATTAGCTAGCTACATAATAAAATGAGTATTTAATTCCAACATTAGATGGTTGAGCCTCTTTCAAAAGTTACAGACATCTTCATGTTTCTGCTGCTTCTTCAGCAGTGTCAAAGCTATGTAGACTTGGACTTTTTTTTTTTTTTTTTTTAGACCCCTTGAGATCAATTTCGAAGGTCACATATTCCTCCTCTCTTTTTTACTGCATATAAAACTATTGGAGTGAATAAAAAATGCACATCTGGAACTGCCCGAGAGCTATAGTGATGCAGGGAGGCAGAAGCTGATTTCACATCCCTTTCTGTGGTGAAATGGTTGCTGCTTCTTTCATAAGCCTTGATTATAATCTTTCGCTCTGTAAAGCTTACTAACTAGTCCATAATCCTGGGATCTTGTTCCCCAACTGTCGGTGCTCCTGCCTCAAAGATAACGCAGAGCCATTTTGGGACCATCTTCTTAAAATCCTGAATAGACAGTTGTAAACTCACTGTATTTCAACTCAGCAACTATGAGACATTTTATATATGTATATATTTTTTCCTCCACTGGGAACCTCTGAGATCTTGTTTAATAATTGCAAAATAGATATGCTTCAAAACTTTCTCCTCTGAGGGCTTGTCTTAAATTCTTACTACTGTGGCTGTGTAAGTGATGCGATTTCTACATGTACTTCAGATATGCCATTACACTGATCCAATAGTCCTTTAAATCCCTCACTTACCATAGTCATCCATCCCTGTCCTAGCAGATCATTTTGATTAGCTGTAATTTGTCCCACCTGAATCAGAATTAGCTTCCACTAGCTCCAGAATCTCCCAGTCCTGTTGTGTAAGGCAAGGAGTCCTGTGTGAGCCACTTCTGCTCGTAACTCCATGGACCACTGATAACTTTATTTCAGGTTTCGTTATCTGCAGTGGAGCTGTTCAGCACTGATGGTGAAGGCTGCTCTCACCTACTTCTTTTTAAAACACGTGAAGACATTTTCTGATATCGAAGTTCATTTCTCAGCCTTCCAAATCAAAGCCCCTCCAGGACAAATAGTATGAGCAAGCAGATGCCAGCACAAGAGGAAAGAGAGATCACATCCCATGTTGTGTGAACAGACAAATGTGAACAGATGTACAGCTTGAAGCTGGCAGAAACACGCTCCTGCCAATGATTCCTTTCTAGTTATGACAGCTGGAAGGAAGTGAATACACCACAAAACCACCATGATAATTGCCATTACCCTGTGTTGGCAGTCTCAGCAGTGTGAGGTCAAGAACTGGAAAGACAAAGACTCATCTAACCTCCCAGGTGGAAGCTGAGGCAGATTGGCAAGGCACTGGGAAAGTCTTGCTGAATGGTGGCCGGATGTTTGAATGTAAAAGACCAGATTTTCCCTAGATTTCTTCTTTTCTCAGGTTTTTCTCAGGAGTTCTGGAGGTTCTCTGTTCCCCCAAATAATTGTGCTAATGCTATTCAGATGTCTAAGAGTGGAGTTTTCAAACAGGTCTAGGAAGTAACTGAACTCTCCTTCCCTCAACTTCCAGCTCTCCAAACCAGTGCTGCCAGGCAGGACTTTCTCTTACTTGACACCCTCTATTCTGATGGCAGGATCCTTGCATGGACTTTTTATTCCTGCATATGATGAAAAATAATAAGAAAAGGATTATGCAGCTTGCTTGCTTGACCTCTGACACATACTAGCTGTTGCTACTAATTTCTTGTCTGGGAATGCTTGTGGTACTCCCTTATTAAACAGATGCCTCTCACCTTGAGCAGTGTTACTCAGTGTGGTCTACAAAACGTTTGTCTGTACATTTTTTTTTTGGTTGGTTGGTTTTTGTCCCTGTGCTTGGATGAGCAAAATAGTGGCAGAAGGAAGAATAAATAAATAAATACTTGGAGTTTTATGTTGTGGTTTTAGAGGTGAAGAACTACATACATCATCACAATATACTTGGGGCAAGTACCACCAACAAAGCTCAGAAAGGATCTGACCTACCAGGAAGCTCTCTAAGGCCTAGAAAGAACCTGGAGGCCTGGTTGGAAGGTGATTCATGTGAAACTGGGAAAGGGGAGCTTTAGAGCTAAATCGTCTCTTAAGCAAAAGGCCCAGGGATTCATCGTGCCACAGCAATTAGCTGAATTGGGAGAGTCGATCAACTCTTCTCTTGTTCCAGCTTTCACACTGCAGGTTAGGAAGGAACTTCAGTCTCGCTTGCTGCCAGCTGTGTGCCTTTCATAGGCTGTTATTTACAGGAAGGAGGCACTTTGTCCCTGCACTCTTAGCTTGCCCTGCACACAGTTATTTCACCTTCTGCATATGAAATCTGTTTTCCTTCTGCATTTTACCACTGCAAGCCTAGAGATGCATTTGGCCCATTTAAGCAATGCACCAAGGTATTACTGGTACTGTGCCTGAGACAACCAGTTCTTTTTCCATGCTTATCAGCCTCTGTCGGTAATGTGTGTTGTTTTGGGGGATTTTTTTCCTCCTATCTGAAAGCATGTTGCCAGCTATTTATTTGCTTTCAGTGGACCAACACAGTGTGTTTTTGGCTCAACCAAAGGGAGCATATTACTTTCATACATCTTTGCATTCATCGTACTGTATTAATTGCAAACTGTCTTTGCCTGGGTAGTGTTTGGCTACAGGAAATGAACAGGTTGGGGAAAGTTTAAATGTTTTCAAAGAAAACAGAAATGGAAGACTGAGATGAGTGATATGGTTTGCATGCAATAAACATGGGAAAGAAAATGTATGAAGTAATGGAAAATCAGAAACCAGATGGAGATACTAACTTAAACTGTTTCAGATTTGGATGCATTGACTGCCGAACCATAATCAATGTCTTTGGGCATTTGTGTTGAACTGTGATTTTAAAGAAGAAAATTAGAGATTAACATTTTAAGCGTATCAGTAGTGTGAAGTGTTCTGTCTTGTGTCGAAATGGACATTTTCTGTCCATTTTGCTGCCCACAGGTTGCAAAAATTCATAATGTGACTTTTTAGCATGGGCACCAGTGGTTTTGGTTAAAGCAAGACTCCTGGGCCTGTCCCTCTGAGGTCAATAATTTCTAATGCTAAAGACCTCTTGACATGATTTTATCTGAAAACATAGGCTGAGTCCTTATCATTCCCTACCTGAATCTTGGGGTATCTTCTCTCTGTCCTTTATTTCCTCCTATTTTATGAAAGAAGAACTACTGCTACTAACTCTTTATTGATGTGATCTCTTTCAAAGTCAGACCAGTCTAGGAGCCAAAACCTAGGAATAGGGGTTAGGTTTAATTTCGTTTAACTGCCAGTCTTTAAATTGGAGTTGTCTAGGCTCTCACTGTAGTCCCTGGAGGTCTCTTTGTCAGAGTTCAGGGTATGAGTGATCTGACCAGATACAAGCATCTACTTTACGAAGAGAGATATAGCTCTCTTGACTCTATTGGTTTTAATGATAGATCCTCATTATCTCTAATGGGAGCCTCAATATCCATCTTGCTTAACTTTAGCTCATTCTCCTACCTAAAGTGCTTTTTATTGCAGGTAAGATGGAACAGTCCACTTTGAATCCTGCACGAAAGGCCTTGGTGGCATGCAGAAGGAAATGCTCAGGTGCATATTTTGTTAACAAGAAGTTACTTTATTATGAGAAGTACTGGCAAAATCCCGTGGTCTACTGCACAGGGTGTCTTACTCAAAACTCCGGTTGTCCAGGATTTCTAGCCCTAAAAGTCTGTCATCTGAGAATATTCCTGTGAGGCTCAGTCTGCTCTTAGATTCTCTTTGTTGCTCATTTAGAGCACTGTAGCACATCTCTTGTTTAAAGTGGCAAAAGGTGGACACCAATATTTACTGCATTTAAATAGTCTGTAGGGTTTTTTTTTAATCACTCTGCCCCCCCCCCCCCTTTAAACAAGTACTGAGAAGGTACTGAGTGAACGAGGCATCGGGACCATCAGGCTTCAAGATGAGCTTTGTTCCATCATGGTTGAGTGATACAGGGTCTCCAAAGGGCAGGCATGCAATCTGTTATGCTGTACAGTCCCCAGTGCTCCCATTCTCTATGGATCAAATTTTCAAGGTATTTATTTTGAAATAATTATTTAAAATAAAAAGAATCCATTTGGTACCTTTATAGGTGTGAATGCAGGTCAGTCTTTTTCTTTCTCCTTGGATGTGGTCTCACAGGAAGTAACTTGGATGTCAGAAACCTCAAAAAATAGCTTAGTAGTTTTCCCATGCCTTCTGATGAGATTTTAGGGGTTTTCTTGCAGTATATGAGAAGCAGAAAGAAGGTTATTTTGTGTCACAGTGACACACTTTTTTTTTTTTTTTTAAAGCTTTGGTCTGTGAGATGCCAGACTACAACAAAAATGTTGCATATCTTCAGTTGTTAAGCAAATAAAGATGGGAATTCCATTGACGAGGACGTGGTGGGAAGGATGCTATTAAAACAATGCAGAAAATGTAACAGTTTTGAGACAGCTGTGAGCTAAGGAACATAGTAATCCCAAGAGCAAAGGGGGGGCTGGGCACAAGGCTGACAAGGCGGCACAATTTATCAGTTACCCAGACTTCACTGGAGACTTGGATGTGAAAGATGCTGCATTTCTTAAGAGTGAAAATTAATGTGGCTTGGGCGTAAATAACTTCCCTTTGCATGGGAAATAATGCTCACTTCAGATACTTTATTAGACTGTATCCTGCCATTTGCTCCTTCAATTTTCTCCACTTAGCTTGAAAGTATCCTAATAATTTCAATACCAGGATATTATACTATTATTATAGGAGAACTTGGGGTATATGGTCACAAAGTAATGCTGAATATTTTAGTGATTAGTAATTTTTCTCTCCAAACATGTAGAAATGTTTCAGATGGTTCAACAACAGAATTGATTTTCCTAGCAGGAGTGTGCTATCAGGATTTTAACAACTGTGGGAAATATGTTATCCGCACTAAAACGAGGGGATTTACCTGTGTGTCTAGGACAGTCCCAGACTATTCTGAATTGCAAACTTTAACTGTAACAACTGGCTATATTCTGAG
Source organism: Apteryx rowi (assembly GCF_003343035.1). NCBI lineage: Eukaryota > Metazoa > Chordata > Aves > Apterygiformes > Apterygidae > Apteryx > Apteryx rowi. Next base: position 1,497,428 of record NW_020448097.1, on the reverse strand, counting down.
AGAAATGAAACCCTAAATAAGGGGAGGAGGGAGCGGGAAGCATTGAAAAAGTGAAAGGTGAGTATAAATACCAAATTGCACAAGTTCACATTATTAATGTAGCAGTGGCAGGCTGGCTGCGTTCAGGAAGGCAGGAACTGATCCCAGCCAGATGAAAACAAGGTCTTTGAGCACTTCAGCATGTTTTTATAAACTTGAGCACAAAAAGAAACTAAAACATCTGGCACCAGGATATTATGTAATGTTGTTTTATGCTATTTTCATTGTCTAAGATTCTTCAAGAGGACTGTGAGCAAGTCGCTTATTGTTGTCAGATCACTGTCCTGAGGTGCCTCCATGCACGGGAAGGAGCCCAGACTTCTCTGAAATGTTTCCCTCTGTGCTCAAGGGCCATTTTTGTGCCAGTCAGTTTCCTGTTTAAGCCTTTAATGTGCAAGAGACTTTTTGTGAAGCAGTTTTGTGAACCCCTGTGGATCAAAACTCTGCAGGAATGTGAAGGGTGGTGTAATGTATCTCAGTGCTCTGGAAGATGAGCAGATGGGTAGAAGTGGTTAAAAAAGAAAAGTTCACGCTGACCAGGAGGTGTATTGGCCTATCAAATCTGTAGTTGATAGGAATGGGTGTGGTAGGAGGCCTAGGGCCCTCACCTTTCTTGGGTGAGCTGGAAACTACGCTGCTATCACACACATAACTTCACATCTATGATCTGCAGAAACTGATGCCTTTGCTGTTCTCCTTCCTTTCTAGTCTTGCTCTGCTGCTGTCTTCTACTCTTCCTCATGACCTACCAAATCCAGGGCAAGTTTACTACAGTGTGCAAGGGGCAAGAAGGACATATTCTCTCACATGTTATAGTCTGTGTGTGTAAGATTTGATACACAGTCTCCCCCTGCTTTCACTGCTCAGTTCCCTTCAGCCCAAGGAAGCATTACACTCCCGTCTCTCTGCACTCATCTTTCTTCCCACTCTTGCTAAGCCAAGTTTCCCTGGAGCAAATTCTTTGAAGTTGCCAACTTCTTTTTCTCTGTTTGTCACCTTTTCATGGCCAAGGGCTGCAGCTTTGTTTCTTCCCTTCATTCTCTGGCTGGATTTTTGCTAACTTTTAATAAAGGCGTGATATTAACAGACCTGGAGGTAGCTTTTATCTTGGCTTCAACTGTCTGCTTTCATCTCCCCTTTCTCCACCCTTTTCTTGCACTCGTAATTGTAGTCTTCTTACCTGATGGCCTGTCTGTTCTCTCAGCCAAAAAATAGTCTGGTCCAAATAAGTTTTCTGACTGAGAAACTGTTCCTTTTTCCTTTGGACTCATTTCTGCTGTGAACAGCTAATTCTGTGTGCAGGAATCTTAGATGTGCACTCTCTGTCACAGGCTGTGCCTTGTGCAATGCGTTGGGGAAGGGGACATGCTACACATGGGTGCTGAGCATGGTAGCTGAACTGCCTGCCGAGAAAAGCTCTTAGCAGACGTGTCTTTGAGCTCTCCTGTCCCTGAGGCTACCACTTATAGTGGCCTTCACTTGAGATCCACAGCCCTGCTGCTCTGCATGAATCAAGTGTCTGTGGCTTCTTGCAAAGCCTACTACTTGATGATGGAAAAAGTAAACAGATGGGAAGGTAACCCCTCACTTCCCCCACTCACCCCCTAATAAAAACCCACACCCAAAGTCCAAGTCAAAGCTCGGAGCCAACAGGGGTTGCCCTTCAGGGTCTGTATGGCTCTTTTCTCTTGTGCATCTCACCACTGTAAAACATCCTCCTCCTACCATTATGGCTTAATGACTTTCCCTTCAGCTTCACAAGAGGTATTAATGTCTCCATTAGCAGCCACCAGAAATGGAAGCTCCATATATCACTAGTGCAGTTCTGAATCCTTCTCCCTCTACAGAAGTTTCAGAAGCAGTTAAAAGGTAGCTGTGTAGAAAATTAATGGCCCAATATACAAAATCTGTAATTGCTGCTAGCAATGAGGAGGAGGAGGAGGAGGAGGTGGAAGTGCTCAGTCTTGGTGTAATTAAGTACCTTGTACTGTGGCTACCTCTCCCCCATGCTGACAGGATGTAGGACTTGCGCTTTAAACACATGAGTGGTGGTGGGAGGCAAATGGTAGCTAGTTAGTATAGTTTACCCGACAGAGTAAGCATACCGAAAGGCGCTGTTGCATGGCTGTTTCTGCTGTCACAGCGTAGCCTTTACAACCAGAATCACGTGAAATGGTAGCATGGCAGCATGAGCTGTCCTACGCCTTCCTGGCAGGAAAGCAGCTGTTCAAAATATCCCTCCTACCATTGCCTGTTTTTCTGGATTGCTAAAATTGCAATAGGGAGAACGAGCAAAGGAAGTCCATTCGGTTGATATATTTATAGTGAGGTGTCTGCAGCCAGCGTACTGGCCTTGTAACAGTGGGAAAGTCAGCGGTGACCAACAGTGCTGGAGAGCTTGGCCGTTCTGAAAACAACCATGTGCATTTAGGTGGACTGTTTCTCAGGTGGGGAGAGGGGGACACTGGGACATGTGGAGCCTCTTGTTTTTCCTTAGCTCTGTTTTGGAGGGGGGAGGTTGCAGTTCACTTGCTTCCCTTGTAATGTTCTGGGGGAAGATGCAACCGAAATGGTTGCTCAGGTTGGCTGCCTTTATGATTGGCACCAGCTGGTTTTAAACTGAATTAGTTATACATAGGCATAGTGTGTTTAGACAGTGCTTATATGGGTTTATAATGGTGTAAAGCTGATTTAGCCTAATTTGTTGTCAGGGTTGCTGGGGTTTGTGGTCTAAATTCAGTTAAACCAGACCACTGTGTGCAGAGACCAGGCCAGGAGGTAGTTTGGGAATTACAGCTAACCCAGGAGCACTAACAGCTCCCAGTGAAGCCTGCAGTGGAAAGGAGGGAGGCTAACGGATATGAAACCTCATCAGCTGCTGCCAGGTTTGGCACTGACGAAAGTACCGGGGGATGGTGGGAGGTGCATGGGTCAGCTGCAGGCCCCTCACCTGCTGAGGGTGCTGTGGGTGATGCCATGCAGGGAGGACTGGGGACAGGGGATGGTCAATGCCAGCATGACACCAGTGTGAGCAGCCTGTACTTTAAAAAATAAAATAAAAACAGAACTCACTAACCTGATCCATAACACTTTCCTCAAACTTGCTTGCCTTAATTGAGAAATAAAAAAAGGGCAGCAGCTGATTCTGTGACTTCCTCCTTTTAAAATAATCTGATAGCCCTGGAAAAACCACCTTTTCAGAAGATCTTGACAGTGGCCTGCCTCAAAAAGGGCCAGGTCGTGACAAGTGGGATGGCCAGCCCAAGCAATTTTGAAAGCCTCAACCTCTGCGCTGCACTAGCCAGAAGATGATGCATTTCATCAGCATTGCTTCTAGGAAAAAAAACAAAACAAAACAGCAGAGTATTTTCAATTAATAAAAATCATTTTTAAAAATACAGTCAGACAACTAAACATTAATGAATCTAACAGTGCTTTAAGCTATTCTGAACACTCTCTGTTTTACCAGCTTTGGGAAAAATAACAGGCTTTAAAAAATGCTTGTTAAAAGTGGGGACTTGATAGAATATGATACTACAGTTATGTGGAAGTCCCTGCTTTTCCTATTAAGCAAGATGGCAGCAATACTTTAGCCCAGAAAAAGCAGAATGCCTTTCCTAACTTCCTGATGAGGATGCATTTTCTGAATAGTGAATTTATATTTATGTTTGCATCAAGCGTTTCAGCAGATTTCAGAATTAGACCTATGCCTGAAGCTGAGGTTAGATTTCTAACTGGAAGCTGCTTGTTTGGACAACTTCTCATTGCAAGAACTACTGCAAAACCCTTCCCAAAACTGTCCAAGAGGCAGCGTGGAAGTAGTTTGACTGCAAATAGGTAAAGGTGATCCAGCTGAGGTGTTTTAAAATTGGCTTTTTTTTTTTTTTTTTCTTTAGACAATAGTGGTGCTGCTCTGGCAACGTGTCATATGAAATAATAAAGGAGAGTTTTCCCAAGTTCACAGGTCTAACCACAAAAAGGGAGCGTCCATCAAAAACCGTTCCCTTGCTCTCATGTTCGTTCTTCCGAGGGATGCGTTTTTACAAGCAAGGCATGTGAATTTAAAAGCAGACATACAATAATGCATCTCCAGCTCATTTTCATACACAAGTGCAAAACTGTAACCTACCAGAACTTTTATTTTAATTATACATTCACATTTCTCCATTTATGTGGGTGGCTTGTACACTGTCAAATAATAAAGTTACATAGTTCTACTCTTTTATGTGCATTGATTTCAGCCATCAAAGAAAATTATAAAACTAACAATGAAACAACTTTTCCATATATCTATAGTCAGGCTGGGAAAAATTATGTGACTTTTCCTCAACCCCGGCCACCAAATTCCCCCGACTTTTAGGGTTTTCTTTTTGAAACAGTTGCTAATATTACTTAATATTTTTAAACTGTTTCATATGTGTCTCTAGTAACGAAACTGGCATTAGCTGTGCCCTGAGCTGTACTGCTCACTTACTCTCACTTTTACAGAAGCTGGTTTAGGCACATCGTTACTGGCTGTTCAGCAGTGCTCTCCGATAGTGCTATTGGACAATATAATTTTTCTTAGCCTGGTGATCTTAACATTTTAGGATCATCACAAATCAATTGTAGCGCTTTACAGTTTACAGACTTTTGCCAATCCTTTTCCATATAATGAAAACAATTCAGAAATGACAAAAATGCTGCAACCAATTAGCACATACAAACATTTATTTTGAAATTTCCATTCTAACCATTATGAAGAATTACATCATCAAAGCACTTTATGGCAGTGAAAATAGCTCTTACCCCTCTGACTCATCTATTATTCCATTAAAGCTGCAAAATGTGCAATCTGCTTGAAAAATAGGTTGCTTTTTATTCAGTTTTTCATGAAAAGTCAAAATTCGATAACAAAAAAACAAAAGAAAAAAGCCCAGCTTATAGGGAATCTACATCTGATCCTCTCCCCCTTCCCCCAAAAATAACTTACAAAGATAGTTTAAAGTTTTAAATGAGTTTAAAACCAAGTGCATCCTTTTTATTATTTTTTTATAATAATCTTAAAATTCTAAAAACCCATAATTTACTTTCTTGGAAAAAAGGCAGCAAGCCGTTGCTTTTTGATTGGAAGAATATGTATTTCTGGTGAGTTCATTTTCTTTAACTTTACACTCCTGTTTTTTACGGGTTTCCTAAGAGCTTCTGCGTTATCCCTAGGCTCCGGCTGGTTCTTCACGTCGTAACACTGCAGCACAGAGTCCTGGGGCATGTCCCTTTTGAAGGAAAAGTTTTTAGTGGATACTCCCGAGAGGCCTTTGATCTTGCCACAGAAAATAGTGGGCACAGCATCTTTGACGGACACTATCACTTTGGCTGTCTGTGACGTGCTTACTATCTCAATATTATTGCCGGCCTTTGGCTCGCAGGCTGTTCTGCCCGCCTGGTCCACCAGCCACTTCTGCTGCTGTCGCAGGAGCTCGGCCGAGTTGTTACCCATGATCCTGCCGTCGACCTTGGCTGAGGTTTCGTGTGGTTTGGAAGAGGTGAAGGGGGTTGTTGCGCTGGAGAACTTGTCCAGCACGGCGTGTGCGGCATTGTCCAGCATGGAGCCGGAGCAGATGGTACCGGCTGCGTCAGTGTGGCCCCCACTACCGCCCATCTTGCGGCACGATGCCAGCGACAGGTCCAGCGCCCCGTCTTCTGGTGGTACCTGCAAACTGGCCTCGCTGGCCTTGAGCAGGGGTGCCGTTTTCATGGAGAGGTCCAGGGCCTCGTTCTCATTGCTCATCTTGATGACTGTGTGGCGATTGAGCTGGGAAAACTCCCGCTGGTGGATGAAGTCGAAGGGCTTTGATTCCTCTTTCTCCAGGGGCGTCTGGGTGCCCTTGCAGGAATGCAGGGTGAACAGTGGCGGTTTAGGGTAGTCCGGGGCCACCTTGGCTTCGGTGCTGTGAGGCACGGGGATGGGGATGGGGATGGGGATGGGCACTGGGACAGGCAGGGGCACGATCACGGGGTACGGGACCAGCAGAGTGGCCGGCGGGACCAGTGGTGACAGCGGTGAGCTGAAGGCCTGGGGTGGGAGGGACGCATAGTCGGGGGGTGGCTGGCAGGGGGCAGAGCCCAGGGTGCCCTGCGATGGAAACAGATCCTGCAGGACGGCAGCGAAGCCAGGTGTCTGAAACACTGGTGGCAGGACAGGCTCTGGGGCTTGGCTGGAAGGCTTCGGATCCAGGAGCTGGGGCTGCCCAACGGGGGCGGAGGAACCCTGGAAGAGATTGCCATGGAGAGGGTTGGTGGCACAGGGAGCGCCCGGGGGAAGCACCAGGGGCGAATTCAAATGCTGAAAGACGTGCTGCTCCAGGAGGACAGGCAGCGGGACGGGGCCTTGGGTGGTCATGACGTAGGGCGTGCTGCCGTTGGCCGCCAGCTGCGGCGTGGCGCTGCCAGCGACCTGCAGGTGAATGGGCAGCACCACGGGGCTGTCCCCCAGGCAGATGGGCTGCAGCACGGTGGCAGCCACCTTGAGCGCCACCCCACTCTGTGACTCGGCCGGCGGCGTGAGGATGGAGGGAGCAGGCACCGTCACCAGCGGAGAAAGCGCCTTCTTCATCAGGTCCGTCGAGTTGATGTTCCAGGCCTCTGCCGTTATCAGCTGCGCAACCCCGTTTTCGAGTTTGTTGTTGGCAATCGTCGAAGGCGAACTGGTAACGTCCATGGGCAGGTTTTGGGTGTCCTTGTACAGCTCCTCCATTTTACAGGGCTTGTGAGACTCTGCAGACTCCAAGTTTACATTGCTGTCACCAGGACCCGCAGTGGCTCCGTGCTGCCAGAAGCATCTGCACAGACATAATTTGGCCTGCAAAACAGAAACACATTTTAGGCACTGCATAAATCTCCTTCTTAAAATAATATTTGCAATTGCCTTTAAAGACCCTATCACCAAAAAAAACCTGTTAAATGTTTCCACACTTCAGGGTACTATACAGTATATATACATATATGCTGTATATACATACAGCCGTGAGTGTTGTACAAAGAGTTCTGAGGAACTTATATTTAGCCGTAAACACAGATAATTTAAAAGGACTCGCAAACTGACTGCAGGCAAAGGAAAAAAAAAACTCTCCAGCATGTAGCATAAAACAAGGACTTGGGCAGTCCATTTTACATTTTTAAACAAAGCTTCATGTAATGACAGTGTATGGCAGAGCCGAGAGACAGCACACTGTTTTAACTCAACAAAAGCACAAAAACAAACATTCCTAAAAATAAACCGCTAAGAAATGTTCCACTGCAGGCAAAGGGTCCTCTGTTCCCCGAAAATAATCATCCCTTTTTTGTCCTTGCAGGCTTTGCTAAAATAAAGCAGCCAATCCCCGCACGCTCGCCCTAGCACCTCAGGAACTGCAGTTCGCAGGGTAACAAAGGAGCCCGGCCGCGCCGCCAGCACCTTCGGCAGCGCCGCGGTTCTGCTCCCTACGAGAAAAACAGCAAAACAAAACAAAAAAATACCGCTACCCCCCCCACCCCAAACGCTCGCCCTGCTCCAGAGCTAGATAAAGACAGGAATATGAGCCAGACATCTGATTAATAAAAGATACAAAGACTAAAAAATCAAAGCAACTTTAAATTTACTTTGACAGCCTAATCCTTTATCTTAACTAGGCAAATGTTAGTTTAAAAAAAAGGGGGGGGGCAGAGATCTTTCCCATTCAGCAGCTCCGTGAAATATTCAGCGTACTTCCTAAAAAGATCCCCCCCCCCCCCCCCCGCCAAAAGGCAGCAAATTAATGGTGACGTGCATTCATTTATTTAGCAGGATAAATAATTTCTGCCCTGAGAGCTGCCGTATGCAGAATTTGTCTGGAGGAGCGCCGTGCCGCGTTGCACAAAATGTGCCACTCCTAAAGCGAGCATCACATCCTGTGATAATAATCACCATGGAAACTTGTCCATTTTTAACTCTGTTACCATGGGAAAGCACCAGAGCCCCCCCAAATTTACATTTTCACCTGCACGCAGCTGAATTCGCCTACCTAAAGCTGAAAGACGCAGAGGTGCTGGCACGCTTGCCAGGCCTGTCAGAGCGAGGCTCTCCCCCCCGCCCTTCAGCCAGGTTTGTTATTAAAATAATAGGGAAGGGAGCGCGACTCCAAAATTGGGTGTGCTGAGAGGCTGAGCCTTCAGCTGCTGCTCTGTCTGCAGCCACACAAATAGTTTCACTGAACTGGTTACACACGCACGTTTACTTGCTTGCATACATGCTTGCGGGAATGGCACTATAACCTGCAAACTAAGAGGGGACCAGGGAAAAAAAAACGAACAAAGGCTAAAAAAATGGCCAAGGCAGGGAAGCGGGAAATCTCAGAGTCTCTCCCGAGACTTGTAAATCCTTGGATTTGGCAGCAAGATGCCACGGCAAGCGCGAGACTACAGAAATGTCGAGAATTAATAGCTAGGGCTGGTTCGGTACAATTCGAATAATTTATCAGAGCCATTTGATTTTTTTAAAAGGATTTTTAAAAGTAAACAGATTAGTCATTTATTTTCCACTACTGCTGCTAGCCTAAGGAGAATAATTCATGATTATTCACATCTCACGAAATGTTCTGAAGAAAATATTTTCCAATACAGGCTTGAGGGTTTTTGTTTGTTTCCTTTTTCAGCTTTGGCCAAAACAGAATAGAGGGAGGCAGAGACTCCCAAACACAGAAACCAGGAAGAAAAAAATCACTTATTCAAAGAGTGACAAGTATGTGAACCAAAAAAAAAAACAAATTGAGCCCATCTTGTTTTGAAGAATAAAGAGCAAATGTTTCTAAAAATAAAGACAATGAAGAGAATGCTCAGCCAATTCAAGCTGAAAAAATAAACACTGTTATTGCTGTTAATGAATTAAAAAGCCATTTTATACTTCTCTCATAATCTCTCTCTCTTTTTAAAAATACCCATTTTAAAATTCTTTAGTGTCTGTAGCTTACCCTAGTATCTTCACTGCTCAAGGTTCTGCAGCACAGGAAAATATTTTGCAAATTAGATTGGCTGTTTTTGATTTTTTTTGTTTGTTTGAAAAGCGTGAGATCTCTGTGTTTTCACAGAAAATTAATGATCTAGTAGGGACAGGAAATGACCTTCTATTCCCATGATAAACTCGTTTAACATTGAGAAATAGAAAAATTAAGATGAAAATTATGCTGTGTAAGAGACTTGAGGGATTAGCATGCTGTACAGACCCACAGAGAGAGAGACAGATAACCACAGAAGATGAAAGTATAAAACTTAATAAAATCCCCCACTGCCGCTTTAAAAAGCTACAGGGCTGGAGGCAGAGGAAATACCTCGACGAGGGAAAGAACAGCTCATCTGTCACGATCAGACACCTTGAAGAGATTCCTGTAGGTGTCTTTCTTTAAGGCATAGTCAAATATTGTTTTGCACGCTGAATCCTATGTTGTTCAGGGCTATCTGTTTCGGTGAGGGCGCTCCTGGCACCGCCGGCCGGGGTCCCGCGCTGCCACCGGGAGGGCCCGCAGCGCTGAGGGAAGGAGCCGGAGAGCAAAGGGGCGCTGCATCCCGCCATCGGCTGGAAGGGACGGAAGGCTTCAGGGCTGTTTTCTTTTTCCCCTCATCCTTTCTGTCTCGCTAGTGGCTAGAGGGACGTGGCGTAGCCCTGCTGGGCAGGACGGTGATTTCGGGGTGCTGCTGAGCCCCGCGTGGGCGAGGGTCGCCTCTTGCTTTGGGAGACGCTCACGCTCGTGCTGGGTAGACGGAGCTGCTTGCTGGTGGGAAAGGAGGGGAGGGAGCCCCTTTCCTAAATGACAGCTGGGCCTGGACATTACAGGAGCAGAACAGCTCCCCCGGAGCCACCTGCCCTTGCCCATGGTTTGGTTCAGCCTTCGAGTTTCGGGTGCCTGGTAATGGTTCGAGTCCTGCTTCCGGGTGAAATACAGGAGTCCCCAAAGGCAATGGGAAGTCTCTGCAGAGCTTGGCTCCAGCAGCTCCGCGTGGGGCTCCAGCTCAAGCCCCTGCATGGGAGAGGGCTGGGAAAGCCTGTCGGGGAGAGCCTGTGCAGGGAAAACCAAGAGCGAGGGTTGCCAAGGTGGGAACAGACTCGGAGCACCCGGAGCAGGTTTCTCCCAAGCGTGGGGTTAGGCAGGTTAACAGGCCGAATCGCCAACACAGCGCTTCTCATTTCTTTGCCAACCTCCTACCGGCATAAACTGTAAAAGCTCCTAAACCGCCAAACCTCTACCTACCCTACGCAGAAGCAAACCCCGTATTTCCGGTGCATTTTGTTCTTGAGCATGTGCTTGCTACAGGAAAAGAGTACCCATCTAAAAGGATTTCATGATATTCCAGTGCAGCATGCGCCCTGCAGCCCGCCGTTTCTCAGCACCTAGGTGCAAAGCAGAGCGGCGGCACAGCACAGCTGCCCACCATGCTTGGCACAACCACCCTCCATCTCATGCAGCAGGTGATCGACCCCCCGGCTGCTGAACTCCTCGCACAAGAAACACAAAATATCAAGGTCAATAAGCAGACAGAGGGAAAAGGATCCAAGACCCAAAGTCCTCTAAGAGGAGACATTTGAAGATCTGGGACCAGGAGATATTTTGAAGTTGCTCAAAAAGGTATTTTTTAGTTCCTGTATTCCCTTCTTTGTACTGTGTATACTGACTACAGAGTCCATAAACATAAGTCAACAAGGAGATGACAAACTAAAATGTCCGTATTAACAGTAATAGCTGTTACTGCTGTACTATATTTCTACTTTAATAAAAATCAACCAGGAGTATTTGCTGCCCCCCCCCTTTTTTTTTTAAGATTGTTGCTTCACTGCACATTAATATATTAAGAGTTACCCAGTTTTCCCAGAAAAAAATTTTCATGTATCTAATCCAGACAGAGGAATGCAATATAACTTAGTGAAAATGCCTTAAATTTCCTCTGTCTACCACACCTTGGTGTCTGCAAATCAATTAATTTCACTTTCCCTACTTACCTATTTAATATTTAATCTGTTATTTGTTTTAATTGAAAATAAGAGTACAACACTGAAAAGCGACCTGTTGTGAATAACACTGGTTTTCCCACTGGGGTGGTAATAAGAGTTAAGTTCATGGTACTATGCAATGATGTGTGTAACTATACAGGAAATGATATGTTAGTTATATAGGAATGCCTTTAAAAGGGTGGTGATAATTCTAGCATTTTTTTTTAATCTCCTGTTGATGGCTGCACAATGAACTTTTGTCAAATGTGCCTTACAGTTGAGTCACATATTTCCACCATCTCTGAAGGTATGAAGTATGCAACAACCTTTATACTTTGCTTGCTTGTACGCACCATGGTTTGTATGTCATTATTTACACAGAATTCAAATTACACTGTGCACACCGGGTCCCGCGTGACCCGCAGGCCAAGCCGGCCACCGCCACGTTGCGCCCGAAACACTGCCAAGGCACATCCAACCTGCTCTAAACATTTGTGCTGAGACCTGAGTTTCTCTAAGGGCCTCGAAGTTGGGCCTCCCCGTTCGGTGCGGTCTCACCTGCCAAAGCCAGTCTCAGCTTTCTGCATGGTTAATAAATAAACAAGCAGGCAACTATGAGGATGCGCGCTGACCCAGATCAACAATTCGCGTCTCGAATTTCCAATCGATTCACACATTTAAAGCATCTGAGATATTGACAATTCTGGCTCCCACCTACCCTTTTATGTAGCATACTCCTCAGATACTGAAGGGGAGAAGAGTAACCGTCTCACTAACACTAAAATAACCTTTTCCTCTTTCTTGCACCCTTTGCAATGCTGTGTTTGATATCTCCTTGCAAACCTTGGTGCCAGGCTGTCCTCCAAGGCCAGTGCTCAGCCCCAGGGGCGGCACAGCTGCTCTGGCAGCCTGGGCATAGAAGTGCCAAGGGGGTTGGTGGGATCCTCCCGACACCCAACAGAGGACGGTGACCCCTCCAAGATATGAGGCGGATGGAGCCGAGGAGACCCAAAGGACACTTGTCAAGGCAAGTGCCTTGCTCCTTGTGGCGGGCTGACAGATGGACCCCAAACTCGGTTCCGTCACCTCTGGACACACACCTCTGGGACTGGATGCCACCAAGGCTGCGTTTGAAGGGCAGCTTGTCAAGGGTTGCACTTCTCCAGCCCCTCACAGGGCACCATGGAAACACCGCAGTTATGCTCTTGCCCTCCCTGCTCTCCCCTTGTAACCCATCATTCCCTTGGGTCAAATACCCAGTAACTAACGGGTAAGATTTCGGTGGCACCACTCAAAATGAAGGTGCGATATGCATCAGAAAGGCAGAATTTACTCTAGTGCCACCAGAGCGAGAAGGGAGGGCTACACAGAGGCATCCCCTCTGGTATAAAAGCCACATCCACATTTTTGCTCTCCGTAGCACTGCATGATACCCACGTTCACCATGCAACCTACGCACCAGCCCCTGCGTTATTTTTCATTACACGGAAGCTGCATTACCCAAGATGAGACGGATGCTGTTGAGGGGCAGCTAAAATACAAGCATCTCCCTAGACAACCTCAGAAGATGCCACAGGAATAATGATGACCTTATGCAACAGGTATGCTTTTATTTTCCCAGGGCCGCTGCTGCATTATGGATCCTTCCAGGATGCAAACCTATTTGTGTCAAGGCTCCCATCCAGACTGTTAATCCCGGGGGGGGGGGCACTAGGAAAGGAAATCATTACAGCAGCACAAAATGGCACGTTATAGATGGTACATTGACAATATGTACACACTGCTTAGGCACAAAGGATGATCATTCTCAAATGCGGTAGTTTGACTCGCTGATCATACTTCAGTCTTTTAAATAGTTCAGCTGAGAAATACAGAGGAGGCCTGCCTATTGCACAGGCTAATCGCCTGCAAAGAGCTCGCTTAGAGTAATATATTTGCTAACTATATTGCTGTTGTCAACAGTCCGTAGTTCGCAATCCATTCTGGGGAGGAGAGAACTCACTTTCTTCTCATTTAAAAACAAATCAGGCCAATTTAAAAAAAATCCTGTCACAGATCTGAAACCAGTGTCTTCACTCCCAAGGGCAATATATACAAGACAGACAATAAATGCTGGGGAAGGAACAGAGCATTTGCCTGATAAATTTCAACCTGTAGTGAATTTTTATACCCAATTTGAAAACCTTGCACAAACTACATTTACAGTGGAGACTGTGACATACCCCACGCTATAATGGAGATAGCACATGCCGCTGTACTGCCGGATGCATTTTCCCTCCCGCTGCTCCATTCACCACCGATGCTGGTAACTTGATGAAGCAGTCAATGGAAGGTCTCCTGTTCTCAGAACGATTCCTGCTGACTTGATATGTGGTATTACATATAAACAGGCACTATAAAAACATGACTACTTTGAAATTATTTGAGATTAATCTTGCTATTCCCAAATGCTCAGGCTCCTCGTATCTGTAGCACATCCTAACTTCTGCTGTTTCTAAACTGGCATGCTAGGAAGAACCTTGCAGTGAGTTTCCCAGAATAACACCTTTCAAACCATGTTTGTTTTTTTCTACCATAGTTTAGTACAAAAACGCTTAAACAGAAGCAGTTTGCTTAGCCTGCAGCAAGCTGCACATCCGCACTGAGGCTGAGGTAGTGTACGGAAATGTGTCATGTTAAGCCTGACGTACGAAGGACAAATACAAATTTGTCAGCTGTAACTACTGCTGCGTCACGTGCCGCGTGCATTTTGTGACGCTCCTTCAGCCTCCTCGCAGGTTTTGCTGACCCGCGGCAGCTTTCAGGCTCAGAATTTCTGCTCAAACGGGGACAATGAGTTACTGCTTTGGAAAATATTCCCAGGCCATTGCAAAAGTACCTTTCTAAATCACTTTATGCTTCGGGCAGTGTGCTGAGTGTCCTTCCGCAGAGTGAGAAAATCCCTCGGGGCCAGGGGAGCGGGGGGCTGCGGCAGTGAACGGGGTGCGTGCCGTGGCCCCCTGGACAATCACGGCTGGGAAGCGACCTCCGGCGGCGGGGAGGCAACAGCAGCGCCAAGGCAGCCATGGCCGAATGCCTCCCAGGGAAACACGCACCACTCGCCCGCCGGCCTTGCAGCCCTGCCAGCTCCTCGGAGAAAGTCTAAGAAAGCGTGCATTAAAATGACAGTGGGGGAAAACTGGACTTGCTGCAGGGACACCTCCGGCAGCGGCATCCCCGAGACTGACTATACCTTGACCTCTGCGGTTTTCACACACGCGGTGTGCCCACGTGTTTACTTTTCCACTGAGCTCGTAGGAAGAATGTAGACTCACGCTAGCATTGAAAGACTGCTTAGACTTGAAAAGAAAACGGCATGATTTTCCTATGGGGAAAAAATATTTTAAATAGTTTTTCCTGCCATTAAATATCCCATTGAACTGATTATTTAGTATCGTTTTCAATCAAAACATTAGATTCACCAGCAAAGCAAAGAAAAATGAGCTGTTTTGAGAACACAGAGCTAAACAAAACAAACAAAAGAGCCGTTACTTTACAGTAAATTTTAAAAAACATGTATTTTGTTTTCCCAGCAATCGATACACCAATGATAACATGAGGAAAAGGATACCAATTAAATGTAATTGCCAGTCCCCCTTCCCCCAAAACCTGAAACAAAAAGCACTCCATGTCAGCCTGATAAAATATTTGCTTCTTTTCCAGTCAAGAGCTTTATTAAACAGTCCTTAAAGCATTTCAGTTCTTACAAAGGATTTCAAAGTTTCATGTCAGTTAAATGACTTCAAAGCCTCATTAGTTCCACGACGGAGGTTTATTCTCAGCACAGAAACATTCAGCTCACTCGTTCCTCCTGACCCATTTCACTGATCCCAGACTCCAAGATATTTTCACTAAAATTCATTTGATCTTTTCTGATATCCAGACGAGAATTTGTATCAATGCTACAAAGGCCCCGTTCATTCCCTCTCGCCTCTTGCTTGTGTGACTCTGTTTTACTCCTTGCTATAAGGGACGAGGACCCCTCCCAGACCAGTTAGCAAGTCTCAGCTGACAGGTTAGTGAGGTAAAGCTAAAACCACTTTTTTTTATACCCAGTTTGGCAGTCTGGCAGGCAAAACATCTGGCCATGCCCAGTTACACCAATATAGTTTCAACAACTTCAGCTGTCTTCTACCTAGCTACACAGAGCACTCCCAGGTACTCCTGGAGGAGTAAAATACCGTCCCCAGTCCAAAACCCATGACCATTGCTGAGATGCCGCTGGCCCACACGCGGATCAACAGACCCAGCACCTGATCCCAGCCCTCACTTCGGCCTGAGAGCCAGGGTAAACACTGCAATCCTTTTCATACCCCCTCCTCACAACAAGCCAACTCAAACTAAAAAACACTTTTTCTCAGTGAAGACAAGACCAGAATAAGGATAACCTCAGTATTGCGGAGTGGATTGCCTTTAGGCTTGCCTTGCTTTGTAGACCTTCTTTAGACACAAAGGAAGAATAAGCAAGACCCAGTTTGACTGTGTTTTAAAGTCATGGAGGTTAGAATAGCAAATCCTGACACCACTGTAACTGATCTTAAATCAACCAAAAGCTAAACTTTCACATAACCTCTCATTGTCCTAATATACCTTCCAGCTTAAATAGATAAATAATCAGAAGAAAAGCAAAATCAAGGAAGAGATTGCACCTTCCAGCTTTCAACTCATGTTTTAGCCACTACAAATGTTAATATCTAAGACCATAGATAAGAATATGCATGTGATTACCTACACATCCTTGTGCCATCCAGCTTGCCATGGCAAACTGCAACAGCCAAGCCCCTCTCCTGCCCGCAGCTTTGAGGGATCAGGCAAGCAGCAGCACTGACAGTGCTGTGCTCTGCAGGAAAGGGTAAGCACACTTCAGGTGTGCCAGACTCCAGGCCCTTCCACATCAGAAAACAGAACACCAAAAAATTAACCAAATCCAGATTAAAAAATTAATCCAAATCAGATTAACCGAGTCCAGTCTATTTAGGGACTAAATAGACACACTGCTTCTCTTCTCATGTGGGACAGGGTCTTATTTGGAAGCGCAGGCAGATGATAAGGCACAGGAGTAGCAGCGTGTGATCTGGAGAGCGGAAGGGAAGACGATTCTTCCCTCCCCAGCGCAAAATGTGGTTATTTAATACTTGCATCCTTCTCCACTAACATTAGTAACCAAATGCCCTTTCAACTTGCCAATTGAAGATCACATTTTATATTCACAGCCTCAGATTTATTAGACTCTCTCTCTCCCCCCATCCCATCACTTTGGTAAACCAAGCCTAATGTTTCATCAGCTACGTGAAGGCACTAATCCTCAGCAGAGAGTATGCCCCCATCAAATTTCAAACCTGTCCCATTCTTGCACCACCCTATCTAAAAATGTGTGGATGGAAAAACTTTCAAGTAAAAATACCCCTGGATTTTCATCCTTGCAAAATTCATAAGCAGCTGCTGGGATTTTATTTAAAAGAGCAAGAAAAACGTAGGATCCCTATAATGTGAGGAAAAATGCAGCATTTTTTCTTTTTATTTCATATCCTTTCACATACTCACTTTCATCCCCATCTGCTGCACTGAGCGTTTCCTGGTCTGATTTTGAGAGGCAGACAAATGACCTATTCTCTCTGTGGTGCGGTGATGCACGAGATGTCAGCCTTTTGATTGAATTCAAGATAACACCAGTGTGAGATGCAGCATTACAGTGCTGATGGATGTTATGAGAAGACCTCACAACTTTTCAACATGTTTTCACCCACAGAGACCAATTTTGCCCTCCTAGCAGTCCATATGCTTAACTGTGAAATATAGATGTCTCTAACCACAAATAATACATAAGTAACGGGAAATGCTGAAAATCTGTCTTGTTAGACCTGACGCCCTTGAGTTTCTATCCCTATTCAGTTAATCTGTCCAGGTTACCTATAAAGCCTATGAATGCACCATGTGCAAATGCACCACAGCCTGCGAGTACTTCCTCTCCAATACCTTTTCCCCTCCGTTTGACTGTGGGCTCTTCTGGGCAGAGATTGTTTTGGCATGTGATTAGCACAAAGTCAAGACTCCAGCCAGGACTCCAGTTACTGCCGTAATACAAATTAGTTATCAGTTGTGAGTATGGGTATATGCACATACACACCTACAGAGGAGTTACGTAGCTGTTCTCCCTTTCATTCTAGTTGTTTGCCACTAATTGCAGTTTTGTTCCTTCAGTATGCCTGTTCCTACCTTCCTTTTTTTTTTTTTTTTTTTTTTAGTGTACAACCTACCTTTTTTTAGGGTACAAGGTCTACCGTGTTTCTTTGCTGTCAAAGCATTTACAGGCTTCCCAAGTGTGAACATTATTGTCCAAAATTCAATAATTTGATGCTATATTAATAGAAACCTTCCAGCCAGCTCAAAGGAACTTTCTCCAGCCAGATATCCTCGCTCAGACTGATACGCTGTTCATACTGCACAAAAGTGAGCTTATTCTACACTGTGCTCCGAATATACAATCAAGTAGTAATGCTCTTTGTAACTAGAGATACAGACTCCGACAATTCATAAAAAAGGTTATTTCAGGAAATGTAGGTAGGGCAGCTAGCACTGTAGATATAGCACTGTTTTTGCAGGTAAAAGCAAATATTATTTTCCTGATGCTATGAACCAGTCAACATGAAAATATTTGGCAGATGTGTACTGTGAGAGGAAACAAAATCAGTACTACCCACACTTTTCCATCTAAAACTTTGGAGGCCACATATATCATTATGAATGCAGTATACCAAATTTTGTTATTATCACTTCCCCTATCTTAATGATGGCTGCGTGGTACCGGCATAGAGGTACTCTGCCTTACGATATAGAGTCCCTGACATATTTACTGCAACATTCTTCACAAGCAATTTCCATTGTGATGTGTGCTATTACGTGTTCTGAAAAACTTATGGAAACTGCAGGATATAGAACGACAATTACATCTTTCCCAGATGAGACTACTACATTAATGGATCAGCGTAATCCATCATCATAGATTGTAAGTCCTCTGGGAAATGTCACCAGGCCACTCCAATAAATCTGACTGCTGGATTTTGTATTTGGCTATTCAGTTCAGCCTTAGGAAGTAGTTTAGAAACATGTTCTGCAGCGTGATTATAGCTCGGCTCTCCCAGTGAAGTACAGTTGTTATACAGCCATGAAATTCAGCGCTCAGATCTGCATGAAAATGTGGAAGAGCACAAAGAATTTAAGCCTTGTGTTAATTCCATACATTTTCAGTTTTTCAAAGACAGCCCACTAAATCCATGAATTTTGGTACACAGACTGTAGACTATAAAGCAAGAAAGCTGATTCCATAGCTCCATTCATTTAACAACAACAACAACACAAAGAAAATAAAAAATAAAGAAGAACAGAACTAACAGATAAAAAATACCTGTAGGCAGACTGGTGCAGTTCTGACAGCAAAAAAAATTTACTCCGCTCTTTCTTATTCTTCAGGCCACTTAGCACAAGAAGCAGACTAGCTGTTGTGAAAATGTAAGGCGATGCTCTACTGCAGAAGAGCATCCTTCTCACAGACTCTTCCTTCAGCAAAGCCAAACAAACAACACACAAATAAAAATCTCCTTGGCTGTACCATGTCCTAGCTTATCCTCCTAATAACAACAGAATAAAACCTGAAGCTGTATCCTCTTGTCTCACATATTAATACAAATACAGGAGCTGTATAAGAAAAGGCTGAAAGGAAGGTCAGTCCCATGGAAGCCCTTTTGTGAGGCAGTTGTGAGTGAGTGGGTACGAGGGCACTTTTGTCTCTCGCACTTTGTGTATATTCCGTTTCAGGCAACGATATATTTTCCTGACATGCTGTTCTTGTATCTGGAGCTAAGCATTTCCTCGTACAGTATTGGGGGTGGGGAGTTTTAACCGCATTTCGGTGCCCCAGTTTAACCATTTCAAGCCCTCTCCTCCCTTAGAAAATGCCTTCCATTACCGGGTGTCCCCCACTCCAAGGCGACCGGAAGAGAAACAGCGATGTGCTTGTGCCTTTTTCCCTCATTCCCGGCCATCTGAAGCTGGGGTAGCAAAAGCACAGCCCATTCCTACCAGGGCATGAACTACTGCAATTCTTACAGCAGTGACTATCCGCCTGTAACCCGCCAGAAACGCAACAGAGCTAGGGAGATTAACAAAACAAAGAGGAAGTCGTTTTAATTACATAATAATTGCAGGGAATAAAAAGTGTCTACAGCCTGCATAAGCACTAAGAAACCGTACTTGCTTGTCTTGCCTCAGGCAAATCCATATGTTGGAAGGCAGGCTCAGCTATAAAAATCATACCTTTCTTGTAGATAAAAACAGCAGGAGTGCCTGCAAAGTACAAAACACTCAATATTTTTTTAGAGCGGAGTTACAGAAAACAACCATGCTAACTTAAGAAGTTGCTGTTGGCAAAAGGAGGAGGACTGTTGCCATTCAGCCTTGCCCCAAGCCACGCAGTCCCCCCTCCATACCCTCTGCTCCAACCTGTACTGGACCTTTCACCGAGCTACTTCAGCTCACTCGCTCAGCCCAAACTATCCAAGGCTTTTCTTCTCCTGGGCAATTTTCCTACCAGACTAAGCACCAACATCCATCCAGGGTAAGCTGTGAAGGGCAAAGCCAGCAGCTGGAAGGAAGTTTTGGGAAGAGCTTTTTGGTGGCAGTGACTTGTTAGCCAGGCTCCAGTCACCTTGCGAAGCTTCGCCATTAGCTGTGCCGCTCTGAAGCGATCAGCGTTGCCCTTGCTGCCTGCGGCGGGGCTCAGCTCCTGCCCAGGCCTCCCACAAGTGTCCTCCACGGCCCAGGATTACAGCTGCTCACCTGGGACAGCAGTGGTGACCCGCTCCCTCCGGCAGGGCAGCGAGTGCCAGCTGCAGGGCCATGCTGTTGAACTCCAGAGGGCTCTTACTGGTGTGTCTTTGGCTGGTATTACGGCTAAAAGAAATGCAAAGTCTGAAATACAAAAGGCACAGCAGGAACAATCCATTTTGCAACGAGGGTTGCAAAAGAAGCCAAGAGAGCTAAGGAGGCAACCAAGAAAACCTCTGTTGTTACTACAGGGCTCCCACAAACACAGCCCTGAAGCAAAAGCCTGTGAATGCAGTGAAAGTTGCTGTTCCTCATGTTGGTGGACACGCTAGTTTGCCAAACCATTGGCTGACTTGAATAAACATCTGAATAGCAAAAACCAAACCAAGTTGGATAGTTAGCTGTCCCCTGGCTAGCACAAACCCTTTGAGACCCCATCTGAATCTTCCCAAGAAAGGCAGCATGACCCATAGTTTGAGAAATCGAGTAGACCCTTGCTGACCTGGCCTGCTGGAATGGTTACAGTTAGGAAGGCAGGGTACCAAGGCAGATATGAACAACTGTAACCCATGAGATGAGCTTTCTTCTGAGACAGTGAGCATGCTGGAGCCACTGTTAGCAAAACTGAGAACCAAAATTTTTCCAATGGGGAATATGGGCCTAGCCCATAATGACTACCCTACATTTCTTTGGCTCCCTCATACAATGATGGCACAAGTAGCTATGAGGAGATCTCTATCTGGTATACTTTTCAGAAAATACTTTGCACATATTAACTTTAGTAATCTTCTTTAAAGCAACACAGCCAGTTGTTGGGTGGAGAACTTGCCTTCGTTCTGGCAAGGCCACACGGCCAGACCCTCACTTACAAAGCTGACACCTGCACACAAGTCTTCACAGTGTATACGGCCTTGGATAGCGGGGCCCTGCGACTTCTCATGTACCTACCTCGCCACCGGCAGGTGGCTTCAATGTTCAGTGGAAATGCTGCTGCAGCACGCAGCCAAAGTATGAAAAAATCAACAGACTGTATTGACTTTGTCTGACATCATTAGCAATTTTATAGCTTAATGCTAACCAAAGTAAGCAGGAGAGCATGCTACTACCAAAAATTAATTAAATGGAAAAAAAACCCTCTAAAGATTCCAAAGTAACCCAGTACAATAAATGCCTGGTAAACCCTTCTCTGTCCTTATAATGATTAAAGCTGAACTTGTATACTGCACCATAAAGGAGTTGGTTAAAATAATGATAAGGTTCTGTCTTGCATAGCTTCTCCTCTCCCTTTGCAACTTTGAACAGCTTGAATTTAGCTACAGGGAAATCAGAAAGAAAACCCAAACCCTTAAGCATTCTTTGAATCCAAGTATCAGGATCCTCAGCTAATACAAATTGTCCTCGGCTGACAATTTGGTCTGGCATGAACTTTTTCTTATAAACTAGAGGTCAACGTGTGAGTGAAAGCAGCCACCCAACAGCAGGTTGGAAGCAGTGCCCTGGCTTCGGGCACCGAGCGGGGCTGGGGACCGCAGCGGTGTGACAGCTACCGCCCTCGCACAAACCATCAGCTGAGGGGGCTGCTCAGCGCGCCACGTCTCGGGACACGGGAAGCGGGGCGCAGAAGGCCGACTGTTTTGGTTTAATTGTCTAAACAGGCACTGAGGGATTAGGTCCCGTTATGCCTCTCGCTCTAATTAAGGGCTGTTTATTATCGGATTGTTCCTGATAGCATATATTTCTTCTTTGTGTAAACAGATCTGACGTTCCGGTCTAAAAATTCACAAAACAAAAGGAATGGAAATGTCCACGTCTGAGCAAGTTATAGAGTGTGAGAGATGCCATGCAGCCCTTCCCACAAACATGGACCCCCGTCCTGCACGGGGACCCTCGGGAGCAGGGTGCTAACCCCACAGTGAGCTAGGCGCACAAGCGTTAACAGCCCCCAACTGACAAAATACCGAGGTCTAGGGTTTTTTTAATTGCCGGTTATGACTAGGATAATATTTACTATGAAGAGATTTTTGTCAAAGAGTTCATTCTTTGAATAGTAGTTATGTGTAACCAGAGCTTAAAGAGATAGTTTGACTGCATACGCTCCAAAGTCAGAGTAAAGTTGTTATCTGAGTATCCTGGACATTGCTAATACACACAAAGAAGGCAGAAAAAAGGGTCAGAGAGGAAAAGCATTCACTTGTAGACAGAGAAACACTTGAAGAACACCCGATGAGACTGGGTTTGGATCATGAAGTGAAGCAGTTGAACCCAGTAATTCATCAACCAGGAATAACAGCTTTCTCAGTTAAAATAGCTAGCTGCTCTTTTAGCTCAAGTGCTAGCAGACTGTGTTACGGGGCTGTTGATAACAGCTCTCCTACTGCTGCGTCGGGTTAAGTTGAGAGGAGCGTCAGCTGGCACGCAGCAGAATTTGTTTCTACCCCCTGTTCTTGAAGAAAAATCTCTCAAATGCGTATCTGAAACAATGGGTAGAATCCAGCTCGGCACCGTTCAACCAAAATCTTTTAGGTCCTAGGATGGGTTTACCTAAATCCGAGTAAACAAAGCCATATGCCCTTGGTATAGTCGATGGAGAAGGACAGGTGTCGCTCAACAGCTGTGAGAGTCGGTGTCTCCTCTAGGCCTTGGATTTAGATGGGTAGTAGGCACCGAGTGGACTGGACTGGGACCAGATCCCAGTCACTATGTTAAAACACCTTTAAAGTTGCAAACTCAGGCACTGAGAAGAAAGGAAATGCAATTTCTGTAGTTGCCTATATGATCTTGATTTTATGGGGCTGCATTATGACACATCCTTAAATACACAATTCCCCCTCTTTTTCTAAAAGGCCTTTTGTATGCTGCAAAAGGCAAAAAGTAATTATTTTTTCCATAGGCATCTTTGTAATTTTCAAGTGCCTGCTTCCAAACTAAGTAACACTCTTTTCATGCAGATTTGTATATGCAATCTAAAAGAATTAATTTAGTCTATGAATCTCCTTTTAATGATACAATAGTAAGTTCTACCCCTGTAAATCTGTAGAATTATTTTAGACTTCTGCTTGCTGCATCTTACAAAGGCAAGCATACTCTCGTTTTAGTAGTTGCATTTTTTAAATGTGTTTATCTGGGTCACTGCTACTTACAGCGTAAGAAGATTTAGTGAATCCAGTTTAGCATCAGTCTGGTGCAAAGGAAAAAATTCTTTAATTAAAACCAAAAGAATTATATTGTTTGGTGGGTAAAAATATGAACATTTTCGCATTTAAGTCTTTAGACTGATTCAAGAGTAAAATGGATTTCTGTGTAGATTTCATTTGAAAGTTTAGGGGGCTTTTTTTGGCTTGTCACAAACTATTTAATGTAATTGGCAATTTCAGCTATCGAAAAGAAAAGTGAGAGCACTGGAAAATCAGGATGATTTTTTTTTTAAGTGATAACATTTAAAATCATAAGCCATAAAAGAATTTGATTTCTGATAATGGTGGTCCATTTGACATGGTGGAGCACAGCTGTTTATATTCCAAATTGTCCAGAGAGATAGTATTTCTTTGCCACGTAGCATTCACTATGGGAAACTGGGGAGAAGGAAACCTGTTTTACTAGCACTACTCTCATACTTTCCATTACGAACCAAATAATTTGTAGACAAAAGAAATTAGGGGTATTTAGAAGACAGGAAAGGCACCTAACATAGTCTTCGTGCATTTCTATCTTTCATCGGAAAATCGGAAAATGCTAAAAAAAATTAAGGTGTTGTTGGGAGGGGGGGAAGCTACCATTCACGCAAGAAATGACGTATGAGGTTGAAAGGCCCCTGTGAGATGAAAGTCTAAAAGTGTCTTTGTGACGTGAGAACAACATCCCTTAGCATCACACTGCCAGTCAGACAATACGGAAATGACTCAGAAGATGAACGTACTTCAAAGATTCACAGATTACTATTTTAGCTGAAGGCTATCTGCTGTGGAGCAGGGACAATCTGCAAGCAGAAAGCTTCCGTTCTGCACCCGCTAGCCACTTCCAGAGGAGTTCATCCCTCAGAAACAAAAGCTTTCTTCCTCTTTTCCCTTTCTTCTGGTTGAAGGAGGAGGGCAGGCAAAGCAATAGCTGTCATTTGCCATTGCTAACCTGCAGTTCCCAGAGGTGTGATGCTGCGTGGTGCTTGGAGCTGCCTGTCAGGCCCCAGAGGCCGTTGCTGCAAGGGACTTGGGCAGCAGTGTGGGATGCTCAGCACCTGCCTTCATCTAGCCCGCAATTTCTGCTCCAGAAAGCTAGCAATTGTGCTGCAATTACTAGGGTACTGGTGTCACAAAAACATGAGGTTACAGGAGTCGTATTACTGTCATCTGTAGCTAATTGTTCCCCAGCTCCAAAGAGCAGCAACACAGCGTGGGAAGGGATGAGCATGTAGTTGGTACTTTGATTCTGTTATCAATTTGATGCTAACAGAGAGTGCAAGAAATGCAAATTATAAAATCTTTCCCATGTCAAAAACAAATAGGAAGGATGATAGATTTTCCTCAAATTATTGGGGGGGAGGAAAGGGAAGTCACAAACTCTAAAAACCCTGAAGTTTTTATTTAAGTTTTTTCATATATGGCAGATATTTCTTCAGTTGATGAAACATTTTTTTTTTTCAGTTCCCCAAAACTGTCTACGGCTGATGGGCAGCACTCCAGCTATTTACTGGATTTGGTGATCTACAGCTCTAGCTTTTGGCATTCCTGTTTGATTATAAGGAGCCAGCTGCTGGCACATTTAGTCATACTGAAGCAGTGGTCATCTTACAGTCAAGGGGGCAATTACAGATTAAGATACTGAATGAGTAATAAACTCAGTATCTGACCCCTTAGTTAGAGTGGATTTATTTTATCATACTGTTTTTAGAGATTTATCACTTCCTTTACCTTCCTCTATACACACAGTGAAGAAAATCTGTTTTAAAGATGTGATAGGCACAGTTTCCGTCAGGGAGTAAATTTGGAGGTAAAATAAAGAAAAAAAAAGAGCTATTTTTAAGCCAGAGCTGATCACCATGCTGATCAGTGAAAACAAGTGTCTGAACACAAATATTGGTTAGCATATTTATAAGATCAGGCTGCCATGTGATTCTTCAGATGATCTGAAATCACTGGAATTCCTTTCCTTAAAAATATGGCGGTAAGAAATAATTAAATATAGGTTTGGGGTTTGTGCACATAAGCATGACTACTTTTTCCTCAAGCACCTCAGAAGTCTGCTACTGGTCCTTAAAGAAAAATGCATTCTGCGCTAATATTAGGTCACACAGGTTGTGAAAGCGCATGTTCAACTTGGTGGGATCTTTGTGCAATAACTTCAGACACCCGTATCGGATCAATTCCAGAAACGCACCTATATTTGTAAGTAGTTAAGACACCAGTCCCATTGAGATCAGCAGCATGTCTCAAAAAAAATGAAACAAGAGGCAGAAAGAGAAGGAAGGAGGATAGGATATAGAGCTCCTGACATCTGTATCACAGAACTTCAAGGACCTCTGGGTTGTCTCCAGATCAAAGGACCACTTGATAGCAGTCACTAAATGCCTTCTGGCAGAACACTACCATTCACCTCATCCTTTGCACATCCTCCCAAGAAAGGTCACTATGTTGACGCTCTTCATGATTTACTCCTAAGAGTAGCTGTAATGGAAGGAAGTGGTAGCACATGAAGGCCTGGCACTGGCAGAGAGATTCGGGGCCCAGTTGTGGGCATATGCATGGCATCTGCTACAAAAAGAGAAGATGATGCAGGGTCCAATACATAAACAGCTCTGGGCATCAAAGAATCAGAAAAAAATGCATGACTGCTGTAGGAGAGATGGAGGAGAGAAATGAGGAAACCAAGAGCTGCTGACAGAAGGGACAAGGTGAGGGAAGCTGTAGGGAACACCTGAAAATAGAGGGAGGTAGAAAACTCAGCTTGGTAGGGAAGATACAGATGGAGCGGCAGTAAAAAGGTACACATTTGTGCAATGTACATAGCCTGCAAAAGCAAGACGGACTAATGGATGTCTATTGGTCTTTCTAAAAGAGTAGCCATCAACACAGATGAAAAATGTCTCTGACTAAAACTGAGAAAGTGATATATTTCCATAACTTTGAAAGGTGGAGAAACAGAGCCACAGAATAGTCCCAGAGGTGTCCCGGTCACACTGCAAAAACCCAGGTCATGCAAACAGGTCTCCTTTTACAGACTTCCATGGACTCTCCAGTGTTGGGGTATGAAGATGTGACTGGATTCAGGGCCTGAAGAAGGGGGCTGGTCAATAGAAGCAAGTTTCTATGTGGAGTCCCAGGGCATGTCCACAGTATGATTTACAAAACTGCTCTCAGCTAAAATTACAGAAGCTGAGTGCTCACTGAGTACAAATATATTCAGGACAACATTTAAGGTTCTTGAAGAAAAATACCCTACTTTCTATCTATAGTCACTTCCACATACAAATCCTCTTGCACTTTGTCTTCTAGAAGGAGAGAAATCACACTGAAGCCATCCGTAAGCAATAACCTGTCTGGAGCTGACTGAAAACCAACTTCAGATGCATGTTGTCATTTATTAAGCCATTAAGAAACTTCTTATCATTGCCTTGAAGCCACAATTTCCTGTGGCCTACTTATAACCACTTTGGGCTTCAAATTCTCAAATCAGCAAAACAGTAAAAACGATTAGAAAATGTGAAGCCAGTAAATACAAAGGCAATTGTCTGTGTGTTTTATGAACAAGGGTTGATATAATTTAACATTAGGTCTATAGTCTGAGAAATAAAATAACTAAAGTAAACAAAATAAGTCTAAAAAAAAAATCAAACAAAAACATTCTCAAGCCCAAATTAACAAGAACCTGAAACAGCCAAAGAAGAGTCAATACAGATTTAGAGATTTACTACTTTGATATAATAAAATTCTTTGGATAGTGTTGCTTGCTCAGTATAAACATAGAAATTGGAATGCCAAATACTGTACTGTGATTTAGGGACTGAAAGGTTGCCTGATTTCATTGTGTTGGTAATTATAACAGTGCAGATACTGACTCTTGGAAAGCTATTTTCTAAATTCCAATCAATATTCAGATAATCAGAACTAATATTCACCTTCTACAGGAACAGCATGTTTGTGTATATCCCTGTGCACACATGCACACACATGCACACTCACACACACACCCATTTTTATTCTCTTCCATCTTTCATGTCACAGGAATATGCACTAAAAAAGCATTGCTGCATCCCAGATCAAGACCTCTGAATTTGCAAGGCGCCTGGCCTTTTACATAAGATGTATTTCTGCAAATTGTACCCTCCTCCCTCACAAAAATAAATTCAAGCAGAATTGCTCAGTAGAGGTTTAGTTCAACCACTTGTTATTTCAGATCTATGAAGGTGTAACTCCACAAAGAGTTTGCAGTGACACAATTGATGGATAAATCACTGAAACTCCAAAACATTCAGTGTAACACTTATGTTAATTCCATTTCTTTTTCTTTTTTTTCCTCTCTTAGTAGAGCACAGTAAATAATTTTTTAACTAAACTTTCCTTTTCACTCACCGTTCTGCAGACTGCACCAGAAGCACAAAGCAGTGCTGTAACACTGAAGTCAGGAACCAGAATCTATGCATTGTTACCTACAGCGTCCATGGGAGAGGATGTTGACAGGAAGGTAAAGGAGGCATGCCAGTACCAGCAAAGGAGAGGAGGGAGAAGTGAGGATGCACACACAGCCAAAGAGCAACAAGGAACTCCCTCCCCCAGGACACCACTGCAAGGTGGAGCTTCGTGTTCCCGCTGCCACCTTTGCCTGGCATAACTAATCCTTCTTGGCTTTGTCCAAAAATCTTGCCCTGTTTACTTTCCTCTCTGTCCCCCACATCAGAGTTTCCACTTCAGGGTGACCATTGCAGGGGGCCAAGGTCCCAGTGTCTGTGTTTTACATGCTCAGCAATACCTCGGAGAACTAAAAGCAGATATAATCATTTAACATGAAGAACCACAAAATCGTCTACGGCTACAGCCAGTGCGACACCAGCTAACCAGGCCAGCTATCAGGTGCATGTGGACCTAGGAAGGGAGGTTGACAAGATCAGCCTTGAGTTATAGGTTATTCTGTGGGAAGTCTGCAGCCCTGCACTGGAATCAGTAGCATGCCAAGTATGTAAGAGGAGAGGGGATCACAGTGTACGGTCAATGACATGCTGACCTATGAGTCATTTGTCTACCTGTCCTTGACAGTGGGCTTGCACAACCCGAGTCCCCTGGAAACTGCAGCAGTAAGTCTCTAGGGGGACATATCTGGGACACATCTTCTCTCAGCTGCAGGGACAGAACAGTATCTGGAGAAGAAAGAGCGTGTGGATACATTAATGTAAAAAAGGTTGGGAGAGGATTATGGAAATTGCACAAGAAGCTCCAAGGACACACATCCATACACTACAGCAGGCCAAAAAGTTAAAGCACTTCTAGGTATGATGAATAAACCAGGCCACATCCAGATTTCTGAAAAGCACTGCAGGAGCTCGCAGGGTGATCCTTTACCTTGTCCTCCTCGATCACTGTCACCACAAACAACAACCAGCTCTTATCAGCAGAGACGTCTCTGTGAACAAGTGACTTTAGGACACAGTGTCCTTCCCCAGTTCCTTGAACCCTCTAGACTATTTACGATGCTGTCACTCATACATACTCCCTTCTCATTTGCACAGTTCTTTCCTCTAAATTTACCATTTTGATTTTTAAACAAATGTCCTAGAAAGCTCTTTTGAGACTGTGATGTTAAGCCATTTTATTGATATTCTGGTTCACTTTTCAAAATATTTGCAGATTATAGGATAAATAGTATTTGCTTTTAGGCTTTCTTTGGGAGATAACAGTTTGGTAACTTACACTGCCCAGATGAAAATTTATTGGTTATCATTGGGAAAAGCAGTTCCTTTACAAAATTAGCCTTTGACCCAGTTAGTCTTTCATAAACAAGCAATGAATTAAAAAATCCTCAGCGGATAGAGGTATTTGCAGTCCTGGTATTAACTCGCACAAATGTTAAAAGGTGTAAGGATAACAAAACTACATCATCCATATTTTACAGCATAAAGACCAGGGATGAAAAACTACTGAAAACTTCCCTAATGAAATGTCAAAGCCAACTAGCTTCACTAAAGCTAATCCGCAAATCTTGATGACAGTGCAGATTATCCAGCCTGCTAAACTGGCAAGCATCCAAAGAAGCTCACCTCCCAGGGATTACACCTCCATTTAGGCTCGCCTTAGTCTGAATTATTTGGAAGAATCCCGGAGGAAACAAATTTCAGCTCACATATTTCATTTTCAGGGCTTTCCCTACACTACTACGAAGTGTTAAAATATCAAGCACGTACACACACACGCGCAAAGCCCCAAACATTGTCATTGATTATGCAATGGCCAGTCACTGACAGATATCAGACAGAAAGCTGTTGACAGATGCTGCAATATAAACCTCCTAAGAACCTCAAGGTTTGGCAAGGAAACCCCTCGTTCTTCATCTACACTGCCCTAATGCTTGGATCTGAAACACACTCAAAATGAAAGATTTTGTCTCACACTGGCTATCTCTAGAAGATCCTTTTTATAATTCTCCGGGTTGTGCAGCTCCTGAACGTCAGATCCAGCAAATCAAAACATTTTATTGTAACTTCATATTGTTTACTTTTGCAAGCCAGGATCTTGGCAGAGATGAGTGTTTCCTCTAGGGACGAAGAGGATGGGGGCGGGAGCGGGAAAAGGAGGGAGGCATGGAAGGAAGCACATTAATGCAGACTTCCTTATTGTCTGTTTTAGGAACACTGGCTGAAATACAAAGGAAAAGTAGCTAAACAAGACCTTTGCTACAAATTTAGATACACTAGAGAATGGATGTGAAGGTGCACCAGGGCCAGCCCGTGCAGACATCAACAACAGATTAGGGATCCGGCACGGCCACAGGAAAGCGCCAGCGCCTCCTCGCCATCACCTCTATCTGCCCAACACATGCTGTTGCTTCATCAGCAAAACTGGGAAAGACTGCGGGCTCCCCTTTTGGGACAGGGCAGGCCCAAGGATGGTGGCTGAGGCTGTCCTTGGGGGAGAAGGCAAGCGGGCAGACAGCCTTAGCACCTTGGCCGAGCACTTGGGTGAGCAACTCAAACTCCCCAGCCCCAAGCTAGGGGCAGGTTACTCGCAGAGGAATACAGCACAGCCAGAGCATTTCTTTCCCTGAGCCTTACTCTCTTCTCGCTGGCTGAGCGCAGGTAAAGGCACAGCATTGCCAACTGTCAGGAGGCTGTTACGAGTCTCGCACTGTTTTCCTCCAAAAGGCCCAGCTCTTGGAGCTTACTGACTACGTGAAAGCAGCAGCTCTCCTAGGAAGAAAGAGAAGAAGGAGAGGTTTCTCACACCTAGTCTGCCTGAGAAACTTGAAAGCAGTAATTCCAAATGCATTTATTTTTCACTGCATGGTTTCCAGGGAGATTTGACTCATAATATTCAAATGTTTAGGTTAGCAATGTTTAAACTGATGAAAGTACTTAAGAGCTCTAGGTTGGGAGAATAAAGTGTTTGTATTTTAACAAATTACATGGACAACTCTTACAGTTATATTGTTTCGTTCTGAACAGGAGCTGCTCTTCCTGTTTGCTGCTGAAGCCATGGGCCTCTGAGCAGTATGTGGGAAATGGATGATGCAAAGAGAGTATGCCTGAAAGGGATTTTATTTATCTAATTTTGTTGCTGATTGCCCATATCAGGGGCCCAGACCTCCTCACGGTCTTTAACTCCAGCTTCCTTGTGCTGCTTTGACCTAGACAAAGATCCAGGACCAGACATCTGAAATGGATATTATGCCTTTAAGTCATAATCTGACCCGTCCTCAGGGTTGCCCGGCTGGGGGTAGGTAGAAGGGCAAAGGCATGCTACAGCCCTCTGTCGCTGAGTGCTGTCTGGCGAACCCTGGCAGAGCAGAGCTGCAAGCTTTCTGCCAGCCATAACAAATCTCCCTGTCCTTTGGCATCATCTTTTTCTCCCTCTCCAGCTTTGTTTAGGTAGACAAAGTGGTTCACAAAGACCCTTACACAAACTCATCCCCACAACAATCGAGTTACTATGCAAAATGATTCATTGATGTTTAAAAAATCACACAAACAGGAGCCCTCTCTTATTTTATTACCGACTTTCCACAAAGGCACTGAGGCTGACAATTGCTAATGCTATGTCTGGCATTAACTCGCTGTGAATACCTCTCAGCAATAACAACTGATAGCAGAGCTTGGAGCCTACACATCATTCTCCTGTTTGTACATAAATTCCTTTTAAAAGGATTTCAGCATCCTCTCACTGGTTCTACCCAAGCATTTAGGCTGTTAAAGTCAAGTCAGCCAGACAGAATGGTGCCATACAACTACAAACAACACAGGACAATTTTTTATTACAGTACATTGCACTATTATTTCCAAAAGCACTGACAGTAATACACAGCGTGTAAAAATATACATTCATCATTAAGAGGTTAGATACTAATTCCCGCAGCTTAATTTTTTCGTGAGGGCCCCAGCCCATTTTTCAGTTAAGGCAGGATAATATTATTAATCATAAAAAATTGCTGAGGTGTAAAATTGTTTCCTTTCTAGCTAGCACTGGCTGAGAAATGTCCGACACCGTGCCTCCGACTTATTCTAACTTAGTCACAGTACCGAAGCCGTATCATCCCTTTCAGCAAGGATTAAATCCTGCGTCCAACCTCTGCCGCGTGGAGAGGCGCAGTCCCAGGGGAAACACGCAGAGCTGGGTGCAGCTTCTGCAGAGGCAGGCCCCTCCGTGGGACCGCTCATGGCGCCATCCCATCGCCTGTCACGTTTCTACTTCACCAGGCGTGGGCTGGCAGGAATAAGCCTACGGATACAGATAAAATGCATTCATCCCCAGCTCTCCCCTTTCCCTTGCTCCCACAGCCGGTTTCGTGGGGCAACCCTGTGCCAGGAGCATGTGTTTTAATGGGCTCTGGTACGGGCCATGTGTCAGCACCTCCCTAAAGAAAGGGCCGAGGAATTTCTGCCCCCTCCCTTGCCTTTTAGCACTAACTTTGGCACTACAGGGCTCTCCTTGGCTGAGAAGGTCAGCGGTTCTTCGCTTTAATGGTTTTTCCGTTCCTCTGCTACTGAATGGGTTAGTCTAATTCCCACCAGCTTCACAGGGAACCTCGCCTTCAACTGGGCCACTGAAAGCAGCACGAAGAGAAGAGAGGAACTGAAAAAAGTCATAAAACAATAAGTAAGTTCAGAATGATGAAACCTTTCCTTTCCCAGCAGTGAACGGGGGAGACACCTGAGCTCCAGCTCAACAGGCCGTGAACGAGCTGCCTCTTGCCCTGCCGTCGCCGCACCGGCTCCACCACGCGCCACCTCGGCAAGGCCAGGTACACGGCCACGCGGCTGGCAGCTCAGCGGGACGACAGTCCCCTGCCCCACTCCTCTGGCTGCCCAACCTGGGGACCTGCTGGATTGCTCCCGGCCCGAGCGCTCAGGTTCCTCCCCCAGCAGGCTAAAGGCGCGTGTTTCGGGATGGGACTGGCGTGCTGTGGTTTTGCTCCCGTACAGAGCGCATGCAAGGAGCTGTTTGCTTAGACGCAGCTGGAAGTGTCTAAGTGAGGAGCATGGTCACCCAAGTCCCTCCACAGGCGGTGGAGGGACCCCTCCAGGCAGGTTTCCGGGGATGATGGAGTCTCCCCAGGCACCATGGCAAGTTGGCTCCTCGCTCAAGTGCCTGACTCTTATTGCAGTGGCATGAATCCAGGCCAAACGCCTTGTCTCCAGCCATGTGTCCAACCCTCTTCCCATCTATGGGCACTTTCCCTCCTACACATTGCTATGTCATATATTCCCTGGCTTCTACTGAGAATTCACACTCCCTCGCTTACAGGACCTCCCACGATCAACTCATGGCAGTTATCTCCTTTGCAGCTCAACCTTTGCCCATTGCCTGGAAAACTTTCAGTATCACTCCCGACTTGTGTGCCCCTGCCGTTCATCTCCTCCCTCCCCAGGCTCTCTTAATCCCCTGTCCTGGAAACTGTATCCTCCTTAATTTTTTCCCATAGTGACTGATCTTCTCACAGCGTCAGAATCCTCTTTCTGTTCTTCCCCACGCAATCAACTGTTCAACGCTATTGCCAGTTATCTGCAGCCTTGTGCTGTTAGTTTCCTGACACCACAAGATACTTTCTTATCCAAAGCTGCTTTTATATATACATAATAACTATACACATATATATATACACACACACACATATATAAAAAAATACATACACACACGTGGTGTATAATGGTGGAAGATGGGCATATATATATATATAGATAGAGATATAGAAATAAAAGCCCACCTTCCACCATTTTGTTTATTTGTGTAAAGAAGAAAGGCAAAATGCTGGGACCATCTTGTAGAATGTCCCCCCCACCACAGTCATTGTGTCTTGGCAAATACTAACAACAGCAGCATTTTGTTCTCAAGCCTGCAGAGGCAAATCGGATAAATAGAAATTGTGAGTTTCAGCCAAAAAATCCTTTCTGACACAAGTCGCTCCTATTCATACGACCAGTCTTATTAAGATCAATGAGGACTGGCTAAAGCTGCAGGACAGCGTTTGTGTGTGTCTCTTTGCTGAGATGTTCAGCATTATTTTTCCTCATGAAAAGGCAAACTAACCCTGTACCACTAAAGCAATAAACATAGTGGGATTAATGGTCAGCAACACACTGAATACCATTTCCAGCAGTTCTATATTTAGTAACTATTCATTGACAGCAATTGTTACAAACAACTGAACTGCAAGAGAGAGATTTTCCTATTATACATACATACACATATATAAAAATATATATGTGCATAAATACCACTTCATACAAACCCAAAGTATGTGAGGTTAAAGCTAATGGGCTAGCTTTGTTGATCATCTCAAAAATCAAATTAACTACGATCAAATTCATGGCACAGCTCAGGGTTCATTTCATTACTATCAGAAAATTCAATCTCTGAAATCTTACAATATTAAGCTAAAGCAATGATCTTTCTGTTAAAGTTCTTTCTTTTTTCATTTTAAGGTGAGAAAAAGCTAGTGGGCCCTGTGAAGGTGGGGGTGGGGATTTTTCTGATGGATACTGCTGAAAGCTTGGCAAACGTTCAATCAATTACTTCTATATAAGAAAAAAATAATAAGCATCCTTTCAAACAAACACTAAAATACATTTTGCAGAATAAACTCTACTTCTTGTATCTATTCCTACATCATGCCTTTTCTTGCAAAGATTAAATATATACACACACACATATATATGCATAATCTATATTTAAATTTAAAATACAAATCCATTAGGGAGCTATTTAAATCTACTCATTGTTGCAATAACTAATCATCTTATCTGTGTGTCATACTGTATGTGGGAGAGTCAGAAGTTCAAATAAGATGCCTACATTTAATGCAATGTTTTAATGAATCTGCCTTTTTGGTTTATTTTATAATAAATACTCTTTAACCTTACTGCAAGACCTATATGTAGAATACTCACTGCAATTTCAGCCTCCCTTTTATTCCTTCTCTTCTGGGTTTCCAGCTATGTTTCTCTGCAGGAGTCAAGTGTGGTTTTAATAAGGCAGATGAGGCAGGGCTTCTCAACTGCTTTTGATAGAGGTGAGGTGGTCAGCTCTTTATTGACTTTCTGCAGTACTGCAGCTATGTACCGTACAGACAATCTTGCTTTATGAGCATGCACCAGACAGGAAATGGGCCTGGAAATTTCCAGTCGGTGTTGTTTGATGCACTGTTTGAAAAGCTGCACAATGTGCATATAAAGGAAATGAAGGAGAGCCTTTTCTCTTGTTGTTGCTAACCCATCAAACTGCAGTCACTAAACATATCTAGGAATGACTGTTCAGAAGCCATTTTAAGAATGAACATGTTTCAGCAAAATAAAGAAAAACAATATTGATTATTCTGTACATGTCAGAAAGTGCTGCATATCAGAGATCCTTTTTTAAATACTTTGAAAAAGGCTGAAAAATAACGTGGGAGGTAGCTGCTAAAGATTTTATAATCCCTTTCTATGTAATCACCCACAGTATATATATATGTTGTACACAGTATGCAATTGCACTTGTATACACACATATTCACAAGGGGATGTGGAAAAAAAGGGGAGAAATCACAGGATGGTATCATGTACTTTTAAGGTTTTATTGATACTAGCACAGAGCAACTGCATCACTAATTAATGGATACTCACAAACTACACACATCTTTCCAATCAAGTGGCAATAAAAAACATGCAACATTCTTCACCTACATATATTACTTCTGCTATTTACCATGTTCTTTTTTCACTTTTATTTTTTTGGGGTCTACTGCATATCCCTTCTCCACCTCACATGCACACTGGCAAGATATATTCCTCTGCTTCCGGTTCTAGCATGGGAATTGGGAGATGTACGTTCATATCCTCTGTCATGGACTGCTCACATAAGGTTGAGCAAGCCACTTTGAGCGAGGTTTGTAATGGCAAACAGGGTCCAAAATATGCAGACAGAAGGTTCTGAAACATCCCCACAGAGATGTCTCCACACATTTGGACATGAAAGTAATTTTTAATACCAGACTTTACATCTCTCTGCGTCTCTTCTTACTTTCTGCCAAATGGGGATAATATCTTTCTGCCTCAGGGGAGCATAGTGATGGTGTGTAGATCAAAGATGATAAGAAGGTTCAGACACTCTGGTAATGGCAGCCATATAAAAAGCTAAAACAGATTTAGTTACTATGAAAATATCATGCATACGTATACACACTGGTGGTGCTGACTGCATAATAAGTATGAATCCAAACACCAGCTCACACCTTGAGAAATATTAACTGCAGAACTGCTATTGTCAAATAATGGAGGAGTAAGCTACTTCCCACCTCTTACTGAAGAGCTGTACCTGAATATCAAAGGCTGCATGGTATTTATCATGATTTTACTTCTTGCTGGAGAGCAGCTCTGCGGAGAAGGACCTGGGAGTGCTGGTGGACACCAAGTTAACCATGAGGCAGCAATGTGCCCTTGTGGCCAAGAAGGCCAATGGTATCCTGGGGTGCATCAGGAAGAGTGTTGCCAGCAGGTCAAGGGAGGTGATCCTCCCCCTCTACTCAGCCCTGGTGAGGCCACATCTGGAGTACTGCGTCCAGTTCTGGGCTCCCCAGTACAAGAGGGATGTGGCACTACTGGAGCAAGTCCAGCGAAGGGCCACAAAGATGATTAGGGGACTGGAGCATCTCTCTTAGGAGGAAAGGCTGAGAGAGCTGGGCCTGTTGAGCCTGGAGAAGAGAAGACTGAGAGGAGATCTTATCAACGTGTACAAGTATCTGAAGGGAGGGTGTCAAGAGGATGGGGCCAGACTCTTTTCAGTGGTGCCGAGCGACAGGACGCGAGGCAACGGGCATAAACTGAAACACAGACGCTTCCATCTGAACATGAGAAAAGGCTTCTTCACTGTGAGGGTGACAGAGCACTGGAACAGGTTGCCCAGAGAGGTTGTGGAGTCTCCTTCTCTGGAGATATTCAAAACACGCCTGGACGCGATCCTGTGCAATGTGCTCTAGGTGACCCTGCTTGAGCAGGGGGGTTGGACTAGATGATCTCCAGAGGTCCCTTCCAACCTCAGCGATTCTGTGATTCTGTGATTCTTTCAGCTAATTGCAGAGCTCTGGGGAATCTGATAATAGAGTTGTACACACACAAGGATTCAAGTCTTTAACAGCAGTCTTCCAGCTATTGTGTTACTACCAGAACATATGCCCTTATTTCACAAAGGCCTAACTAGATGCTTAAATTCTACTGACTTCAGTGGGATATAAGGATTTGCTTAACTTTCATTATATGTTTAGGTGTCTTTTCTCAATATATATGCTCTCCTGCATAAGATTTAATGTATGCTTTAATGTATACTAGTCATTTGTTTTATAGTTACCTGGATAATATGTCTTTCCTTTCCAAGTACAGCACTGGGCCACTTATACTGTAGGATATTATTTACCATATATAAATGGAACGGAACATTAAAAATTGGGGAAGACTTTTCTACTTTTTAAAGTTAGTGATTTGAAGAACATTGACAATGCTGGGTAGATGATTTGGCTGCACACTGCAATGTTATTTAAGTGCTCCCAAATTTTTGTCCACTAAAGAAACATCAGTGGAGGGCTATATAATAGTCTTTAATGGAATGCAATGACATGAAAATAACCCATAGAACAGAACATTTTCATACTGTGGTCTGCACTTATATTTGGAATGCAGCTACAGGGAATCGGCATCCTATAAATTAACAGACGTTAGGATCTTACAACACATACATTGCTTTAATTCAGATCACTTTGCTGAATTAGGAAGCCAAATGAAAGATAAATGTCCACCTTCTCTTCTGAATAGCTGTCTTGAACAGACCCAGTTTTTACTGTAGTTTAGCTGATCTATATTTCTTACGTGTTCCCACCTGCAGTTCCCCAAAGCATGTTCTTATAGCAGTTTGCCTTATTTTTCTGAATGAGATACTGCTTACCTAGTGGATCTCATGAATTTCCTTTTCTGATATGAACTGGCGACTACTTCATTTTAACCCTCTTAACTTGGCAGAATCTGGAGATTGGCCTGGATCTGCTGCATGTTTGTGCTCTGGGTCTGGTGGGCAATAGATGCTTAAGTGTTTCTAGAGATTCATATATAATATATTGATTTCATCAAAATTACAGGCAAGCTTTGCTCTTCAGAGCATAACCTCAACAGTCAAAACTATTAATGGTTTCTTCAAATTTTAAGACCTTTTTTCAGGACTTGTTTGAAATACTCCAAGAGAAGGAACAGACTGACATTTTATTTAGGTCTTTGCTGGTGGCAAAGCAGATTATTCTGATCATATTCTGCAGGGGTGCAGTCAAAAGCCCTTCCAGGCTATGGGCCAAAATCTACCCCCAGTCCATGTGCTCAGTTCCCACTGGCATCAATGATAATTCCACCACGGACTGAGAGTAGTAAATGGGCAGAGATATGCTAGCTGCTCAAATAACGTGATCTATGTGCTGAATAATTCATTTTAAACTGTTGCACAGATGTCAAAATGTTATTGCTGATCTCTATCCAGCAGAATGGGCATTTCTTCTCCTGGTACAAGTGTGTCACTCCCAGTAAGGTTAGAGAAAAACTGGGAGATGTCTCAGCAAGACAACAAACCCTATATATGGCATGCCCGTGAACGTAAAATGAAACTCCTGAATGCTGGTTATAAGTCACCTTTTACTCTCCTTACTCTCTCAGGATTTTCCTGAGGACACACTCATCCATTGCCTCTTTAAAGAATTTCAGAAAAGTACATAAAAATATGATGTGGTTACATATATTTAAGTACTTGGTCCCCAGCAACCAATTCAACAGGCAGTATTTTCTGTAAAAGTCCCACAAAAAGCCTCTAGCTACAGACAACTTAAGAATCACAGCTGAATCTGGATAACAAACAAACCCGTGTAAGTGAGAGTAAGTAGATGTATCCTGCTAGGTTTGTTCACCTGGCCATGACAAGAGAGCCCCATGGTAGAAGTCAAATACTTCCCGAAAGAAAACAGGCATTTTCCTGTGTCTCCTCTCCCTCTGAACCTGGACTAGCCAATCTTTTCAGCTGGGCTTACCACCTGCATCGCTTGGGGACCAGTCAGCATGGCCCCACCAACATTCGCCCCCAGGAGCGAGGTGGGACTTCTTTGTGCACATGGGGTGGTGGCATCAAGGGAGGCATCCTGCGTATGAGGAGGTCTGGAGGAAAGGGGGGGAAAAGACACAGGAGAGCCATGGGCTGAGCGACTTTTCCTGGCTGATCAGAGACTGGCCATCTCTGCCACAAGCCCAAATAGCAAAGATATACTTTGATAGCACGGGTGCCTCTCTGCTAGGGAAGTGTTGGCTAGGAATCGCAATTTTCCACAGGCTTTTTCATGTCAGCTGGTCTGTGTGGAAACAGACCAAGGCTTAATGAGTTCTAATTTGTTTTAAATCCATAGGTTTCTTTTTAATAATTAACAGCCCCCATCGTTCAGCAAAGTCATTTCTTACCCCTGACTACTTGCTATTAGGAATGAATTCATTGTGAAATATTGTTAAAAGGTGGAAAGCAAGTGACATAATTCAAGTTTTAATTAAAAATGTACATATATCACACAAACCAAGAGCAGGAGAAGGGATCCTAACTGAATAAGAAAAAAAAAAAGTACTCCTTCCAATTATGCATTTTATTCTTTTTATACTATTTGAATTCTTGTAATTGGTTCCTCTTACTGGATGTACTGTGCTCAGAACGTATATAACATTTTCTCTCTGAGATTCCAGGAATACAGAATGTGTCCACATCATTACAGCAAATATTACACATGCTCACACACTAGGGTCCAGGAACTACAATTAACACATTAAGAAATAATAACTGCCAAGGGAGCAACGAAAGATAAACAGCATGTAGCTGATGTAGCAAGAATTCTGGTTGGAAAACGCCTGTCTCTTGGGTAACAGGCAATAGAGAAAAATCGAAGCACTGTGCAGTCCTGCCCTGCCATTTAGCTAAGAAATCCCCAAAACTGGTTGAACAACTGTTTATACATTAATTCCCTGAAATTTAATTTCACTAAAAGTATTGATGGCTTTAAGCTAGATTTTGGTGGAAACTGAAAGCTTATGTGTACAAAGAAATAACTGTTGTGTCCAATTTGAAGGTTTAAATTGATATTTTTTTTGTGATTTAAAAATTTTCCTGAAATGTTGTGGGGGTTTTGTGTTGTTTTTTTTTTAATAGAAGCCAGAAATATTTATTGAATGACTTTTTTTTCCTGCTTTTTCCTTTTCCTGCTGACATCCATTTTGATGATTTGGGATTTTTATTTAAAGAACTGGAAAGAAATAAGAGTTTCCAAATTTTTCTATGTATTTTTAGTCAAAAAAAAAAAAGCTTCTGAGCTGTTTAAATTTAAAGCTTTCAGTTTCAAAATGTTTTATGCAAGTAGTCCGGTAGAAGTGGCATAACAAAAGATTACAAGAGAATGCCCACCATTTCAGTGTTATTTGGATATGCATTTTCACTACTGGAACAAACAGAAACCATGGACCATGCCTGCCCTTTTGGATACCAGCCTGAGTTTTTGTCACTGCTTTCAGCTAGATCATCAGAAGGCCTTAATACTTTATTTTTCACTGAAATCTGAAACCAATGGAAAACATGGCACAAACAAGGTTTACGAAGTGCTTTGTCTTACTCCTTTCCAATCCCATTTCCCACCTTGGGGGTGCACAGTCACAGCAAATTCAGCAAAAATACTGATATTATAAGCCCTTCGCTAAATTCACACAAATCCCTCCAGGGGAAAAGGGAGGCAGAAGAGGCCACAAATATGAGGGCAGCATTAGCAGTTGTGCTAAAATCCACCTTTTGGAGAGAGAATTGAGACTGTCTCTCAAGCTGGGGAAATGCCTGTTATCCATTTGGTGACTCTGGCTCAGTGTTTTTGTGAAAGGCATGATCCCCCACGCTGCCCTGAAGCATCTCTCATCAGTCAAATAAGACATTTCAGCAAATAACATGGCACTTTGTAAAAACATAATTGTTTTTATTTTCCAATTTTCCATGTTTTGTGTAGAGTGCTGCTGTGTTCAAGTGAACTGAATAAAAGCATAAACAGTAAGCACCATCTGGAGAACATTCTTCCAGCATGCTGAGAAATAGCAGCCGCCTGTGCTCTACCTGCTATAAATAAATGTCATTAAAAAATGTCCAAAAAATTGTTCCTATTTGATGGAACTGCAGCCAGATAAATTTTACTTAACCCTGTATTAGGGTGCCTACCACCTTCCTAACCAGAAAAAAAGAAATTTAAATGTTTGTTTCTCAATCATTTATGTTAATATCAGTATTACTAACAGAGTATCAATCCCACACATTATTCTAATAATAGCATCAGAGGTTGCAATTTAACTGAGTAACACATAAGATATTCAGAATCTGATTGCCTTTAAACTGTATCAGATATCCTTGAATCTGCTAGCAAGAAAATGGGTAAAATTATTCTTGCGCTAAACTGACAGTATATCAGTTAGAAAAAAAAAATGTCGATTTTTTTTCCCGCTCTAGCACAAAACCACTCCAATCTCCTTCTCTGCTGCTTTGCTGAAGAAAAAATACAGGCTAAGTTGGCTGTGGGGTTCTGATGAGGCTCTGTGAAGGGTCAATGTTTGCTGTGTTTGTTTAATCACTGCAATTAGAGCTATGCAAATAATGAAATTGTTTGCTCTGGTGGCCAGGCTGAAAAATTTAAAAGGAAATGTTTGGGTTGAGCATTTTAAGAACTATTTTTATTTTCTCCTTTGGTAAAAGAAAAAAATAAAAATGTTTTGTTTGTTCCACTCTGAGGACAGTGATGCGTTGGAAAAAAAAAAATCAAGTTAATTTGAAATGAAAAAGACATTTTCACACTGAAACAAAATGTTTCAGCATTCTACATTTTTTCCCTCCTTTTTGTCAGAACATTCAGCAAGTGTTTTCAGCTCCCTGATCGGGATTCTTAGGAGAGCTTACTATTTGCTGGGGAAGGGGGAAGAGTTTGACCAGTCCTCATTCTGATCTCAGACACATTTCAGGCCTTTGTTTATGGGCAAAGAGCGAGAATTGCAACTTTCTCTCTTCAAGGCATCACTTCCAGTGTTTAGCATTTTTTGATGTCAAATGCAGACCCAGAGCTCATGGAATTCAAAGGGAATCTTTCCACTGATTCATTAGGCTCAGGAGTAGCGCGCCGCTTGCCAAAACGAGTTGGATAGGCACAATCACCAGAAAGACAGCATTACCTTTTCTCAGTTCTCAACTGCACAGCTATAGCTGACAAATCAAAATTATACTGGCCCAGTTATACCAGCCAAAACTTCACCCCAGTAAAACCCATGTGATTTTGAACTGACAGCTAATGAAGTAGATAGATCTTTGGCCCCTGGTTTTGGAAAGAGATAGTACTGATCTGAGGAAAGTTACTGGGAAAAAAAAAGCCAACAAGAATAAAAGGACTAAATTCACAGTGATTATGTCGCATGGTACAGAAAAAAAAAAGGGAGTGGTGAACTCTCAGAGGAAATTTGACTCCAGCACCCTCTGGACTGTAGGATGCCTGGTCTCCTCTTGGAGACAACATTGCTTTTATCCTGGTAAAAGAGGGCTCAGCTGTTTGCACTGTAATGTTTTCCTTTTTGAAGTGAACACTTCAGTCAGGTTTCAGGTGGGGAGTGAGGTATAAGCATGTCTGAGGAAGGGAGAACGGTGAAGAGGCTGAAGCTGCCCACAGGCTTGGAAAACCCGAGTACCGCAGCACTGAGCCCCTCCTAGCCTGCCGTTTTGGAAAAAGGTATCAGTTTTGATCTTTTACAATAGTAACGACTTACAGTTGTCTTTAAACAAACTGAAGTCAGAACCGACTCTGGCACGGTATGGCTCTTCCCAGCATGGCAAAGCCTCTGCAGCCTGCGTGACGGAAGGAGGTGCTTTGCTATAAAATACAGGGCCAAAGGAGCTGTAGGTTGATGCAGGAGGCAGCCTGTGGGAGGCAGCCTCCATCTTCACTTTGGCTACTGCCCAGCCGATGAACCACCAACCACCACTGGGAAGAATGATTTGGTTTGAGATTTATTTTATTTTATTTTATTTTTTGAAATGATGGATTGGTAAATGTCATGAAGCAATGGGAGTGAATTTGCCTTGTGAAATAATATCCACAAAAAAACAGGCTCTAGGTCCCTGGAGGAATGCAGTGTCTGTAATTCCCAAGACATGG
The DNA here is from genome assembly GCF_003343035.1 of Apteryx rowi. Classification (NCBI taxonomy): domain Eukaryota; kingdom Metazoa; phylum Chordata; class Aves; order Apterygiformes; family Apterygidae; genus Apteryx; species Apteryx rowi. The sequence goes on along the minus strand of NW_020448097.1, from coordinate 1,454,653 downwards.
GGCACATGGCAGGGCTAGGTCCGAATCATAATTTTAGGGCAACGCTGGAAATGACAGACATAAATCTACAGATGTGGTCCTTCCCTCAAGTTATACTGCTTTCTCCAAAAATCAAAGCTGTTGCCCATTAGTACACTCACAGAGTGCTTCCCCTACAGCCTCGCTTTCAACTCCGACTGGTCACTGTTCCCACTGACAGCAAAGGAATCATTTCCATTATATTTTATTTTTTGCTTTCTGAAGGACTCAATGTGCCAGAAACTGTATGAATACAAATGAGGGTACAGTTCCTTCTCTGACAAATCATAATCTCAAACACAGCAAGGGCAGGAAACGATAATGTGGTTATGGTTCACATTAGCCATATTTTCCTAATATAAATATTTTAGCTACATTTATTTACAGAGTCCGCTAACACTAGTCAAATGAGAGTGACTTTGCAAAGAGGTACTTAAACTGTCTGGAAATGAAGACATTTGACTACTGATTTTGCCAGGATGATGTTTTGCCTACATGAATTAGGCTTTGCTGGACCAGGTACGCACGGAAGTCAGGTGGCGGGGGGGGAAGCGTAGCGGCTATGCGTATCCGTATACGCGGTGCTGCTAGCAGGCCTGAGACGGGCACTGAAACCCCCGGGAGACGGAGGCTGGGGGGGGGGGGGGGGCGTGCGTGTGTGTGCGTGCGTGTTGGTGGGGGGGTCTTTGTTTTGTTTTTGCCTTTGGTCAAATTCAAACAATATGCAGTAACAAGAACTAAAAGTCATTTTCCTCCCATCCATCTTAATTTGGCATCCATTTTAAAGCTTACCTTTGACCTTTTAAAATGTTAATACACTTAAGCAGATATAAAAAACACAAAGCTCCTGGAAAAATTAATCATAGCCATATCATGATGTTAGTCTAAAAATGTAACATCAGTTCTTTTCCTCTCTAATTTTAAGAGGCATTTGTCATATTCAGCAGCAGTAACTACACTACAATTAGCTATTATTTCTTTTACAAATACCTGTGTTAAAATGTTATAACAAAATCCTACCAGCATAAGTGGCACAACTTACTATGAATTCTTTTGTTCCATAACTGCCTAGAATCATAGAAAAGGTCCTGAAAAGGACCTTGAGAAGTTGCCTAATGCATCCTTCTGCCCCAAGGCAGGATCAGCTATATCTAAACCATTCCTGACAGGAAATCTTATTTAGACTTCCTTAAAGTAACAGCCTTAAATAGAACAGGAAAAATTGCACAAATCAAAACATATACAAATACGAAAATACAAAAAGACAAGATTCTGTTTTAACTAACCCTGACCTAAATGACATCTCTCCTACCTCTGACCACTTCATATTCTTTAGCCAAAGAGGGCAATGGGTTCAAAACTGGAAACCATTAAAGAAAAAAAGAAAAAAGAAAAAAAACTTCCTTTTTGAAAATAATAAGCTGCTAGCTTGAAAAACTCAGCTCATTGAAAATTCAGTGGCACCTTTTCTCAAGAAAAGCAGTTTCTGAAGTACCAGGTCCCCAAATATTTGGGCTTTTATACTTCAAAGCAAAGAGCTCTTCAGCTCCACCAGAGAACACATAGGAAGCACAAGTGTTGACGAGCCTCTCCAATAACTAACACACATCCAAGATGCCTGGAGCCTACTCTTGATCAATGGCATTGACCTGGTCTTTCGACTTGGCTGTTTCAGAGGCAACTGTCTTTTGAATTGGGGGTGGGAGGCTGTATTACGTCCCCTCAGGACAGTCACTGCACAGCTCTGAGGGTACGTGCTATGAACGTGAAGATCCGTGAGCACTCAGCCATACTCTGTTTTAGCTTGCTCTCCTGTAGCACCTAACACCATTCAGGTGTAGTAGCCCCATCAACTTAATAACTTGTCCTCATCTACAGGGGATTATGGTGATAGCCAGAATGCATCCTAAAGGACAAGTGATGTCTTCATGGCTAAACACATGTGGGAAGACCCATGACTGCTACCTGAGCATCCAAAAAAAAAAAAAAAACACATAGGGACCTAAATGGCAAACCCAAATAAAAGGCAGATGCATTCCCTCAATGCACGTGGATATAACTCCTTACAACTACTTTCTTCAGCCTACCATTGCTTTAGTACCAGCATAACCCTACCTTGGCCAGCCAGTCTTCCTTAAACCGAATGGCTGCTTGGGTACAGTGGTGGGGTGAGACACAAGATAAAGAGCCGGGTACCACCAGCTCAGTGAAGAACAACACCCCTTCTAATGGATCTTGCACGCACAGCGCAGAAGAGCAACAAACTGACTGCTTGCTTGGAAAATCCTGACTAAAAAACGTGTTACCCTTCCTGTTTGCTTTGCGGTAGGTAGCCTTGTGTGGATCCAGCTCCATAGCAAGCAATCCACCATCAGGAACCAGAAAGCTGTGTACCCTATATACAAAAAAAACACTTCACATTTTACTTAGTTTTCCACATGTTCTACTCTCACTGCTCTACTGGATCATTTAGCTCAGTGCTCCTCAAATTCTTTTTTTTTCCTTTAATCAAAAGACCACCTAATCACTTTTTTTTTTTTCAGTCAAAGGACTATTTTTAGTCCAAGGAATATATTGTAGTATAAGCTTTCACATACAATAAAATTTTAAAAAAATCTACTAAGCACATACACATTTCTCACTTTACCATTCCTGACCCTATGACATTATTTGTTTGCTGGCATGTAAGAGAATGCATGTATGTGATTGTCATACTTTTTGCAACTGTTTTATTCATCATCTTCTGACATTCATGGACCATAAGGTAAGTAACATTGCTCTAGTTAAATAGTTTATTCACTAAGCACAGATGAATAACTGACGAGCTACAAAAAATTGCTATTGCTTGAAGCAGTCACCAAATAACTTGGCCATTTAACCACGGAAGTTTTCTGCTCTGAAAGGTGACAAGTAGCTATGCAATGACTACTATTATTTTCTCAAAAAACTCAGAGAAAAATAGGACATTGCAGTTACAAGAACACAAAAAGAGAAATTAGCCACTACTGTCATTAAGGATTCAGAGACTGAAAAAAGAACAGTTGGTGCAATGCAGCTGGAGTGGCTTTTCAGAGTAAAGTATTATTCTCTGGCCATTAATGAATTATTTTTCACTGGAATGCAAGACCTGCACTCTTCCAAATAGCCTGGCTTTGCTATGAAGACTATGCCATCCAGCAGAGCATGTGAGAGCCATTGCTCTCTTGGCCCTCCTGGTAGCCATCACATTTCTCTGACCTCTGTTTCCACGTCACAATGAAAGCAGAAAAATAATTAAAAACTTGAAGCAAATATAGATGCTGGAGTAGAGACTGCTCTTCAGAACTGGGTTGAGTTTGGAGCTGCAGCGTGGGATGTTCAGAGGGATGCCTGCCTTCATCAGCCCCCCTGAAACTCAGTGAGGCGGAGTGCTGAACTTCCTTCACCTCTTTGGCCCATCAGAGTTTACACTCAAGTACTGGCTCAAAGATAAAAGCATCTGACAAATTCTTAGACCACCGATGACCATTTCTGGGACACTATGCCTCAGTAGTGCCTCACTGCAGACTTGTGGGAAAAGCTACGGACATAGCTAATCCCGGAGCTCGTTCAGAGATCTTTGCATTGCTGTGGGGAGGAACCCTCCCCATGCCCAGCCCAGCTTGCAATTTAATCAAACAGCAGCCAGCTTCCTTCTTCTGTAATAGCTGCACTCTAGCCCATTTGTCACAGTATGCTTTAAAAGTGATGCAAGCAACACATGGATCAGAAAGCCACAAAGCCAATGGACTGTTCATGCTGTGGAGACCTAAAGGGAAAACAAAACTATCCCAGGGTCTTAGGTTAATTCTTGAGAACATTTAGCCTCAATATGATGCCTCAAAGAAGTCTTTTCCAAACAACTACATACACTACTAACTAGCAAAAAAACCTGCTGGAAACAGTATGTGCAGTTTGGCGGGGTCCAGTTACTCGAGCTCAAAGCCAGCACTCAAGCACTGAGGCTTCCCATGGCATCCTGCTCCCCACACAACAGTGGGAAGGGGCTTCCACTTTGCTCGCCCCTGTGAAGTTCTGCAAAAACCCACAGACATGATCCTGTAAACGCACCCAACCCATACTGTAGAGTCGCTACTCAGCTGCCATACATTAACAGATAGTGAGGATGGACCTGTTTGAAAAAGAGAAAGCCAGAACTAACAAGCAACATTAAAATGCTGTTGATACAGAAGCTCCTGCAAGAGTGGCCAATTTACCACGTTGCTCGGTGCCCTGGGAAGGATGGACAAAATTGGAAATCTATGGAATGGAAATTCCTGAGGAGAGCTGGGAAAGGTTAATGATCCTTCCTAGCCTAGGAGCTCTCATAAAGCTACCTCCTTTTTGAAGGTAGAGTCTTCTGGGACAATTTGGGACAAGGGCTTTAAGGAAGAAAAAAAAAAAGAGAGAGAGAGAGAGAGAGAAGAAATAAAAGCAGGAGGAGGATTTTTTTTTCCTGAAGATAGTATTGTGGGCTAGATAGTAAATCTAAGCAATGCTTCCAAGTACTTTACTGTATTGTTATTCTGTAGATGCCATTTCTGGAGGCATGACCCAGTGCAGTGTGATCTCAAAACAAAGCAATTCACAGCTAGCATCACACATTGTCAACTGAGTCCTTCCACTAAAAATAAAAAAGCAAGTACCCCCATAAATCATTTTTCCATCCAAGTTTCATAACAGGAATATTTGTCAGCTCCCATTTTGCTTCTCTTTCTCTTGCCGACTGCTCCACAAAGCCACCATTTCAGCAGTCTATGCATACAGACTGGCGGACACACTAAGCCAGTACAGCTACTGCATTCTGATTCTATTGCCTGTAAAAAGAAAGTTAACCGGTCTTCCCCGAAGCCTCTGCAACACTGGCTGCTGCAAAGGAGATGCCTCCTGGGTCTGAAAGGCTGAATGGGGAAGCCATAGCAAACAAGTAGGCTCAGGTGGGGTAAAGCTGGTTATTCTTTATTCAGTAAATATTTTCAATGGAACATTATTTAAATACATTTTTTATGAGTAGCTCTGAGGCAACCATTGCATGTACTTAGCTACTGTAACAATCACGTGATTTATGTAGAAGTAATTGGGGTTAAACTATCTGCCACATCAAGCTCTTCACATTTGGCCCCATCTCTGGGACCTAGAAACATCTGAAATAAATAAAGCCATGTGTCATTTAACAGGGTCTGGGCTTAATTAGGATCATTCTGATTTTTATGGGAGAAATCTTGTACTGCTAGCTTTATATGGCTAGTCCATCACTTGCCACGTTATTCGCTTTTCTTCTTAGTACCTACACGAAAATATTTCCATTTACACAAAGCCTTTTTTTTTTTTTTTTTGGTAAATCCTCTGACCAGCCAGATGACAACCACTCCTTATCTTTGGCTGTCTTCCATGCTAAAATAAGAATCCTGTTGTTATGTCAAGGGAGCTGCACCCTTCCACCTCCATTCTCTGTTGACTTGCACACAGCTGGCTATACAGAAATGCCAGAGGCACCATTTTTTCTGGCTATTTTTTCTGTTACGTTGTTATAATTTACCCTCTAGTTATGATTCATATTTCCAAGTCACACCAGGCCTCTCTTGTGCCATGGATTTTACAAACATCAAATGACAGTCTGTGTCCTGAAGAGCTGATGATATTCAGCTCACCCTCACTTCTGTAACTTCCCTCATTTGACGTAGCCTAGCTGATATGATGGCAAGTACAGAGCAAAACATCACTTGAGCTATGCAGGGCGATTTGGCTAGCAGCACAGAATGACTGGATTAGAAGAAGGATAGGATTAGAGATTGATGAATTGTGGTGAGGCTGCTGCATCTGTATTACTGGCTCAAACATCTGAATTTCAAACCATATCCCCTCAGACCAGCTAGGTGAGGTACCACCTACCTTTGACTTGAGACTTCTGCGTGCAAGGCAATTGGGCAAAGTAAAGGATTTGATTTAGCGTCTGAATTGACAACGCTGTAAACACAAGCCTTTAGCAGGTCACAGGCAAAGAAAATGAGAGCAGAGGCAGGGAATGGTTAAGTGATTTGCCCAAACCTACACCATAAATTTGTGGCAGAGACAGAAGCCAGATTTTATAAAAATCAGTTCCCCGAGCAGGAGATGAGCCAGCCCTCTTTGTTACATGCGAACGCATTTTTCCTCTGTAATTCACACTGCTTGCAGGCTCTCCTTGGCTGTGAGTTTCCAAGCCTGCTCGCAGCGAATGCCAGCTTTCCGAAGTTGTAGCGCGTTCAGCGCTACCTGTTCATCACACACGTCATGCCTTTTACATGACTAACCCGGCTGGCTCAGTCCTCGAGCCTGGGCTTATAATACAAACCATGCATGTTGCAAATGCTTATCGCTCGTGTTTCTGGTAGAAAGCTAGCAGGACCCTGGAAAAAACATCCTTCTGGTGATGCGCAGGCAGACCCAGATAGCTCTCGCTGCTGGAACCCCTCCAGAATTTACACACACACACACACACACACACACACACACGGAAACTCAGCATCACCCTACAGCCGATTCTAGCGTCTATCCCTCCCTCCTCCCCCTTCAAATTTGGCTTCAATCATATCACAATGTGAAATAGATTTTACCATCTCAGCGAGACTCCTGTTGGAGCTTCTTGCAGAAACGCTACAAAATTGATCAGAGACTCCAAGGGCAAAATAGTGAGTGTGTATAAATTGAACAGACAGCCCTAGTAGAGTTGTGCAGGAAAACGTGCATGCTCTTGGCAGCCTGCCGGGTGGACCCAGTCCTCACTGTAGTTGTATCTGATTAATCAGGGTCACTCGTATAGTCACGAAAAGGGAGAAAATGTTTTCCCAAAATTACACATAGAAAGAAAAATGGGAGTGTGCTGATCTGCCTTCCTATACTAATGTTATGCCTGGAATACTCCATTCAGTAGCATGTTTGTGAGGAAACCTTTATTTCAAGCATTAAGTCAATTTGCTAGTGATAAATGACATGACAGGTTGCTAGTAAAAATAAGAATATTTATGCATTAAGTTTTAATGGAAAAGACCTGAAGAAATCTTTGGTAACCAGATACTCTTCCCTTTTAAACAATAATCCCCATTAGATAACGTATGTATTTTGAATCTTGCATTTTAATTATTCTTTAAAAACAAAGATTTCTGATGAGGATAGCATCTGAGAAGACTAATGCAAACAACAGCAGACAAATCTAAGCAAAATCAATCTCTTGGGGGGGGGGGGGGGGAGCGGAAAGCTGAATCATTGCATTGCAACTCCTGCACACAACACTTGGATCCTGCAGCATCTCTCCCTTGACAGATGCAGAACTTCTTTAGCAAAACACGCAGGCACACTTAAAAACCCAACACGACACACATCCAAAGCCCACGGGCACCAGCGCGAGCGACGCCCGAGTCACGGCCACCACATCCAGCAACGACAATTAACCCTCTCCACGCAGATACAAAGAGCGCAGGTGACAATTTGTCTTCCCGGCAACCTTCGCTACGGACCTGAACGAACAACAACAAAAAGGATCGCTGCCGCAACTTCCCGAGGCGTGCGTCTTCCCGGCGGCTCGTCACCGGCTAGGAGAGACACCCAAACAATCACGTTACTGTCAACCTTTAAACACACCATAAATTTTTTAATTTCCCTCCAGTCCTCCCTTCAGCTCACGGATCCAGGCACCGAAGCCGCCGTTAACCAGGATGGTGGCTGCCTGCGAGCGCGAGGCAGGAGCCGCCGCGCCTTGCCCTGGACACGGGTGGTGGTGGTGGGGGGGGACACACACCCCACGGATGATTTTAGGAAGTTGTGCCGTGCCCTCCGCCCGCGCCCCGCTCCCGCTCTCGCCCGCGGGCGGAGCACAAAGCGGCGGCGGCGGCTCGATAGCGCCTGCGGCCGCCACGGCGCCGGCACCGCGCAGCCCCAC
>NW_020448097.1:1378533-1446079 GCF_003343035.1 Apteryx rowi | reverse complement strand
GGGGGCGCCGCGCGGGGCCTGCGGAGGCGGAGGGGGCCCGGCCGCCGCGCGGGCCGGCCCGGGTCGGCACCGCAGCTAGGGCCGCGGACACCGGCTCCCGGATGCGCAGCAGCGACCCGGGCGGCCTGGCTAAACGGCTGGGAGGAGGCTGCAGCCGACAGCTTCGTCCTTCCCGATAAATCCCGTGGATTTTACTCCACGCCTTCCTGGAGTTTTGACCTCGCGTCCTCTTCCTGTTCCCACTATCCTCAAATTGACCATGTTTCTCATCTGCTTTTTTTTTTTTTTTTTAACTTTTCCCTCTTTCTTGTTTTTTCTCTGGTCTTTTCCATCCCGCTTCTTCATTTGTCATTTTATCTCTCTCATCCTCGTTTTCCCGTAAGACCCTGAATAGCCGAGCCTTTAACCATGGACTGTCAGTTTTAAAATGGTTTTGTCAATGGCACACAGTGCTTCATAGATATCAGATTGCTATTAGAGTTGCCAGCAGCTTATTGGAAGATGCGGTGCATTAAACTAAATCCATGGCTAGTATTACATAATATGCCCTCAATTGTACATAAAAAATGATTGTAATTCCATCTGGATTTCTGTTGATATTAACAAACTGCTCAAGATTTCCTTTTGTGGTTTAATGTGCATTTCAAAACCTTTGACTGGTTCTGGTTCAAACAGATTATGATTTAAGATATGCTAAAGCACATGCACTCATGACATTGTAGGATTTAGTAAAATAAAAAAAAAATACTTAGTAGGTCATCTGCCTAATCCATCTTCCAAAAGAGGGTAGGAATGTCCCATGTAGTATAATTTATTGTCATTTGTCTAGTTTTGTTTCAAATGCCCCAAATATGTGTCTTCCTCATTCCCCGTAGGAATTTAGGTCAAGCTGTCTGAGAGTGAATTGTGTAGCACCTCAGGATTTAATATCTGCTACTGCTACTCTCAATTTTTTTCCAACAGCACAACTATGTAGATACAGTTGGTCATTTCTTTCGTGCTCATCAGCATGGAAAGATTGTGGTGGTCACTTTCCCCAGGTTGAGAACCCACAAACGAGCGCAGCTAGGGAAACATCAGCTTAGTGCTCAGCCATGGCCAAAAGAGTGAGTCAGATGTTAGGAATTGTTAGCAAAGCAATGGAGGAGAAAACAGAGATTTTATGCTATGCTATAAATCCACGGTGCATCTGCATCCTGAATACTGTTGTAGCTCTCATCTCACCATCTCAGAAGGAGCATGGTAGAGCTGGAAATGGTACAGAGGAGGCTAACAGTAATGACTGATGGCATGAAATGGCTTTCTGATTAGGCATGTGCAGCCTGGAAAAGAGACAACTGAGGAGAGATATGATAGAGGTCCCTAAAATCGTGAGTGGCATGGATGGAGAATAGGGATGGACTGCTGTGCCTTCCAGTACAAGAGGCAGAGGCCATTAAATGAGGCTAAGTGGATGGCAGGTTCAAATGACCATGAGGAGGAGCTTCTTCATTCAAGATACAGCTGTGGAGCTCCTTGCCATAGGATGCTCTGAATGCTGAAAGTTTATGTGGGTTCAAGAGAAGACTGGACAAACTTTCAGAAGGGAAATCCACTGAGGCAGCTAAATCACAGCTTGAAAAAAGTCCCCTAGGCCACAAATGGTTCGAGGCTGGGCTTGCTCTGTTCTTATGCTTTTCACTATGCATCCGTTAATAGCCACTGTATACCTGTCAGTAGTGAATGCAGCTCTTTGATTTAACATCATATCTGGGTTGATTTTGTGCTGCCCACAATTTTCTTAATGCAAGTATTCTGTAAAATTTTGTGCTAAGAAGGGTAAGTGGCTTTCTGGAAGATGACAGTAGAAGTAAGTGGAGGAGTCTTGTAAATATGTAGAGGGGCAGCCAGGAACATTTGCAACCAATTGGGCTGTGTAGCACAGTGGCCAGGACTGTTAGGAGAATGTGGTCACTCAACAATAAAACAGTGTTTTTCAACTGTTGAATTTAACAGTGCGAAAATGTTCTGTTTTGGAAGAATGGAGCAGTTAATGTTGCAGGATTGTCAGCTGTCACAGGAGTGTTTAGATTGCATTACAACCTTCTATCAAGAACTGGAAAGGATGTTGTTAAATGTATTTATTAAGTCACACATGGACTGATATTTCACTCTGTGATGTATCAGTTGTAGACTGGAACATGCACAGTTATGGATGAGTCTGTTGTATTCTATGCACACTCTTGGGAAGAGTGAAGATGACATTTGTGGTGATGTCACAAACTCTTAATAGTAAAAGCCTGTTATGCAAAATTACATTTTGAAAGAAGGTCGGCTGCTAATTTCAGTGGGAGAATGGCAATGTTGTACAGATGCACTGTGCATTATGGAAGTTTGAGGTGCCAAAGCCCACTGGAAAAACCTTCATTATACATTGAGTCGCTGAAGAGATGGTTGCAAACAAGTTTCTCTCACCCTTCTAAAATGTGCCAGAAATAATCAAATCTAGCTGTGGCCTGGGGACAGTGACCTTAATTTAAAATCAATCAAAAATCCCCCTGTCAATGACAGCTGATTGCCCCATTCACATCTCAAACTGATGCTCTCACAGGCCTGCCATCACCAATGCTATTACACAAGCAGGTAAGCATTATGTCATCTTCTTGTCTCTCCCTCTTTCCCCCTGTCTTTGAAGTTGAGATAGCATGGCCTCAAACCCTTCTCTGTGTTACTGGGAGAGGAATTTTTTTATCCATTAGTTTATGAAACTCTACAGGTATGCCTCAGTATGCCTGTTTTATCCACACAATTTCTCCAGAACCTGCCAGTTTAGTAGTTTAAATTTTGATATAATGCCAGAAGAAAGACTTGCTCTGCTCAGGTAGGTTGATGTGCAGGAGGCAAGCTACAGTAGGAATGCAAATGAAGGAGCCCAAACTATGTACATGAGTAACCTTAGTCAAGTGACTCATGGACACAAATCTTTGTGGGAATGATCCCATTTACTGTTTTACAGCATTCATGAACTAGAACATACTTAGGCGCGTAAGGGTGGTCAACATTTGCTGTTAGGCTTCTACACTGGCGTTCAAGCATACGGCACTAGTGAACTCCTGTATAAATAAGCTCTGTTGTAAAGTCAGGTGGTTAACATAATTGTTTATACAGAATTTGCATGCACTGTGTATATTGCCTGTGCTGATAAGCATACCAAGGACTATTAGTATTTCTTTTTGCAAAGCACGTAAAACAGTCAGCAGTATCATTCATCTTTCCCTATTGCATGATCTCATAGAAACATTTTGATCCCATGACAATACTATACAGTAGCAAAATAAATGCTGTCAGGTATGATTATTAATATAACAATCCAGGATGCATTACAAGCTCTAAACTGGATTCACAAATTCTGTATAAGCATCCACACCATAAATTTTAGGTAGGGAAAATTCGCAGACGGGTGCCTGCATACTATCTGTTGTAAACTTCAGAACATTGCAAGAGTGCTCATAGTATGTAAAATGGAAATTTTGAGCAGAGGCAAGATTTGTAGTGACAGAAGTAATTTCCAGTTTTGCTCTAATAACATAGAGACAGTAGGAAGCCCATGGCAGGACTGAACTGAGTACTAAGCAGCTTTAAAATTGTTTAAGGCATTATCTATTATAAGGAAGTTTACAAAGCTCCATCTCCATTATTCGAGTTTTCATGAGGTCATAATCCACTTGACCCTCGTGGTTTATTTCATCACTATTGTCCCTCAAAGGAATTATAACCTTTACCATCACCGCTTTCTAAATATATCAGGAGGTTTTAGTGACATTATAATAAATCACCCAGCACAGCTTTGTTGCTGGTAATGTGACCATAGTACCTTCTGATTTTTGATATAGTGAGTGTCAGCCTGGTGTAGCTGTATTTTTTAACTTACCTTATAATAAGATCACATGCTAACAGATGTGAATGTATTTTGATTTTCCTTTTACATTTCAAAAATGCCTTTTTCTGAGGTATCTGAAACTGAAGTGCTGGCTTTTTAGACATTGTTTCGGGGATCAACCATGAAAAATACAAGCCCAAGAATATTGAAATCAAGCACCCTGACTTCAGGTGATGCTTCCTCTCACAATTATTTCTCTTTTCAATGAAATGTATGAGTGTTCATTAGAAATCGTGCCATAATTTGATTATCCTGAAAACAATCATTGAGATGAACAAAGGTATCACAGGCAAACCAGCTTCATTACTGTGTGGCTTTTTAAAAGGATAAATCATGGGGAAGCTAGTGAGAGTTCTGGATAAAAGTAGTGCATATAATTGTGTCGCTTTTATAGTTCAGTCTATTTTCCAGCAGGGAATAAGTGGGTCCCATGTCAATCCCTCAAGAGATGTTGGTGACGTCTTAAAGAGAATTTGCTGCATAAAAGACATGCTACTGAAGCCAACTTGCAGTTGCACTTAAAGATCAGCCAAGATCAGAACTTGGCCTCAAAACTGTTTAGGCAAGACATACCTTGTAAAACTATCACTGGGATCCAGTCAAGCTGCTTCTGGATCCAGGAAGCCTTCGGCAGTGCTGTTAATCAGGCTTGCTTGTTGGAAGTGCTGATGTCCAAAATTGTGTGAGATTCTTTGTAGAAGCAATTGCAAAATAAGTTTGCTTATCTGACTGATATGATGCCATGGGACAGGCCTGAGCATATGATAGAGTTCCATCTGGTGTACAGAAAAATACCTCAAACTAAAATTTCTCACCTGATGAAAATCTGGAAATCTGTCTTTGGTGAGGAAAAGGAAGAGTTCTCTGTCTTTATTTCGCAATTCTTTTCACTGTGTCAGATGGGGATACAGGGGTGCACTTTAACATCCCCCACCTCCTCACCAACCCACAGGGTGTGAATGTCTACGGTGTATTAATTTACATCTGAGCTAGTCATTCTTTTCATCCTTTATGGTCAGTGGAGAGAAATAGGCACTTTTAGGATGCAGTTCATTTGACCTTTCTTAGACATCTACTTTAGGAAGAAATAAATCACTCTCCCAAAGTGTCTGTGTTTCTCTATTGACTGTAAAAGGAATAAAGGGCAATTAGTTCAGATTCAGGTATCTATATTGCAGGCCATCTACATACAATTAGATGAATCCCAGTCTGGTTTTCTACAATGCTGCTGTCACACTGACTGTTGAAATGTTTTACAAAGATTTGCATTTATATATTGCAAGTATATAAAATACCACATTTTTCTCCTTCTCTTACAGTCTTTAATTCTATTTTGAGAAGAGTTATGTTAGCAGGGTCTGCATTTTGTCTCAGAATTGATTAGGTTTGCGCTCTGTTCAGAACTGTCTTGAGCTACCTACCAAGAAATTGTCAATTTTTGCCCTTTTTTCACCCTGTGACTTTCGCCAAATACTTGTTTGATTTAATCTGCAGGTAGAAGAAGGGCATATTTTACACCAGGGAAATGAATATGGCATTGTAAACATCTCTCATTGCTGTATATGACTAGAAAGCAAAGCTGAATACTCATAAATTTTTTGTTTTTTATTTGATCACAAGGCAAGATTTTAAATAATGTTAGTAATGAAAAATCTATGGTCATGAGAGTCACTGTAATGCTATAAGCACACTAAGCCAGTGTACAGTACATCTCAGAAAAGGCCCAAGGCTCAGATGTCTATCTCTATGTTCTTGTATTCCCAATAAGCAGTGAATAATGCATTAGTTTTGCTTCAAGCATCCTATTTTGAATATGTTTTAGCCAGAATTATTAGCTTTCATGTAGTATATGTTGTTAACTGAGGTCATGCTCTGTGCCCATCTAGTGCTGTCTTCAGAAGTGCCCTGATATAGCGCACGGAAAGGACTCAGTAGAAATTCTGCTTGTTGGGTGTCACCACAAGATCACCCGGGGTTGCCAGGATTATAGGCCAGGTTTGGCTGGAGCCAGTGGAAATCTCCCTACCAACCCCATGGGTCTTTGGATCAGGCCTAAAATATTTAACAAAACAGGAGGAAGGAACCTTTTTCACCATGATGACATGGGAGGACTTCTACTTTCTTTTCTCAGATTGCACTGCGGGGACCTGTCCTGAGATCACATGTCTCTATACAGAGGCACCCCTGATGTGTGTGAGTTGACCACTGTTGAGAACATCTGAAGTCTTGTAATAGCGAGTAACCCCTGAAGCTGTCCGGCAGTTGGCTAAGGTGAGGATAGCCTGAAGAGACTTTTGTAAATGCTTAACTCCTGCTGAGGGCCACCAGTGCCCCACTACTGATGATGGCCCCAGTCATCTGCTGAGCAGGAACTTGTTTGAGAAAAGGGCTGCAAAACTGGGTCTTGGGGATTAGAAAATATTCTTGTTTGTTGTAAAGCTGTAGCACTTTCTCCTCGAGGAACTGTGGTGGGCTAAAAATGAATAAGCTTGCAAGGAGCTATTAGGAAAACATTATTTAAGATACAGGGTATCATTTGCAAAAGAGTAGGCGTTTACCCATACATGCACACACGCATGCACACACACTCACATCTTTTACTTAAGTTCACACAGCTACTCCTGGTGCAATGCAGCCAGCTGTTAAATCCAAAATAGCAATGAGTGCACATCATACGCCCTCTATATTAACATTTGAAAGGGACAGTTCTTTGGGAGGATGGGAATTTGACAGGATATGAATATGTTTGAGACTCTATTAGGCACTAATTCAGCAGGACTGGCTGAATGAGATGAAGAAGCAATGAGGAGGAGAGAATCTCTTCAAATTTGAGCTGATTGGTAATTTTGATGAAAGCCCTTTAGTCTCATTCAGTGACTGTTAATTACCTCTGAAAATTAACATTTATTTTTCTGTTCAGGAAATGTTGTTCGGCTGCCAATATGGAAAGATTAATTAAATTCTTCCATGGATGAAGGTGAAAGTAGGGTCCTAGTAGTCAGTGTACGTTTTGGCTGTGGAGCCAGGAAGGAATAACATGACAAATCCCCTCTTGAAAAGAGCAGTCCAAACCTTTTCTCTTTTGTTTTCAGAGGATAAATGTATCTTTGTCCTTTTGGGAGTGAGGTTGGCATGCCAGGCACTTTTGGTGGAGAAGTGTGGAGGTGGAGGTGCTGTGAAGGGTGGGGGGCAATGACAGTGATGACTGGAGTTACACATTTGAAGAAAATTAGGGGAAGTGTCTTGCCCCATGCAAGGAGAATTAACAATTCAGGACAAGGGCGTCTCCGCTTAAATCAAAGGGAAATCCTCAGTTTGAGCCCATCTATATACAGAGTATCACAAAGTTAATTGATTCATGAAAGTGATTGATAACTTGGGCCTCACATTCATAAGTTGTTCACAAACACGATAGCTTCTTCTACCAGTTCTCATTTATTTGATCGTGGCTCAGCCTCACAAACTGCTTTTGTCAGTGTTAATGATGGCCCTTACACTGCTCAAGAGTTTGTTTCCAATATCCACCATTATACCATTCAGTCCTGCAGTGCAGAAGAAAAAAACCCCAACCCCCCCCAAAAAGAACAATGTCCCAGGGAAACTCCTGTACATGTTTGGTTTGGGCGTTTGAGTTCCTGACTTGTAATGGCAAAATGAAGTATCTGGGCATGGTTGATAAAATCAGACAACATCATAAGAGGAAAGGAGTGCTCTGTTCCTTGATTTTTTTTCTGAAAGGAAGTCTTTGCATTGAATTTTAATGATAGATTGAATAGATGGAAAGTCACTTAGAAGCACAATGGGAAGAGAGATTTCAGGCCGCCTCTGTTGCACTAGCAGAGAGGAAATGAGGCAGTTCAGAAGAGAGTCAGGAAGGCAGATAGGTCAAAATACTGATTTTCCAGAAGCTAACCTCACAGAGAACAAAACCAGAAGAGAAGCCAGCTGTGATCAGTCAAACCCAACAGGGCCACCACCTCCAAAGCTTGCTTGCGCTCTGCAGCACACGCCACACGTCTTTCAGGGAGCTGGTGCTGTGTTCCCATCTCCTGCACCCCACTGGAGCAACCAGCTGGCCTATGCTGACCAGCCTTGCCAGGAGCGTGACAGCTGGAAAGGGAGAGCGATCCCAGTTTGTGTGCCAGCCTTCCTGCCTGCAGCCATCCAAGCCACACCGCCAGCCCCAGGGCAGGCAAAGGCTGGCCTGTGCACTCAACAGGAGCTGTCAGGACCTGGCACTGGCCAGGAAAACCAGTGTGGGATCTGGTCTCAGGCTGGTATGTTCTCCACATATATGCCAGCATGAGGAACAGGCCAACAGAGCAATGAAAAATGCAGCCCTCAGTGACTTGGCTTGCTTTTATCAGAAGGAACCCTGATGACTTGTAGAGGCATGGGATATACTATAGATTTAGCAGGCAGCGATGTTTCCTGCAGGTGGAAGGGTTACCCTTTGAAGGGTCTGTTATGGATGAGATACTGTAGTCCCTTTCGGTTCTTCACTGTTCCCTCCCCATAGGGAAGAGGAAATAACACCTTGGCCCACTGACGAATCTCACGCAGGCTACAGATTTTACCTCAAGTCTCCTTTATAGTGTGTTTTGAGATCAATACATGAAAGCACAGCAGCATACCTATCTGTTGTATTTTGCATAAGCTTTCATGTAAGAGGTTGCTGCCAGCCATTGACAGCATCTTTTGCTTACAAAAAATGTAGAGATTAATAGTTTAGAATCTGTTCAGCTGAGTCAGTGCCAGGGAGGGGGTTTGAAAATTATGAAGGCAGGCAGCAAAAAGCAAGCAGAGGTGATATGAACAGAGGAGATAGGATGGAAAAGAAGAAGGAACTTGTATATAATCCTTTGATTCAGTGGCCAGTCTCAAACAAACAAAAAGATTGTGACTACAGAGTCTAACCAACCAGACCCCTCTTTGTAGCCTTTGAAAAAGAAATATGCCACATGTGAAACAAAGATAACATTTCCAAAGAAAAACATGGAATGTCTCAGTTAGGTTCTTATGAGTGTTTCCTGTTTCTATCACAGCCAACACTGTTTACCAAGTATGACCCAATTTTGCAAGTTGTTTCTTCAAAACTGCATTTTTTGACAAGTTTGTTATTCACCAAAAATATTCCCCCAACCTAAATTAAAAAAAAAAAATTCAATGAACTGGAAAGAGTCCAGTAGGCATTGGTTCAGGCCTCGTAGAACAGCGAATAAACATTTTCTGAATGCGTTCTAGGAGATCATATGATTCCTCTGTCCTCCACAGTCTCTGTATGGAAGAAAGGAAATGAAGAGCTAAACACACAGAGAAATACCTAGTCAGATTTATTTCATCTTCAGTTAAGAAGGGAAGCTATACCTCCTTCAGCCTCTGGCACTGGCATCAGGCTGTCATGATTATAGTTACAAGATCTTTTTTCTCTTTTATGGTACACAACTCCAAGTGTCCTGAAGTGCACTGCAAAGGTAAGTAAATAACTACATATACCAAAGAAATGAATGCAAAAAAGTGAAATAGACTTAGAGAATACTGAGGATACCTAAAATTATTCTATCTCATTTAAACTTGGTTTTAGCTTGTCTGCCTTCAACTAATCGTATTATAGCAAATAGGAACATGGAGGTGCTATGATAGCGGCAAATAAGGTTTCAAGGCTGATGAAGCTAAAATGCTGCGTTTGAAGTCTAATCATGATGAGTGAGAGAGAAAATGCCTACTAGATGTATGTTAGATGAGCAGGGTATCCAATTCCTAAAAACAGTGCTGTTTTTAATAACTGGAAAATTCAGGCTTGATTGAAATAGACAGAAAGATATCTAGACATACACCTATATACATATATATGTCAATGCTCGCTCTGAAGGAATGGTTCAGACTAAATCAGAGATGCACATGCACAACTTATTACATATGCTTCTTGCTACAACTCCCTTTTTACAGTCCAGAATGGTTCACCCTATTATTTGCTTACTTTATTTACTGTATTATTTGCCCTTCTTAATACAGCCCCCATACTGTTCTGCAAAGCCCAGAGAACATTGGCCCTCTCCAGTTGTTGGGGTTTTGTGAGAGCTCCTGCAAGGGCAGCCAGTAAATGAATAATACTCTTGAGCCTAGCACCCAGTGTCATCGTGATTCCCTGAGACATTATTTTATGATGCAAATGCCCTCTGACCTCAATAGCATGTGATATATCGAACGTGTAATGTATGCAAAAACGATCCCAATAAGGGAGGAGGTAAATAAATTTGTTATGATTTTAATGATATACAATTTAAATGTCAGTTTTGCTGAGCAATTAGGGTCTGAAGAGAGTGACCTTTGCATAGTGCCCAAATTGTCCTGAGGGATGTTACTTCTCTATGCATTTATTACTGCCTTACATGATAAAGAGTAGCTGATGTGATCAAGTCCATCATTTGTGTTATGGACTCTTTTGTCTGGGGCACACAAAAAAACCCAAGGCAATGCAAATGTTTTGCCACAAGACTACTGTGTAAGAGGGAAAGAACATTGTTTGCTGAAATGCACTAGGCCAGTCAACCGGTGACATATATGTTGCCACCTGACAACCACTCTCACGTGAAATGCTTTGCTTGTAAACATGCTGTTGTCCACTGTGCTCCACGTACGGGGGAATCAAGTCCCCATGAGTAAGCATCAGTTAAGCAGCTCCTTCTATACACTTTATCCTGGAGGTAGCAAAAGGCTAAATTCATGACCCCGGCACACACATTTACCACCCCCCAATACACACAGGCAGCACACAGGCAGGTGCTGAGGACCTCTGCCAGGACAGCGGAGAATAAAGGGCACCAAACCCTTGCCCACACCATGGCAGCAGCACGACCCTTCCCCTTGTTCTTGCAGTTTTCCTGTGACCAGTGAGGTCTCCAGGGAAGTCAGGGCAGAAGGGCTACAAAATCCACCGATGCGTGGGAGCATAATCTTCTCCTTACCTGTCCCCGGTTGATTCTGCCGCAAGTCCAACAATTTCCGGAGGGGGCAGAGCACCTAGCTGTTCTCAGGGCATTGATCCCCTGAATCGGATTTAAGATATTTTATCTATTTAGTCTATTTAGTTTTAATTAGTGAGGTGTGGCCCTACTAGTCTCATATTATCGGCTACTGTGATTGTACAGCAATGCCCAAGGTAGTCCATTTTGCAGAGAAGTGACCTGTACAAGAGGCTGTTCCATATGTTGTAGGTGAGGCAGCAAAGGAAAAATAAGATCACGTGAATGAAGACAGTGGCCTTCAACACCCTGCACATCCACTAGAGATGCTGACAGATGGAGTATGTGAACTACATACACCTCAGGTCTAAGGCTGTAAACTGCACAAAGTGCTACCTTTACATCTGAGGGATTTTTGCATGTGGCAAAATGTAATTGCAAGTAGGAAATATTAAAATACAGAACTCTGTTTTGGCAAGGAAGAACATCACAGTAGTGAAATAATGGACAAGGTCTACCTTCCAACTGTGCCTTTGTAAGAGCTTCCAGAAACACTGAACATTGTGTGGCATCTGTTAGTTTATAAACAGTGTAATGCACCATGAGAAAGAACAATGGAGTATACAGTCATTTTCCCCTCTTCAATATTTTTCCTTCAATATTTGTAAAAAGTTAGTGTTTCTAAAAGCTATCAGGTGATCTGTATGAGAGGTCCCTGAGCGTTGAACAGCAGGTCAGCCAGGGCAGCAGCAGGGCTGACCATTTCCATTTTGTTGAGGAAGCCCTTCTCCAAACTGGATGGTCAGCCCTAGTGAGGGAGATTCAGACAACCTCCATATCTAATCCATGCTTGGTTTTATTGCTGTAAAGGCTATCAAGCATTGGGCAGATGGCTAATATTTTCTTTCACTATCAGTCTCTGTTGGATTCAGACCAATGATGTAAATATAAACAGCCCTGGCTCTCTGTCGCCAAAGCCTCCTGCCATCCGCACTCTCAGAGAGGTGTTATTTAAATGAACTAGGAAAGAGGGCATAAGTGAGTAAAACAAATCAATTTACCACACAAACTGGAGAACTGATCTCTTGAACTGAAAGTACTCAATTTTGCCATCAGTAGCTCACATATCTGAGGGAATTCAGTTCTGTGTTTACTACATGTCTGCCGTTTGGTGGCTTTGCGGAGTGGGAGAGGTGTTGGAGTATTTAGGACAGCATATATTTTAGGCCATCTGGCATGTTTGAGCCACATATGGAGCTCCTGCAACAGTAAAAGGTTGGATGGTTGGAGTCCAAATGTAGTGGTCTGATGAAGTCCAGCTATATTTCTATGGTGTGGGTCCATATCTGAGACTGATTCCAGTGAATCCAGGAAAGATCCAAATAATCAATTGACAGCTTAAACAGTGCTTTTGGGCCACTTCTTTCAAATGTGTCCATATGTGTGATTTATTACTCCCTGCTCTGCATCTTCCTTGCACTCCCAGTCTTTGATGGGTTAAGCATGCTACCCTAGGGTGTTAAAACTCAGCACAGTTTAGGTAGGTAAATTTATGAATACCTAACAATGTCTCCCTATGAGGAAGATATACTCACATGACTCTTACTATCACTCGTGTCTCCCTAGGAAGCAGCATTCAGAGAAGAGGGTCTGGTCCCACCACTAATGCAAGCTGCCATTGCACGGAGACGTAGGCATGATGGTGCACATGCTGCAGGACTGAGCCTACAGCAACCGCAGCCCTTGCAATCCTCCCAACCTGGCGTGCCGCACGGCGCGTCTTCAGTGCAGCGCTACCCTCCTTGGCACACCGCCTCCCTTATCACTGTCCTCCACATCCTCACGGTTAATTTTTCCCAAGCAGCTGCATCAGCAGGAGCAGCAGCAGCTTGTGGGGTTTGGGCACACTCGACCTTCTTCACTTTGCTGTGGCAATGCACATACCATGGGAGACCACAGAGACATTAGGAATCTAAGTAAAGAACCTCACTGCACGATTCTTCCACTCACAGTGTAGAAAAAGGGAATATAATGGGGTAGAAGAGGAAGGTTTTAGGTCTGAAAAGGGGTACTTCCCAGGCTTAACTGTTTAAAACCTCCACTTTTGAAAAAATCACTAGTTCCAGACCTGAAGGACTCCCAAATCTTTGCTCCCAGTTGGAAGTGAGATCTTAACCAGAGTGTTCTGTAGTATTAATGAAAAAAAAGTCCCTCTAATCTCCAGCAACATGTTCTAACTTGGGAACATTTGCAGGTAAACAGCAGTCCTATATCTCATTGGAGAGGTTTTTTGTTTTCATGGCTTTCAAAGGCATTTTAGCTTGCTTCTTTTAAACGTCACGTGTCAGATCCTCTCTTTTGGTGTTTGTTTGCCATACCAAATGTTAGTGCATAGAGATGGGATGGCGATGAAATTATTCTGGCTCTTATTACGTCTGAAGCCTCTATGCACCTGTTGTAGAGCAATGGCTTCAGCTAGGAGAACAATGGTAACATCCACAGATTTCTGGATCAGGTGTTAAAAAATGATTCTGAAATATTATTTTGGATTAATGTAGTGCTGCCATAGACAATCTGTGTTTCAATGATCTCCAAAAAGAGACAGGAATAGTTTACAGGCAGTAAACAAACAGGGAGACTGCTAAAAAAGAAAGCATGCAAATTATAGGGAGAGATACTCAATACTCTAATTTAAAATATTGAGTCTAGAAAGTCTGGATGAGGGTGTACATTCTCATGTAATTCCGCAAGGATACCCATGTTTTACGTTTACAACATTTCAGGGAATATTTGGAATCCAGCCTATGAGGCTTTTCAGAGGTAAAATAAATAGAGGTAAAATAATAGAGTGAATACAGTTAAACAAGGTTAACTTGGTTCTAGACTTCTGAGAGCCTGGCATTTCTTTCCTTTTTTTAATCAGAATTTTCTAAAAGCATAGGCTTTTGTAGAAAGCATACACAGAATCCTTCTTCCCCCCACTGGTGATTTTTCCCAACCACTTGTGCTTTCACTGTGCTGCTAGAATAGCTTGAAGACAATTGGAGGTTATTTTTAGACTGACTCACTCTGTAAAGCTGACATTTGTAGGTTAGGCGTACCAGTTGCTGACTGCTTCTTCTTCTTCACCTTCCTTACGTATTCCCCTTCCAAACTGTCGGACATTCCCCTCCTCCTTCCCCAGTCTTCCCCCATAAATATCAAAGTACTAAATCCACGTTGTGCCTGTCAATATTTTCAGTCGCGCTGTCTTAAAAGCATCATTCAAAAGGCATAGTCACTTCATGTACATTCACGCAGCTGGAAAAACCCAAGACAACAGGGTGATGCCACACATCAGATCTGCCCTAAGAGGAGCACAGCGCATTCGAAATCCCTTTACAGGTCTTGGGGGAAAACAAGCCAGTGTGGCTTGTTACTCGATGGGATTCACGTGCCTGGGGTTTGCGTGGCCTGAGTCTTTCCGAGGTCACCCCCAAATCCCTTCCTTTGCTTGCTGGCACCCAGGAGAAAGCAGGCACAACGAGGTGACTGCCTGCACCAAGCTCCCCCATGGCCAGGAGGCAGTGGGGACACAGGGAGTCCTCCCCCTACCCGTGGATAAGAGGATCCCCAGAAAGCCACAGTATTTGGCCCACGCTTCTCAGGCTTGCCTTTCAGTACACTTTCCTTGTTTTATGGCACTACTGAAAGTGGAGCAAATGAGCTATGTTTAAAGGTAAAGTTGCTGATGTCTCCTGTAGCAGCTGCTTCCGGGGTCTGAGAGCAGACCTAAGTACTCCTGGTGCAAACTTCTGAAAAAGAGGAGGATGTGGTGCACCGAGTGGGCAGCAGCCCATGGGGCTAGGTGGGAGATCCCTGGGCTGGGTTTGGTTGCTGGCCTGGAGAGCTGGAGAATTTGTGATGTATAATAGACTCCACGCTGCAATTATTCACCACACTTAAGCCTTAGCACTTAGCACCATAGTGAATTTAAATCACTGAGCTTTCAACCCTGAACTCTCCGAATCTACTAAATTTACAAAAACACAAAGACCTTCTAAGCCAGAAGAGGAAAGATGGGTTGCTAAAATCAGAATTCAGCAGCAGATTAGATTATGAAACTGCCATTAACCTAGTCTACATTATAATCTCAAATCCTTCTAATATATTTGGCATGCAGCAGTGCAAACATTATTTTCCACTTTAAATTAAGACTGAACTGAAATCCTTTTTCCAGTCAACCTCCTTCTTTTCCTGGTGCTTTTTGGGACTAATTTTAAAGTTAATATCTTCATGCAAATTGCAGCATAAATAAATCCAGGCACATAATCTTTTAGGGCAAAATCCATTTTCTCCAGTTAGAGCACATGTGGGCCCTGTGCCAGGTAAAATCTAGTATGCAGTCTAGTGAAATCCATCCTCAGCCACCACATGAAGACAGAGCTCTGCTGTCCATCTCAGTGCAAAGCGGTTGTTACTGTGGTTTATGAGCAAAGGGGTGACCACTGTCCATCCACATTGTGCTAAGTTACTAGGACCATTTTGTTCTTCTCTGCCCTGCCCATGATAATGCCTATTTCCAACACAATCCATTTAGGACAACCCCAAAATCTCCTTCCAAAGAGCTGGGGGGGGGGGACAAAATGCATTGCTGCTGGACCCTCACCTCCTCCCATATAACCCAAGTGCATGAAATGTCTGTGAGACACTTGGCTGGTCCTTTACATTAGTGTCACCCTCATTTAATGCAGAACTTGGCCCTTCCAATTTAGGATTTCTTTACCAAGAACAAGCTCTACTCTCATCCTACCAAAAAGGAAACTCAGGTCACGATCAAAGCAAGAGCAGCTGGAGGTAGGACTGTTGGGAGAGCAGAACAGCTCAGGGAAAAACATGGTTGAGGTTTAAATAGTCTTCAGAGCGAGGTGCTGCTGAGCGGAGGTGGCCAAGATGAACAGATAGTGGTACAGGTTTGGTCAGAACAAAAGTATTTACAGTAATCTCCAAATTTCTGCTTTCTATTCCTGTGCTATCATCAGTTCACCATGCCTTTCTCCCAGTTTGGAAACACCTTCTCTTGAAATAATTAAAACAAACAAATTACACTTCTTTTCTTACCCCTCTTCCTTCTGTTGGTATGATGTCAAATGAACTGTTATTAGAAACTCTTTTAATGAGATTTTTGTTGTCCCAGCAACTTAGTGCCCTGGGTTGACATAGGAGAGCACAACATGGCAGCAGCAGTGTGTTGGCCAAGTCAGTAAACCTGTCCTGGTTCCTGCTTGTAGAAGCCTGAAGCTGTTGTAGCTCTGGCGTTTTGGAAATATTCAGGCTCGGGAAGTAATGCTGTGTGGAAGTGGGGGAGCGTCTCTTGTTCTTATCTCGACTGGAGAAGAAATCTGAGCACAGCAGTGGGAGGTGAGGTGCCCCTGTTCATTTTTCCAGCAGTAAGCAGTATTGCGCTTGTGCTTAATAAACGTACACCTGTTATCTTATTTCCCAGAAGTGTTCACTGAGGTGCTCAAGACCCCACAAGGGCACAAAAGCATTCTCTGTCTACAATAGCAAAATAATATTGCAAAGGTCAGGCTGACAGGGTCCCTCTCACTCATCACTACCTCCGGTTGCCCAGAAACAAACCTCCTGAAAATTCAGAATCTAAAAGCAGCTATATGAAAATCAAAAGCAGAAATTAAGAAAGAAGAAAATGTGTTAACCAGTTAATTAAATTATTGATGCTACTTTGTCAATTCTCACCCCATAATCAGCATCAGTTCAGCAAAATGTGTTTTAAAGAGAAATGATGCTAATTAAATACGTCATAGAATAGTTCAGATAATAATTAGCAGGGATAAAGTGTCCATTCATTGGGATTTTTTTGTCTGCAGCTGATTTATATTTTTGTTTGTCTTTGTCTGCCTTAACCTTAGGCTACCTAAAAAGATTTTCACTAAATGTAATGTCCAGATCTCCCCGATCTAAAAAGCAGTAGAAACCCGAGATACGACGAGCATTCATTTTCTATTATGCAAATATAACTTCACAGTATGACACATCTGTAAGGCTTCATTTGGTTCCCCCCGGCACAGTAAGCATCTGCAGCTTTAATGCCTTTGATATACTGTTTTTGATTAGATTAAAGATGATATTTATAGTAATTTCAGTAATGTCATTAACTGTCACTGGAGTATCCTCCAATATTTTGTTTCCTCCATATGTTTTGCAGAAGAGCTAATGAAATTTGACTGTCCTTAGCTTGGGTATAATAGCGTTGTTTGGGAGCAGGGTTACATGGGATCAGTCACTATTAGCCAAGTGAAAACTGTGACAATCTGGTGGGTTTCGTACACTCCACACAAAAAGCATTCCCTTTGCACCACTGCAGCAGCCCTTCTTTCCCCATCGTTCGAAAGACAAGTTTATCTTCCTCGTAAATTGGCTGCGAACACATTACTTCTTCATGTGCTCCTTTTGGTAATCTCCTTTGCTTGTCTATTCACCGTAAGCAGGCTGAAAAAAAGATCATCCAAGCCATAGAAACAAATATTCACTAAAGGGTTGTTATTTGGCTGTCCAGGAGAGGATTCATTCAGTTCTAATTTTTGTGCCCCAGTTCTGCAGGGAGAGGTGCACTCACGTAGTCCCACTTCTGCCCGGGATGAAGGGGGTCCTGGCCAAAGGGCTCTTCTCACAGGGTCTTGTAGCTGTCATGTGCTCAAGGAAATGCAAGTTTGGCAGTGGATAGCAAAAGGAAAGAGGGCTGAGGAAAAGCTACAGCGCTGCTTTGTAGGGTGTAGAGGAAGAATTGTACCTAATACCTGGAGGTGGCATCTAGGCAGCCATGTGGGTCTGAGCTCTGCGTGTGTCTTGTCTTTGCAGTCAGGTCAGGAGGGGTGGAAGTACAGAAGGACGGATGGACAGAGGAGGAACATATGGATGAACGGAAGGAAGGATGAGCAGATGGATGGATGGACAGACAGAATGATGGAAGGAAGGAAGAGAGGAAGGAAGGAAGGAAAAGATCATACTGGAGGACAAAACTTACGATGAGTGACTACAGAACAGTATATTAGCAATGACAGGAAAAGTCCGAGGGAATATGATCACAGGCAATAAATACCTGCAGTTTAACTGTTTAAACAAAGGTAGGGAATTATTTATGGTAGGACAGTGAGTGTTGGCCAAAGGTCAAGGAAAGGAAAGCTTAGATTAGGCTTTTTTGGAGGGGAAAGTGCCTGGTATGTAGCAAAATTGCCAGGAGAAGAGATTGAGGTACATGACACATCACTGTGGCCATGTATGATTAGAAAGACCATGGGTTGGAGCTACATGGTGATAGCCCTGAAAGTGGGTAGAGGGAAGCTGGGCATGCTAACACAAGATTTTCTCTTCTGTTTCTGATCCTGAGCCTCTTCTTGCAGAGCACGGACACTTGCAGCTGTCTGAAGGTGCTCCACTGTGGCTGTGTTCAGTTACTTGTGGGTTAAACACTCCAATTTTGAGATTGTTCTAGCTTCAAGGCACTTAAAGTTCCAAATATACTGTGTTATTTGAAAGAGTATGCATAGTGCTGGCATTTCTTGTTGGCAGTAGGAACACTGGAGTCAAATTATTACTGCAGAATTTCAATGTATAAATATTTGCTCCCCAAGAGTAGGTAGATGTTCCTTTTTTCTCTTTTTAATATGTGTGAGGGACTTTAAGTAAAAAAGATTGCTTGACTTTGCATTAATCTTTCAGATTCATTTCACAGAAAAAATGTAATTAAAAAAAAATATTCCCCAAGAACATTTAGAGAAAAAAATGGACATGAAAAATATATAGATAATTTGGAGTACCAGTCTTAACAGTGCATTCTCAAATAGTGCATGCTGAATATTTGACCCACTTTGATATGGCTGTAGGCAGAGGTCAGATCAAGCCCCAGTGTTTCCCGCAGACTTTGAGAAAACAAGGATGAGAAGTCCCTATGATCTTCTGGGCACTCTGGCAGGAGGAGCAGTGGGGGCACATACTGCCTGGTGCTCTCTCTAGTAGGGACTAGAGATGATAGGCATGTCAGACTGACAGCATGCCCAGGGGCCTTGGGCATGGTGTCCTGAGCCTTCCTAGAACAATGTTGCTTTGAGCAGTTTAGCCGAAAAGTCATTGTTAGGAAACTGCTGTGCTCCATGGTTTAATGCAAGTTTTGCCCCTAACATGAACTGATGAAATCACTTCTGGTTTAAATAGGAATGGCATGAGCACATCACACGGAGATATTTGAGCTGCAGTCTCTTTGCACTGACTGTTGTCACTGTCACATTTCTGTGTTTGGTTCTGGTGAATGCTCATTCTTCCTTTTTGGGTTGTCTCATCAACTTGTAAGGCTTGTTTTTAGAAGCCTCTTGATGTTCACTGCAAAGAGCAGTTAGTGTATAGGTTTGAAAATAAACCATTAGTTTGTCTGCAAGTTCTTTAGTTGTCCTGGTGATCTCCATGAGCTTCTCACTCTCTGGCAAGTATCCTCATTATGAAATAAGAGGCTAATTTCCTATTTCTCCTTTGCCCATATGGCCTCTTAGCACCCATAACTGGAATCCTGCATTCTTTCCGATCACAGGAAGATCTTCAGGCTTGAGGCCAGGTAGTACAAGCCTCTGTACACATGCAAACATAACCATGGCTTCTCTTACATGAGCTCATAAATGCTGTGTGACACTGATAATAAGCTGATATATTTTCACTGGCAGTGCTGCATGCTTGCACTGTGGAGCTCAGCTTCCTTACTGTTTTTTTTTTTAAGGTTGTTTCTTCTTTCCTTGTGCTTTCCAGTAAAACCTCCCTCTTTGCCTCTAGCTGCCAAAAGGAGTGAGTGATTGGGGGGTCTGGCTTTGGGAGAGGTTGGATTCGCTCGGTTTAGCTCACACAAGGCTAGACTGCCACAACCACTACGGGACCTTCAATGACCTGTGCCACATCCCGCACAGCAACTGCTGCTGTGGTGCGGAGAAAGGTGTCATTTGTGTGCCACTGCCTGCTGTGTGAACAGGGTCAGGGAGGAGCTCTGCCAGAGCTCTGAGCTCTGCCCTCCTCTTTGCTGGGACAGGTGATGACAGCAAGTGAGCTATTGCACAACGTATGGGGAAATAACTGCCTCGCTCCCCTGGATGAGAGGTGAGTTAGGGAGGAGCTCTGTCCCCTGCTCCTGTCTTGGGCTGGGTGCGTTTCCAGCGGGTGCTCTTCTCGACCCCCTGCAAAATGAAGGTGCGGTCTAGGACAAGGCAGCAAAAGCATCCAGCTCCACGTTTCCAAATCACTGCTTACAGAGTACACCATGTCAGCTGAGAGTGGAAGGAGTTGGACTGATGCGAAGACTGTTGTTCCCTAAGAGTTCAACCGTGTTTCCTGAGCCAGGCCTTGATTTCTTCCGCAGCGCTGCTCTGAGCTAGGAGCAATACTCCGGTCATCATTATTTTGGTTTGTTTCTTTTAGCTGAAGAATACAAACTTGCCAGGTGACCGTAATACAAGTCCTTGAAGCCAGCTGAACTTCTCTGGCTTTATACTAGCATAACTTGAGAGCAAAAGATCATCTGGTCTCTGATCAGTCTAATGGCTACTAGTGATTCTGTTCCAAGAATCAGTTCCCTTGGGAACATCATATATTTTTCAATCAAACCATAGTCTCCCACCAGAGCTCTGTACAAAGGTAAATAGGGCAACCGACCCCTTTTCTTTTCCGAATGCATTTTGCATTTATGAAAATGAAAGTGTCATTTCAAAATGCAAAATCGAAATCCTGCTTATACTCTGTCAAATATAATTGTTTACTTTTCTGAAAGTTATTCCTCCCTTCTGAATTCTGCTTCAAAAGGTATGCAAAATATACTCATATTTTTATATATACTCATATACATATGACCTATATTCACATGAATATATTTCTATGTATACTCATCTTTTGCAAATGGCTATTACATTAAATCTGTGAATACTTTCAGTTAATTTGTAGGACATATAGCACTCTATCTATTTGTCTAAACTGCATGTATATATCTGCAATTCTAGTTTCATTTGCTGCTGGCTTCCTCCTTACATTTGTTCTTTTAAACCTCCCAGGTTCTAATTCACTGGCACTTTCTAGTCCTTTTTTTATTCATTTGAATCCCTGAAATACCTATCCCAGGACTCCTTAATTCCTCCCCAAAACAAACCCTTTTGGATGGTTCAGCCCTAAAGGTGTGGATTTCTCAACTCTGGGCCTGTTTAACACACCTATTTTCTCAGAAGTTGTTTCCACTTCAGGTCAGTCCATGCACAACCAGAATGATTCATGCATTTTCAATACATAGGAATACGGAGAAATATTCATAGTAAACATTTTGATTTTGAAATGGGAAATGTTGATTGTTTTCAGATTCCTCAGTTCTCCTTCCTGATTAGCGTCTCATATGGAAGAAGTTTATGTAAAGCTGATGTTCACAGGCTCTGGAATATGCAATATCATTCTCCACCAAACAATTCTTGTCAACACCTATAGTCTTTTTCTTTGTTGGACTCTTGGTGAAAATTGCTGGAGCTCATGTTTTAATGTTCCCATCTCCATTATTTATAATAAACTGAGTTAGGAGTGACAACTTACCAAAACATAGTTACAGTTTTTAGTAGATCTTTTAATTTTTTGTATACTTTAAGCATGAAGTTTGCTCTTTTTAAAGCAGAGGATGCTTAGCCTAACAATCTCAAAATGCAATTAAAACATAATATAGGGAAATTTTATAGCTGTCCACCAGATGTCCTGAAGAATTTCTCTAAGGAAAAAACATGTAATCTGTTTTCAACATCCTCACAGCTTTCTGGAACATTCAACCTTTTGAGCTGGCAGAATTTACTATCTCCTGGAGGTAAATATTTTGGGGAAAATTTGAAGAAGAGTCTTTTAATGTTTTCTCTTGTCTTTCTTTCTGACAGAGCCTGCAAGCCGCTTTCCAGGCTGTACACGATGTTCCCAGCCACATCAGCTTTGTTTGCTATCAGCAGCCCTCAGCTTCTAACCTCTCATCATGTTCCTCATTAGCTTGTGTCATGGGCTGATTTATGACCATCCCCTTCAGCAAGGCTATCCCACGTCTCACAGCCCGGTTGGGTAGTGCACAATACATTAGGAACATCCAGCCTAATCTCTTTGCGAAAGTATTATCACGTGTCATCAAGTTGTAGCTCAGTTTGCGATGGCAAAATGCCTCCTTTGGGGTCTTTTTAGCTGTGTGGGTAGGGCTGGCACACTGCCACTGGACCTTGTCTGCAGACACACTACAGGGGCAATCTTCAGGGTTACCCTTTATTCTCTAATAACTGGATAAAAAATAAGCTTTTTAGACCGAGTTGGTCTTTCAGCGCAGCCTGGGTTCTGATGGCTCCCTGCTCAGCCTGCGTGCTGCTTGCTTTTTCCATAGAAGAAGCAGAGCGCTGCAGCTTTGTTCTCGCAGTGCCGAAGAGGACTTTTATAGCACATGAGTCATAACTAGAAAACTAGCCCCAGCCAATGTAAACCCCAGCTTGCGCACACTCGCATAATCTCACACATTATCTCTAGATCTGGTCAGGAACCAGGATTTTGTAGTTCAAGCATTTGCAGTGCTGGGGGGAGGGAGCAGCACTAAGCACTTGAACATAGCGCAACATGCTTTGGTTTCCCAGAAAAAGAAAATCCCCTCCAAAATAATTTTTAGAGCTGCCAAGACATCATGTTTTGGTACGTTTAACTTCCTTTTTGTTTTTGTTTGCACACCAAGGCATATTTGTACATGAAAAGGGCAACACAGAAACATCAAAATCACATGAGTTGGAACTGAATTGAAATGGATGGTTAAAATATTTTCTCATCTGTCAACACTGATATCAACATTACCCCACAAAACATCTAGCTGAAACTGCTTTTTGACAGAAGACTGTTTGGTCTAAAGAGTATTTTTGGTGTTTTTTTCCCCTTAGTTTTTAGTTTTGTTTTGTTTGGGTTTTTTTTGAGTCCTAAGACATGTGTATGTGTTTGGGATTGTAATAATTTTGGGATGAGCTTCTCATCTGCATGCTACACATGGCATCCCCTGGCAGATGAGCAATTGAATTTGCACCTTGTGGTCTACATGTGATGCCACCATGACTAGACTGGCAGGATGTGCCAAGGGCGCATCCTCTGGTTCAGAGAGCTCCCACTAAACCCATAGCATCTTGGAGTATTTTGGGACGTCACCTGCAAATCCTTCACCCCAGAAAAGCTCAGGGACCTACAGGCTTCCATGATAATCTCCTGATTATCCAAAATCACACTTCTGTGGGAGCCTGCAGCAAACCACTTGTGCCTGTACAGGCTTGGGATAATTCTGGAGTTAACCTCTTTGCTTAGGCATCCTCATCTGCAAATTGAGGAATAACAATACACTTCAGAGGGGTGGTAGGCTAAGGATTAACTGCTATGCTGCTTTGAAGCACTATATACATGCCGAATATTATAATCATCCTAAATATGAGGCCAGGATAATCCAAGTATTTTTGCAGCCCCAGAATCCTATTTGGTTTCATCTGTTTTAATTAACAAATTTAATTTCACATTATTAGGGAAAACAAGAATAAAAAAAATAGAGCTTGCATATGCTTTATTACAAATTATTGTTATCAGCTGCCCTGCAGGACTCCAGTCGGCACTAAATATGAACAATGGTTAAATTACAGGGGTCATGGAATGAGCACAATCAAAATGCAAACACTTTTCTTTTACGTGAGACAGGAAGAGGAAAAAAAAAAAGAAGAATCCTTGGAACCTCCTTGGAGCCACTAGGACTGCAGAGAAATGTATGAAGTAAACTGTAAAACTGATT
Source organism: Apteryx rowi (assembly GCF_003343035.1). NCBI lineage: Eukaryota > Metazoa > Chordata > Aves > Apterygiformes > Apterygidae > Apteryx > Apteryx rowi. The sequence continues at coordinate 1,422,354 of NW_020448097.1, read as the reverse complement.
ACTAGGCTCAAAAAGGCTAACATGCAATTTGTGTTCTTTTTATGTAGATTAAATGCATTCACTGCAGCTCATAGAGCTTAGATGCTCAGCAGGGATTCAGAGGGCTGGGTATCAGTCAACCACAGCCAGCCACTAAACCACAGGGCAAAATCTGCTATTGTACATTAGAATAGTCACTTAATCTATCTTAATGGGTGAAAAACCCAAGGGACAAATGTATATTAAAATCAGCAAGTTAGTTGTAACATTTAAGAAAAGCTGTAAATATTTTTCGAGATAACGCTGTAAAACATTATTAATGAGTCAGAAATCCTCTTGAATGTCTTTACATTTAGCTCTTGAAAATGCAGCTGCCTAGCAGTCCATGTCTATTGATTGGGAGGAAACCCAAAGGCATGAAACGCTCGCCGTAAGGCTGTGCATGGAATAAACAAGGCAAAAATCAAGCAGGATTTCCTTTGGCAATCTGAAGGAAATTGTGTCTGATCGGTTTCTGGTAAGCACATGAAGTGTGTTGCTCAGACTCCTCTGCCTAGCACAGAAAGCTGCAGATGCAGCTACGCGGATATGGGTGCTGGCAATAGCGGTAAAATCAGCTTGGAGAAAATTACCCTGACAAAGAGAAAGTAGTGGCTAGTGCAAGGCCCTTTCCCATCCACAGCAGAACACAAAAAGCCCAACCTTCTGCTACCCTTTTTGCCAGGATTTGGGGTTACTGGAAACTGAGAAGCAGTAACACAACCTAATCCTCAGCTTGAAAAGATTCCTATTTATTTTGCTTGTCTAGGGTTTCCTAGGCCTCGTCTAGCTTCGATTCTCCTGACAGAAGGTCTTCTCCCCACACTACTTATATCCTATTTAGAGCTAATTGAGCCTGCCTGCCATCATGGCTCAGAAATAATTACTTTGCCATAATTAGTCTTAAATCAGGATTTTTACACCTGTGCTGAGGGAGGCTGGCCAAAACACCCTGGCATTCCCATACATGGCCCCAGAATCACTCTGTAAACAAAGGCCACAGCCGCTGTACAGAGTGCAGACACACACAGATACAGGCAGAGAGCCAGAGGTGCCCTGTAAACTGTGTCCCAGTGCTATTTTGGAAAATACTCTCAGAAAAACAAATCCTCCTGAAGTCTTCAAATTCCGTTTCACCTTAACTGGATGTAGCATGGGGTTTTCACCAGCTGTCTCCTCTATATGCTTTCCAGTCCCCATCAGATGCTGTTGCAGGAGAGTCCTTATAAGTCAGAAAACTGCCTTTTGTGTAAACCTATGCTCCAAAAGCACAGTCTGAGTTGGTCACTCTGTGGGCTACAAGTGAAACCGTGAGGTGGGGGAAATGCATGAGCCATGGAGAGCTATTGAACATTCATCTTGGTCTTCAAAACACTGCTGTTGGCAGGAGTCAGGAAAGCCTCCCCCAGCACTATGAGCTGGCCAAGGTGCGGTGCTGGACTGAGCAGGAAAAGCTGAGTGACCTTGAAGGCCAGAGTAATAGAAAGCAAATGAAATTCAATAGTTATTGAATGCAAGGTCTCGCACTCAGGGACTGAACAAGCATTTCTGTCATAAGCTGGAGGCTCGTGTGTCAGAAATTACACACAGGGCAGAAAAACCTGGGACTGCTGGTCAGGCACAGGACAGCTATGCATCACCAGGGCAATGCAGCACTATGAAATGCAAACACTGTTTCAAGATGAGTTAGGAAAGATATTTCCAGTGGAGCTGGGGAAACATTATGCTGCTGACCAGTTCGTGAGAGGCGATGTTGTATAGTCCTTGTTACCCACCTGTGAAGAAAATTTTCTCTCTCCAGGCTAAGAAGCAGCGGCTTCTGGATGAGCTTCTCCTATGAGGAACACATACATATGGTCTACTGCACAGTGTAGTTTCCACACTGCAATATATGTCTGTGTGTATCTGTGGGCTTATACATTTCAGATAGCAGCATGCAGCACAAAAATCTCTTTTCTTCACTCACTGTGGAGCCACCCCCCATCCTTCAAGGCCATCTCTGTAGGTGGGATATAGGGACTAGGAGATAAAAAGCCTCAGAGCCACTTTTGCTCTGCGGACAGGCAGATTTTTAAGCTTTCTTAATTCTCACCAGTAGTTCAGGTATCTGACACCATCAAGCTGATGCACAGGTTGGTCTGCTGGGTCAGATATGGCCAAGAAAGACTGATCAAGAGTGGGGACAGATGCCAGCACAGGACCAGTCAGGAGCAGACAGAGCTGGTTATGTCAGTCTGGTCAGGCACCTTTACCTAGGTACACTACAGCCACATAAAGAGGACAGTCCTAGTCCTAGAGAGCTTGCAGTTTTCCACTAAGGCTGTCCTAATTCTCTGTTTTATTTAGGTGAAAAAAAAAAATTGCTGAGCTGCTTTAGTCCTCGTTTTCTGTAACATCCTGTTTCCTACATGCCATATTAAAAGCAGGTTTCCAGTTTGATAATTGCACATTAGCTATAGATCGCATGGCAAGGACACGTTTCTTTCATTTGGACTATCCTGTTTTCAATATAACCTCCCAATCTTTTCCACCTATTGATCATAACATTCCATGAACAACGAACAGACTATGAACAGTTGTGAAGTCTGATTTCCTCACTGCTTCCATAAGGTCAGTGAATCATATACATCACATATCGACTGCATCTGCTCTGCCATTTAATTTTGTTCAATAGCTATATCACACATGAAGGTGAAGTATAAATGTCTGCCTCCATACAAGATCTGGAAGATTGGTCAAAATCATTGTTATATTTTAACCTTAGAAATCTGTGAAGTCTGCATTCTCCATTCTACTGGGAAATAGGCATTACTGTAATTTATGTTTAATAACCCACTGCTTAGCCCATTGCTACACATCAACATGTCATGAAAAATACCCTGGGATTATTAGACTATAATATTTTTGGTTCCTATTATGTTGAAGAAGGGAAAGCTCTGAATCATATAAAGGCTTAGGTGGCTTTCAAAAACTTAGCTGTTTTGCAAGAGGCACTGAGTTTTTAAGTCCATTTTTTGAAAAATAATAAAACTGGCATTTCTATTGCACTGTTCAAGTATTATGTATATTTTAAGTGTGGGATTTTCTTCTACGTGTGAAATTTATCTTCCAGACATCACTTCCTTTCCTATCGTAACTGGAAGATGAAATGATAAAATACCCTGGATTACACAGTCTGAGATATTCTGGCTAATGTCTCTATTTTAAAAGCCAATATACACAGTGGTATTTACAGCTCTTGCCTGGAGAATGGTTTATCATAATTTTCTTTTATTAAAGAAGTTTGAAGTAAATCTCACTCATTCTCCAAAGACATGAAAGTCCCCATTGCTAAGGAAATCACATGGATTCAGCCTTCCTTCGTCTGTATTGGTGAGAACAATGATCTTCATGTTGACTCAGAATATACATCCTTGTGTAAGCCCACTAGATGCCACCAAGGTCCCTTCAATTCCCCCAACTTCTGTGTCTTCAGGTCATGGCCATCGTCATGCTGCCACAGGCCTCTGAGGGTTCACTGGACTCAGATCAGCTAATAAACCTAACTGTTGAATTACAAGGCATCCCTTGGCTTTGATGGTCAGAAGCACTTCTGGACTGTGTTTCTATGTAACGTGGATAGAAATAATTGACAACAGCTTATATGCACGATCACTAGTAATGGATGAAGTAAGCTGCAACAGGTTTGAGAACACAGATGATTCACATTATAGTTCACTGCTGGTTCTTTGAATTAATAATGCTACATACTTAAATGCTATCATATTTTTATATATTGCTACAAATTCACTGCTACCTAATTCTTCATGGTCATTGCTAAATGGTAAATCATGGCCTCTGAGACTTTCTGATCCTGAGAGCACCAGGCTCTAATGCATGAACTAAAAGAGAATTAGCTCTTAGCAATAGAATCAAAAGCACAAAATTGAATCAATTTGACTTCATCCAAGTAAATTACATGGGTTGTGCTACATTAATGTAAATAAAATGTGTACATACCAGATGATGGTGATGCTGCAGAGGCCAAACATGTTAGGGAAAAACAGGCAAACCTAGGTTAGGAAAGCTTTAAAAATACTATTCAGTTTCTGTATCCTTTTACTGGTAAAGGCAAATGCTTCACTTGCTCTGAATCCAGTTATCCATGGCCACAGAAAACCAGAAAAGCTCCTCTGAAATGAGCCAAAATTGTGTTTTCAAGAGGAAAGGTCTCTCTTCCTTAAGTCCTTTCCTGGGAGCTCTTCCAGATCTAAAATGAGCGTCCCTAGGAAACAGGAAAGCTCTCTTTCCCAGTGACATGACTCTCTCATTTCTTTCTCTGAAGGATTAAATTTGTACATTGCATGGTCTGATTCTCTGGTTTCCCATATGCCATACTTGTGCTGAAAGGCTGCCACAGCAAAAAGAAGGACTTTGTAACCAGTTTGCATTCTTGTACAGTGCTGCAGAATGGAAAGCCTTAGGCTCATGGTGGTGTTTTGTATAAAAAAGCTATTAACTCGTCAAGGACTACATCTTGCTCATCCTGCTCTGGACAGGTTACATTCTGCGGAAATTCCCACATCTGGAAGAAGGAAAAAAATCCTCTAGCAGGTGGCTGGGTTCTTTTGGTGATGGTGGGCTTTCTAGGTTAGTTTTTTTTTTGTTTTTAAATGGTGGCTGTTCAGAGGAATGTTAGAGTAAATCCTGAGAGATGGAATAAAAGTCAGAGGGCAGGGGAAGCTGTTGGGGGTGCAATACAAATTCATTTAGCACATTGCTCTGCAATTTATCACATAGGTCTCACCTCCACATATATGGTATGTGTTATATATTTAGGGACAGAGATGAGACACAGTCGGCAAATGGCTTTCCTGTTCTTTGCACTGACAAACCGGTTTTATAAACTGGAAGTTATTTACTGACACACAGTATTTCTGTCAGTGAGACCCAGCAGTGTTTTGATCTGCTGTCTCTCCCCGAGGTAGGGTTATGCTGCAGGAGTTGCGTCTCCATGAGAACCACGTCTGAACCGGGCTGCCTTGTGCCAGCCCAATAAGCAGATTGGGAATGCCTAAGTGCTCAGATTTAGACTTTTCCATGAAGCACCTAGCACTGTGAAAATACTGATCAAAGCACGAAGCAGTGTTTGTGAGCAGCGTAAGGGTGACTGGACTTGGCAATGAGCTGGGTATTTAACTATTTAATTGCTGCAAGTCCACCTTCAGAAAGCCAGGGTGTCACTGCACAGCCCCCCGGCGCTTTCAGCATGCGGGCAGCGAGGTCCCTGACTGTGCTGCCTATGGGGAGTGCAAGAGGAATATGCCGGGCAAATCCCCACACCACTTCCTCTCGGTAATGTCAGCCAGAGGAGCTGATGATGGCAAAGGCTCTGTGCTGGGGGCTGTGCAGGTGAGTTGCAAAAAGGAGAGCCTCGCCATGAAACCTGCATGTAAATGGGGTACAAGGGGTGGGCAAAACAGGCTGAGAAATGGGTTAGAAAGGTGGGGGAACAATAAAAGGACCAGAGTCTGCAGAAAACCAGAAGTCACAGCTCATATTTGCCTAACCAGCCCCAGATGGCAGAGATTTGGAGGTATCATGGCTGAGGAAAGTTTTCAGGAGAAACTTAGAAAAGGGAAAAGATAGCTTTGTGAAACCTGAAGGTCACTTTTCCTGTGCACGGAGAAATGTATGGAAGTGCCTGAGTAGGAAACGGGCATGCCAGGAACAAAAGCAGACCAAAAGACAGAAAGGAAGAAGAAGGTCAATGGCTTCATAAGCTAAAAGACATTGAAGACAAGAGCCCATATGACAAATGGCCACACAACCTGTTATGAGCCTCATGCTATCGCAGCATTGCAAATGAGCGACAACCGGCTTGCAGGTGGCAGTGGGGGCAGTTCCACTGCCTTCTTTCTCCTTTCCTCCTTAAATCTCTGCTCTTGTTAGAAACAAACAAACAAAAGCGTCCTGTTCTCTAATCTATAAAGCTTTGTTAAAGCGCTGGCTCAGAATCAGAGGCTTTTACTGAGCAAAACTTTGTTTCATTGAACTCCATTTCATTCCCATTTCAATGGGAAATTTTATCAGTTTCTTCACTGTAAATTCAGAATGAACTGCCTTTAGAATATGGCCCATTTTCTGGATTACTGAACACCCCTTGGCTTGTGGTATTGTGCTTAAATCCATCTGTGGCTATATTTATTACAATTTTTTTTTTTTTTTTTAACTTGCTTGAACTCTGAAAGGGGGAAGGTCAACTGATGCAACCTCATAAAATCCCAGTGCAAATGTAGGGACTGTCAAGAAATTTCATATGTTTAGGATTTCTGGCATTTCAAAAAGAAATATTGATTGTCCTTTTCCCATTTGCCTGGAGCAGGTGAATGAAGAAACTTCTGAAGCAATAATTTATTGTGTCTTTACCGATTCACTGAAGCATTTATGAATATAGCCCAAAGTCTCTTGACATTAGCTGCTTGATATGTTATCACACTATTTCATACAGAAACTCGGAGAGCAAACTTGGCTCTCTGTTCAAAGTCATAAATGCTAGACAGCCCTGTGCATGATGAAATAGGCTACCAGACTGTGAGCCAGGGAGGTTTTAAGCCTTTATTTAACCCTTCTCTGACCCACATTGCTCCAGTCTGTTTTGCTTTGGCACCTGCCATGCTACAGAGTGCTCTAGTCTGCTTGGCTCTGAAGCAATACATGTATTCAAGTGAGTGAGGACGTGAGGACAGGTTGGGCACACATTCTGCGTGAGTTGAGACAGGAAGGAGGGGGTGAGGCAGGGGTGGCAGCACCCCCAGGCAGTTGAAGGCCTGCGCTGAGTTTCCTTTTGAAGACATTTTAATCATCAGTCAAAAAGAGGTTGCAAGCTGGAAGCTGCAGCTGACAAGACAAAGGAGGAAATTGTTTTAATTATGCTGAGAACATCATGATTAAAAGAGGTGAGTGGGGCAGGGGCTCAGGTTGAAGGACAGAGGGAGATTCCTGTCTGTCATGTCTATAAGCAATCCTACCATGACATGGTAGTAGCACACACATGGCTTTAATTAAATAAGACAGTCAAGTAATTACAGTGTTTAAGTTGGCCAAGTTTTGGAAGAGATGCTCCTGTGGCCTTGAGACTACGAAGTGTTGGTACCTCCGGCAGTGGGAATCACGGAGGGGCGCAGGGCAGGACCAAGCCCATTGCGGAGAAAGGTCCAGCATATGTTGGACATGACTCTGCTCTCTTCCTCCTTGCAGTGACATTGACTTTTGGCCATGGTGTGGAGGCTGAAAGGAAGATACACATACCCATTTCTCGTTAACAAACTCCTTTAACTTACTCACATCACCCTAAGGGGATCCCAAGAAACTTGGTACTTAATGATAGCAGGAATCTTCAAAAATTGCATCCTAAAATCCTGAGCCCACTTATAATGCTAATCATGCCAATTTCAAAACCAAATTACTTCAGTCAGGGCACAGTCAGGTTTGAGATGGCAGCACTGAACGTGCAGCGATAAATGTCGGTCTGATTTGCTAATTTATGCCCATGTTGAACTGGTGCAAGTCAGCAGGTAAAGTATGAAGCGAAGGCAGAGCTGGCCCACAAACATAAATGTTTTGTGCTCATTCACGCTACAAAAGCAGTGGAAGAGCCCAGAACTAAACCTAGATCAGTGTCTGAACTTCGGCAGGGAGATATGCCTTCCCTCTACATAGCAAATACGGATCTGAAATCCTAACTGCTGTTATCAGTAAACTGTAACTATTTAAGATCTGTAGGCCTAAGTAATTTGAGCCCAAGAGCGACAAAACAACAGGCAGAAAAGTCCTCTGAGCTGTCTTTAAGCACTGGGGAAATCCCCAAAAGATGGGAGAGGGAATGAGGAATAAAAACAAATGAAAAGAAGACCAAGAAGTCCCTAAAAGCTAATGTCAGGCCAATATTTTAGAAAGGCAATGGAATGATACAAGAGACACTAAACCAGTTATCTTGGCATTGAACCCGGGTAAAGCCATGGGAAAGGCTGATAGGGGATGCAATCAGAAAAAAAATTAAAAGATGAGAGTGTGATTAATGGCAATGAAGAACATTTTATGGAAAACAGGTTTTGTCAGATATACTTAATGGAATATTTTTGATGATGTCACAAGTCTGGAGGATACAGATAACTGTATTGCCATAAAGTACCTGAATTTCTGTATTTTGGGGAAAAAGAACACTATACAAAACCAACAGCCCACATTCAAACTAGTTAACTGATAGACTGAAAAAGAAATTGGTAGGGAAGGGCAATCCCATAGACAGTGGTTGTAGTGGGAGGCTAATCTTGATCTAATGTTATCTAATATAGTTTTTAGAACCTGGAAAGACCTACATCTTTGGTGAGGAGTGCTGAGGTGAACCACATGCATTTTCATATACGTCTAGTCACAGCTATGAATTTAGAAATAGAGGAAGTAGATCAGAAACGTAAGATGAGGGGTTGTATTCTGGAAAGCATTGATGCTAAATAGGCTCGGAAGTCACAGGAGGTAAATAACTGAAGTCATATGAGATAAATAATGGAATATGTTCCTTCTGGTGTAATGATTTAGCTGGAGGAACAAAGTGGGATTCAAGAACATCTAAGCAAGTAGAAATAGAGATATGGTATCATCACAGCATACAATGAAATTATCTGTCTGTGAGAGCATTACTGTAATGCTGAGTCCTGTCCTGGTGTCCAGACATCAGAAGCAGTCAGGATCACTTGGAAAGGTCTAGGAGTGAGCCACATGCTTTGGCACTGGAGCCTGCAGAAGCGAGAGCTAATTAGTTTACATGAGAGAAATTTAAGATGAGGCTCGATAAGAATCTCTGAGTCCTACTTAAGAAGAGCTTTCTGATGGCAATGAGCTCCTTAATATGACACAAAAGCATTATGAGATCCAGTGCTTGGAAGCTTAAGCTAGACACATTCAGAATAGCAATTAGGTGTACCCTTTTTTTGCAGTGTGGCTAACCACTGGAAGTTATTACCCAGAGATCAGCATACAGGTCTAGTCCTTAAGCCGGACTGAGAAGCCCTGAGGAGAAATGCTCCTCTGTGAAACAGACTTATGGTCTCATTGCAGATGCTCTTGGGTGGGATTATTTATTATCTCCATGTAGTTGCAGAAGGGCAGGCTAAATGTCATACTGAGGCAGACCCCAGAGTCCTCTCATTCCTCTTTAAAGCTGTGCAAGCTGCAACTGTGGGCAGTGGGGCAATAACTGTGGGGACAATGTAATGCCAGGCCCAGGTGCCAAGAAACAGAGCGAGCGGGAGCAAACTGTACTAGGTCCACTGGTGTTGATGACAAACCGCTTTCTGCCACCACTAATAAGACACACTGATGGATGCTGCTACCAGTCTGCTTTTCGTCTGTATTAAACAACTGGATGGGCCTGAAAACTGTAAGAGAAAAGTGAGATGGATAAATGGTTTTCCATCCACAGTCACCTTAGGATGAATATGCAATCAGTTGTGTAAACTCCAAGTAATGCTGAAATGGGCATTTCATGAGGTGGAGCCGAAAGGCTTGGAAACAATGAAAGCATTTGAGCTCTGTCCCCTCCACCCTCTCTCCCTGCACACACACGCGTCCATTCAAAGTAAAAAATGTTCAAAAAATAGCATTCTACATCAATGACCACATTTCCATTAACCTCAGTAGATAAGATCGCTTCTCGGCCTTTTGGCTAAGATCAGGTGTAGTATCTGTTCTTATCAGTTTAATATCTGATGCATCCTCGATGAGAGGACTTTTTCTTTTTGGACAAGAGGCAACGGGCACAAACCAAAACACAGGAAGTTCCATCTGAATATGAAGAGAAACTTCTTTACTGTGAGGGTGACAGAGCACTGGAACAGGTTGCCCAGAGAGGTTGTGGAGTCTCCTTCTCTGGAGATATTCAAAACCCACCTGGACGCGATCCTGTGCAACGTGCTCTAGGTGACCCTGCTTGAGCAGGGGGTTGGACTAGATGATCTCCAGAGGTCCCTTCCAACCTCAACCACTCTGTGATTCTGTGATTCTGTGATAAGCGGTACTGCCGTGAAAAAAAAGTAACCACAAAGTATGGTGCTTTTGCTACACAAAATAGTTTTACTCAGTTTATAATATGCTATAATACCTAATATGCTGATGTAATACGTACACACCTGAGGACACACAAAATGCATTCTTGACCTGAAGAATGTGCAGAAACGTGCTCCAAAATTTCTCATGACAGAGCCCAGCAAAATGGTTGCTAGCGTGCCATTAATGGGATCCATACCAGAAAAGCTCATTCAAACCACTAGCGGTTTGCAGAGCTGCTTCTCAAATGACTAGTTCGTTGCTTTTCACAAAATAAAAATTCTTGGGTCTATAAGTTATTGTCTTATACAAATGCAGCAAAAGAATGGGTAAGAAATGAGCTAGAGAGTAACAGTAAACAGACGTGGTAGCGTATGATATGCACAGCTCATTTTAAACAGCCTAGTCTTAAAGTGTATCAGTTGTTTTTAATGATTATTTGGTGTGCAAAGGATAAAGCCACAGAACTTGTTTTTCTCTGGAAACCCCCCCCCCCCAAAGTTCTCACCTAGAGCCTGGGCTTCTCCCTCAGCAGCTATGTAATGGGGAGCGACACACTGTACTCACAGTCGCTAAATGGTCATGCTACTGAACGCAGCAAAGACATCGGCCACCTCTGATTCCTGCAAAGGGCTGCTGTCCTGAGTACATGCATAACTGGTGAGTTGTAAGCAGGACTTTCCATCAGCTGCTAATGAAATAGGGAAATGGTGATTCCTTTAGGCTAAATTTTGAGTGATTTGAGGGCTTGAAACATGCTACACTGGAGCAGACAGATAGGAAGGCAGATATGGTTGCACCCAAAGAGCATCTCCAAATAAGCAATCCTCATCACAGTGGAACTAGTATCTGCTGCATCTTAAAAGCAAAATGTTCTTTTTCTGCGTATGTACAGAGACAGATAACAAAATGTGAGTGTAAACAAGCCCTCATTGTCTTATTGTCCATAGATAAATACACAATAAGTTCAAAGTAGGGCTGGATTCATAAAGCAACACTCTGCTAATCTGTATTCGGGTCTCAAGCGTATTATCTGTAATTTACAACCAATTTAAATGGCATTAACAGTCTTCCCCTTATGGGAATTTAAATTTGCATCCTACCATTGAATTAAACACTGATTGCATATTTTCTATAGGGGACGTAATGCTCTTTGAAGCTTGTTTTGAATAATAAAGCATCTATTCATGCACATGGTGCAATGTGTTTCTTTGTCCTGAATGTAATTGAAGTAAAATGTGAGTTAAAGGGATTTTTCCTCTAGCCACAGGTTTGTTGATTACCATCTATTTTCATCTATTCAACATTTTAAAAAGGAAAAGAAAAATACAGTAATCTCTTCCTGCATTTGGAGCCTCATTTACCACTCAGTGCTTCCCTGAGAGCGTCTGGGCTGAACAATCAGGAGGTCAAGTTTCAGCCCATCTTTGGAGGAGGAGAGGAGAAAGAAACACAAGAGTACCCCACCCTTCTGCAAAATAAAAATAAAAATACCACAAACAAAAAGCAGAGGGAAGCAGATGACACCACATCCGGCCTCTGGGAGAAAGAGCCTGGCGACCTGTCGGGTAGTTGCTCTGCGCACTTGCAACCGTTATGGGGCAAGAAAGTCACAACGGGAACATGTAACAGCAAGGATGCAAGTAGGGTGCCATAACAGTGCTGACCTTTTTTTGTGTAATTTATCAGGGAGGAATAATTGAAATAAATAATAAACAGGTGACTCGCTCCTAACTGGATCCAGGAAAAACACCCCACTCCTTCCCGTGAGCAGCCCGTGCCTGCCCTGACTCTGGCCAACCCCGCCGGCCCCTGCAGGATGGAGCTTGCTGAGGGCGAAGGTGAAGGTGGCCCAGAGTGACGCGACTGCCCCTGACCCTCCTGGCCTTGTGCTGTGCAGAAATCAAATGCTCCACTAATTCTTCTATCCTAGGGCTCAGCTGCAACCATGGTAGGGAAAAATCTCTCTGGCAGATTTTAAGAGATTTTGTGTTTTGCTAAAGGTGATGTTCACTTTCAGACATAGGCAGGCCTGTGTCTAACGAAGCTGCAGCTGCTTTAATAGCCCTGATGTTCATGATCCTGGCATTTACCCAGAAATGACAGAGAAGACAAAACATAGCTGATATATTTGGCATTTGTGCAGTGAAACAAGTAATGGTTTAGAGTGATGGTTTTTATTTTTCAGCATTCTCTGGTTTCTGCTTTCTTGAAAAAGTAGGGTCCACCTCTGCATAGTTTTCCTTCAATTCTTATGATTTTTGGAAGCCTTTAAAAAATACAGACTATACTGGAAAACAGAAGAACTTCACAATGATTTTGTGTCTTTCTGCATCTTAAAAGGTAGTTTTATAGCTCTGTAAGGGACAAACACTGCTTAAAAACTGACAATTGCATTTTAGGAAGAGCCAGGAAGGACTGTGGACCCTGGCCTTGATCCCACCAGGACTGAGTGTCAGACAGCAACTCTAACCATATCGCTGTGCTTACACAGTTGCACGAGATTTCTTTATGGGCTACCTCAAATTACTGCAGTTAATATTTTGGTGCTGTAAAACCAAGCACCGCCAGTGCCGTTGAAGCACACACAGCAAATCAAAGATTTTGGAGCGGCTCTGCCTCCTCCTGTAGAGACAGCGAGGGTCAGGGATACTCTCTTTGTCGCTTCCCAAAACAGTTTCATGGCATCATGTGCACACAGGAGATAGAGGGTGATCCCTGGATACCTTGAGGCTAATTGCCGTTTTGTTCAATTTGCCCAAACTGAACATTTCAGAAATGAGAAGCGTTCTAGTTAAAGCCACCTGGTACCGTTGGGAAGTTTAGGATAGCCTGGATCCCAACTATTAAACACATGGAAATACCCATCTGCAGGCTGCAGCCCCCAAGGGCACCTTGCATTAGCTCTGTGCCCGCGCTGCTGTCTGCACTGAGAGTGAAACACGGCGAATTGCACTCCTGCTGCGGCGGCCAGGGCACGAAATGGCGCCCACAGGGAGGTCTTGCTGTTCAGAAGCCTATGCAGTTCAGAAGAAAACATTTGCAATTTCTCAGCCCCAAACAAAGCTTGAAGTGAATTAGAGTTTCATGACTTTTAATGCTGGTTTAGGAACACTGTGAGTAATGCTGACTGCTGGTATGGGGCTATTCGTACTCCTGCCGTTGGAGGCGAATTTCGGCCCCCCCCGCCACTGCTGGCCACTGCAGGGCAGGGTGCGAGCAGCTGCCTGCTCACCCCAGAGCCTGGGGAGAGTCTCTAGGGCACATGTGAGCGCAGGACTGTGCTGGAGGCGGTGCAGAAGTGGGAATAAGTGGTTTTGTTTGTAATTTCTCAGGGTGCAAGCTCGTGAGCTTTCCTGGAAGGCCCCAAATCCCCCTTTATGGAAGCGGAGGCGCCGTGGGTTGCCCCAGCAAGGGGTCCGCTCTGTGGTGCTCCCCTTGCTGCTGCTTGCCGCCCTCGTGTGCACGCGCTCTCCTGGCCTCTGCCGGAGGTGACGTGTGCGCGTGCCATGCACTGCTCTTGGCGTTCTCGCGGGGAGCTGAGTAATCCGGCAAGCTTGAAGCACTTCTTCTCACTTTTCTCTGAGAATTATAGAAATTATCCAAGAGGTCAGGCCTTATTGACTTCTCACGTATGACAAGTCCAAGCGGGGAATGATGAAATAAGTGTTTTGCATCCGCGAGCAGTCAAGGACAGCGTTCAGCAGCTCCACTGGAGATTAACATTTCGAAAAAGCTCAAACTCAGGAATTCGGAAAGAGCTGGCTGAGGAGCCTGTGCCTTGCTTCGTGTTTGATGCACTTCGCAATACTGAGAAAACAGAGTGACAGCACTGAAAAAAAATAGATGCATCATCAGGTGCAGGCGTTTCTACTGGGGCTGCTTGGAGATCCATGCACAAGCGCTCCCCAGCACGTTCTTTAGAGATGTGGAAACAAATATGAAATCCCCGCTGATAAAATGCGCGCTTCATCCGAAGAAAGGTGGAAGGGTAAACAAGGCAGAAAGGCTATCTGAATCGCACAGGAAGCTGCACCCAGACAAGCAAAATGTGTTTAACTGCGGTCAAATGGAAAAACAAAAGAAAAAGAAGAAAAAAGCACACTTTTGAGAGTGATACCTCGAGACTAGGGATCACATTGGGAGATGCAGTGACCTTGAAAAAGCACTGGCGGTCACAGGGGGCAAACAGCTCCACGCGAGCCCCTGGCTCAATGGTCCAGGGAAAGCACTTGTGAGCTGCTGCCCACGGAGGGTGCGCATGTGCGTGCACATGTGCGCAGCGTGTGGGGAGGGTGATTTTTCTCCCCAAGCAAGACTTTTAATGAACGGACCCCTGAACGCCGCGCGCAGGCTGGATTTCCACATTTGCAGCAGGATTTCGCCCTGCCAGGGAGGGTGCGCGGGGGAGCCACGGCAGAGGCGGAGGGCTGCAGCAGGGCCGTCGGGGAGAGAGGCAGCGGCTCAGTCGCTGAAGCGTTTCCGAGAGGGGGCCGAGGGCTTCCTGACCGCCAGCACCAGCCCTTCCTCAGGTGCAAATACCAGGTCCCCAAAAGCTCCTTAGCTGAGAAAGGCGAAGCAAGAGTGAATGACTGGAAGCTAAGTCCAATAATTTCAAATAAAAATTTGGCAGACTTTTTCTAAACCGCGAAGGGCTTCTAAGCCCTTGGATTAATTTGCACAAGGGAATGATGGATTGATAGTTTCTGGTGTCTTCTAACTAAGCTGGGATGCTTTGCTGAAAGACCTGCTTTACCAACCAGGATTTATGGGCTGCCATAGGATAACTAGGTGACATTTATATGGAAGACTGGCTTTAGAAGATCTGATGAGCTCTGCTGGCTTTAAACTTTATTCGTCTATGAAATTGCCACAATGCTTTATAATATTTTATGAATAAATAAACAAGGGATGGGGCTGAGCTCCCACAGCAAACCCTCCACCTGCTTTCCAGGCCTCTGCAGCATGAATGTGTGTTTTAAAAAAAAAAAGCAGGACAAAGGTGACAAAGCAGACTCAAACATCACCATTACCATAGCAACAGTGGCATTAGCCTGACACAGCAGCAGAAACCAAAATATACCCTTGCACAGAATATCACCCAAGTCAGGAAATTATGAAATTCTAGTCCTATATTGCACACAACATAAATAACCAAAATATAAACGACTTGTATATAGCTCAATAAAATGGCTAATTGCTATTTAAAAATGGGTTTTCTGCAAATAAATAGGATTTTAATAGTCTGTAAAATCAATTTCCCTTGACACTAACAGCTAAAGAAAAAACAACTACAATTTGTGTACATACTAACAGTATGTAATTGTATCTTTGCGGAGAATCTGAAACTATTAATGCACTAATCTTGTAGGGACTCTCCAACTGTCCTTTCACTGTGGTTTCTGAGAGCCTGCCAGCGGTGCATTAAGCGACGTGACTAACATCTGTCACATGTGGTTTGCTCTTTCTCTCATCTCCTCTCCGGGGAAGAACTGTGTGTGTAGGAGAGTGCTTTGCATTGGACTGATTTTTTTTTTCTTTTAACGTACATGCTGGTATGTGTTTAAATGAGAAAGTTCAGGCCAAAGAAATATACTGTGTGCTTAAAGACAGAAAGATTTCTTAGTCCCCTGTGGGATTTTGTACCACAGTCTCAGACACAAAAGGACTCAGGAAAGTCTCTCTCTTGCCCTGATGAGTTTATAAGAGACAGCTCTCTCAGCTGTGAGGAGGGGATCATTTCTGAGCATTGTCATTATCTTGGTGCTTTATGGATGTGTTTAAATGATGGGATACAGGACTGCTTCCCTGTGTCCGAATGGGATCCAGATGTGTGCAGCTGCGCCCTGGTGCCTCTGCTGAGCTGCGGCAGGTCCGCTGGGTGCAGAGATCAGGGGCCAGGCACTGCCTGGCACACTGCAGACACAGCCACGATGATATCTGGGATATGCTGGGTGCTAGTTAAGTACCAAGACCTTGATGCTGACTGTTTTGTCTTTGGGATGCCAGCACAGCAGGTAGAGGACAGAGTTTTATGTCCTTGCACCAGGCTGGTTTCTGAGCTACTCTGCTGCAATCTGCTCTATCTAGAGAGCTTCCTCGATGTCTCTGTGCTGGTATAATGCACATATCCACATCCAGCTGGAAGCTACATGCACAGCCCATGCCCCTAACAAGAAAAAGCAAAAAGAAAATTTCCAATGAAACTAGTATGAGACTAAATAACTTTCCACTGCAGCTCCCAGGAGCTGGAGCAGACCCTGGTGGGTATGACGAAGCCCTGGGGACCAGCTCTCCTCCACCTGCTGAGCAAGCTGAGGGCACCACTACCGCTTGGTGCTGGCTGGACAAACTGGGGTGGCTCCTGCGAGCCCGCTGTGGCACCTGGCCTCCTCCTGGCATCTCCCACGCCTCCGTCGCCCTTCTGCCCAGCTGCCCCCTTGGCCCAGGCACAGCCCTTGCTGGTGCGGCCAAGCTGCTCTTTCCAAGCATCAGCTTCGTGCTGGCCCAGCCAAAAGTCTGTCACATCCTTTTCCCTCCACTAACTAACCGTAAGCACAAATGCTCCCTTTCTCCTTGGGCCTCTCCTCACCTGCTCCTGGAGCAGACCTGGTTGCATTCCCCCAGTGCCCATCCTCATCCTCCTGGCCCTTTTTTCCCTCCTCCCCTCCCCTCCCTCTTGGTCTCCTCATGAAACAAAAGCCTTTTGAGCAATGCTTGCTGCCGGTAACTCTTGAGAGGGCTGGATGCGAGGTTTTAGGCTCGCCAAAGCAGAGACCATGTGTGCTGCTGAACAGGGACTGTGCGCAGTCAGCAGCATGGGAAGGTGCTCCACTACCAACATGATGAATGGTACTGGAGGGAGAGATCACTCCAGTCTCCCTGTGTAATCAAATGAACCCAGAGCTGGAGTAGGTATCTGGTCAAAATCCAGCAGTCCCCTGCAACAAAGCAAAAAAAAAAAAAGTGGCAGTAACGGTGGATTTTTTTCCATTTCAAATCAGAAAATTGTCAGCCATCTCTAGGTGCTATTAATCATACAGTACCCACCCAAAAAACTTTCAGAAATGGAAGAATAGCGGAGAGGTGGTCCCCAGCACAGACAGTTGCCCAGGCGCAGCTCTCTAGGGGAAGAGGGCTGTCCTAATTCTGCCCAGCAAGGGAAAAACGTGGTGCTGGCCCCTACAGCAGTGACCGAGCTACCCAAAGGCAGATCCCGCCAGGGCGTCACCTTGCAGGTAACTCTGCAAGACGGTGAGGCAGACGGTATGGTGGTAAATCCAGATGTGACGAGGAGGTATTATCCAGCGTATCTGGCTGCTTAGTATTCTCTTTCATACGATCTTTTTTCCCATGTTATGTGCATGTATGTGTGCCTGTGTATTTAAATTGGTTACAAAACAACAAATGCTCTTCATTTTATTTAAGTTATTATTAAGTTCACAACTAGAGATTGTTCCACTTCATGTGGCTGACTGAGACAGATCAAACGGCTTTCATCCTGCACAGACAGGGATTTATGTTGCCAGGATGCTTGCTATGCTGAGAACAAGTCTTACAAGTGTTTGATGGAGGCAAGGCGCACAAGTGTCTGCAAAAGGACAATAACTTCAAAACATATAAATGCCAAAGATCTTTTTCTAAGGTAACTATAGCTTCCTATACATTTAGGATTCCTTTTTTGTAAATGTGCTAGCCTGAGATGTATTTTTGTTGTAATGAGATTGTAACATATCACTTCTATTTTCAGTTACCTCCCAAGCCATCACTGGCAGCAAAATGAAGAAAAGCAGGTCACTAAAGCTGACTTGTAATAATCTCAGTAAGCTCTTATTGGTCACCAAACCTAGTATCTTCAATACTTTAAACCACTTCCATAATCAATTAGTTCTCTGAAATGACTTTTTTTTTTTTAAATAGATAAACCAGAGGCATTGTCCCTAAGGGGATACAAATTCTTGCAAAGACTCAGCCCTACTCAGAGGCTTACTGTAGAGTACTGCTTCCTCAGCGAGACAAATACCATGTCCTCTTCAAAGTTATGTAAAGATAATTTCAGCTCTTGGTCAAGGAATTAGGAATCAGCCCATCACAGAAGTTTAAGCTGCTTTCACTTCCTTAAAGAAACATCTGCTTCTCAAACAGACTACCACAGTCAGTAGCAATGCTATTTTTTAATCATCTAGAATAAAAAAAGGAACATGAGTTGAAGGGGAAGGGAAAACAGTTGCTTTTCCCTCCTCTGTGTGGAGCACAGAAATGCCTGGAAGGAGCCACTCAGTAAAATCCAGCCACCCTTTCTAAGAAGAGAGATATCTGCTCCTTAGGAATGCAGTTATAGCACAACCTACCCTTTCAACCAGGGGTGGTCAAAAACACTTGGAAATGGAAAGACTTCCAAATGGAGAGTTATTTAAATCCCTTACAATTGCCCATTTCCTCCTTTTTTCTCCTCTATCATGTCAGACGTTGCCCACTTGTACTCTTTTGAATTGCCTTTTAATAGCTGAAGAGAGCACAGTTCATACTGCAGGCAGGCAGATGGGGAAGAAACAATGATAATGTCTGCCTTGAGAAGCAGCTTATTTCCACTGACAGTTGGTTAATGCACAGCACCTCCTTGGTTTCCAGAAGCCGAGATTTCTTTTGTTCCAGTTGGCAATATAGCTACAGATTTATGAGCTCATACTTTGTTGTTCCAATTAACAGGCCAGGAAAGAAAACAGAAAACCAAGGTTTATTTGATTTCCCTCTTTGTGGATCTGAGGGCCGGCCGTTCTAATAAAACTGATGCTATCGCGATGGTTTTGGAGCTGCGGCTGCAGGACCTCCTGGCTTGCGGGCTGTGGGAATTGGGTCTCCCTCTGCTGCGCTGGCTCTCCCCATCTGCAGAGGCTCCTTGTTTGTGGTGCTGTGTGCGTGCGCGAGGTGGGAGGGAGGAGAAACAAAAGAAATAGATTTCAATATTGTTGGTGGTGCCTTGTGCTTCTTTGGTGAAAATAAGAACCCATGACAAGGCACGTTAATCGGCAGCAGAGGATCATTGATGGAGGTTTTATACTCCATGCCCTGGTGACCGCCAGGCCGGCGCAAAGGAAGGTCACTCAGGGTGGTGAAATGGAGAGGCGACGGGAGCCTACGAAACACGTGCTCTGGTGCGGGTGGGAGGGAGACAGCAAAGCTACTGCCCCCTGGCACTGGCAGCAATCCTCACCATCCATTCTGTTTGGCAAAGCCATGAACCTCAAATGCTGCTCAGATGGAGGAAAAAAGCTCATTTCCCACGTCAGCCTTGGAAAATGAACTTCACGCTCTTTTCCTAGAGACTTCAAAAGTAAAACCATTACTGAGTATGAAAACCAGGAGCACAAACAAAGCCAGGCCAGCCACTCTCCACCTTTGTACTTTTGAGATGAGAATTCAAAATCACCTTTTAAGTGAGAGTTTAGATTAGAATGTAGAAATCCACATAAAAGGATTTCTTCTGATGTTATATTGTGCTCCCTACCCAAGGAATAGTTTATTCAGTACTAAAATCAGCATTTTTACTGATAAGGGGAACAAAAGCTATTTATTGAGCTCCAGACAGTCAAACGTAGTGGTTTGACATATTAGATATATAGCAATGGTGTAATACCCAGCCTGCCTTGCAGAGAAACAAATGGAGAATTTTCTAAACATGCTTGGTTCCTCATTCCTATACCAGAGAGGATAAAAAAGGAAGCAGATACACAGTTTATACATTATATACCTTTCCTTGGGGTTTCCCTTAGTTTATTATTTTTGAACATTTTTGCATTAATGTGCTCAGAACTCAGAGGGAACTTGCTGCAGCCTTTATTTTCCAATTATTTTCTCTCTTTCATGTTTTTTCAAAGTTTTTTTAATGTATAATGTATTGGAAGGGCACATAACCTCAGAGAAAGACCTCTGAGAAGGGAGGAGACAAGAGGATGTTCCGCCTCACCCATAAGCAAGCTACCAGCATGGGGTGAAATATCTTTCCTTTCCACTCTGTTCCTTTATGGAGAAGAGAGATGGGGGAGCATTGCTGCCTTTTCTCCCCAATACACCTCCTTGAGGAAGGTCTTTTTTCGGCAGCATCATGGCAAGGAAGCTGGCAGGGTTCAGCCTCGCTCCTCACCCCTGCTAAGCAACCTCGTTGGGCAACCTGCTCCACTGCCTGACTGTCCTCATGGGGAAAAAGTTCCTCCTTAGACCCAGTCTGACCCTCTCATTTCAGCGCAGGTCTGTTGTCTCTCATCCTTCTGCCGTGCACCACTGAAAAGAGCCCAGCTCCAGCTCCTTGATGCCCTCCCTGTAGGCACTGGGGGGCTGCTGCTAGGTCCCCCCAAAGCCGTCTCTGCTCCAGGCTGAACAAGACCAGCTCACTCAGCCTTGGTGCAAAACAATGCATGGATGCAAAATACCACCACCACCAAAACACAACCTATTTGCAGAAACCAGCAGCTACCCTCTGATGTCTCCATCAGTGTTTTTCTAAAATATCACAATTCCAGAGATAGTTAGACGAGTAATTTTCAGTTTTCTTTGGCTTGAGATCCTTTACACCATCTTTGGATCTGTAGCCCCTGCCTCCAAGTTTCCCATCCAGCAAAAGCCTTCTGCCTTTGACGCTATTTAGCAAAAGGAGCACCCTCCTGATTCAATAGCCTGCCAGATCCCACAGTGTAGGAACTGCAAATGGGATCATATAATGCAATACATTAATAATTTTATATTTTTCATTGACCAAAAGTGTCTGAAAACTCAATTTTAGCCTGGAAATTACCAAGGAAGACTTAAATGGTTGGCTTCTTAAACACATGAAATGACAATCTGCTCTCAACCCCGTCATTGTAATCTCATAGAGATAAGGAGGATAACACACACAAGGAGGACGGAATAAAGAAAGTATATTGGAAATAATCTTTAATTAAAAAAACAACAGCTGAAGTCATGTCAAGTGAACCTATGGAAATGTATGCAAATATCTGAAAGACGGAAAATGAGACATAGTGCTGGTAAGTGAATGAAGGGAAGTCTTTAAATGGCTTAATAATAGGAACACATTGGGAAGCAGTGAGGTTAATACAGAAATGACATAAAGCAGTGGGGGGTCTTGGACTAGATTTATTGTGCATACTAATTGGAGGACGTTGAATACCAGATAATAGCTGAAAGATGGGGCTGTGGCTCTGTCAACATCCTCCTGTTCACAAAGGATGATCCAGCAGAATTTAATAGCTTCACAATATCACTGAGAGTGACACTTTAATAGGTAACAAAATGCTGTATTTCAGTACTATATAGGTGGAAACCACAAGAAAGAGAAAGTGTAAGTGAATTTAACTGGAGGCCAAGCTGACAACCTCCAGATTTGGAAGCAGCACAATTTCCCCATCCTTTCTCAGCCAAAAAAAGAACCCAAGCACAGCATTTATCTGAAGTGATATTAAAAGAAACTTTAAAATAACAGCAGCAGCAACTGAGACCACAAATGTCTTCTAAGTCTTTTAATCCTCATAACCTTGTGCTAACTGAGCCCAAACACTATCTCATTAAAACCTGAGAGTTAATTAGAGTAGGAAAAGGAAGCTGCCCTTGCTGATTCTGATTGCCCAAGCTGAAGTAAATGCAGAAATTACACAGATGACAAATAGATTTGCTTTTTCTGTGGTAACACTTTAATAACAATTTACAAAAAAAATAACGGTGCAATTAGTAATGTAGGAGAAACCACAGTTTGTGAGTGTGAGCCAAAGCTTTGCAATACTTTGATCTCTCAGTTGCAATGCAGATTGCTGAGCAAGGAATCAATTTGCGAGGAAAGGCACTTTGTGAATAGTTTTCCATATAGCTTATAATATGTCAACACAGAAATACTGTTTGTGGAGGTCAAATGGCAGTCTCTGAATGGAAGCTTGATGGTCTTTTGAAATCTTGTTCCTTAAAATCAAAGTGTGGTGGCCAAGACAATATTTCTATCATTAATGTCAGGTGCCTTAGGTAGGAGGCTAGGGTCCTGCAAGGGTCTGCAGAGGAGAGGCTGTGCTTTTGACGTGGCTGCCCCTACACAGGCCCCTAGTGCCATTCGAGATGCCCCAAAGTATCTGCAGCGGCTGGTGGGTATGCCACAGGACCTGGGGAGAGCAGTGCAACCTGGACCAGGTGGGACATCTAATGGCACCTCTGACTGCTCTAGACACCTGTAGATGGGCCACTGGCTTGTGCTGTGTTTGGCAATTCAGAGTATTACGTTAATTCTCCAGTCTCAGCTACCTTCTCTTTGCCACTGGCACTTTGGGGGAACCTAGAGGACCTGGACTCAGCTCCATGCTCAGACCCCTGTTTTAGGTATTTCCACATGAGCTGGTTGTCCAACCTCCCACATGGTCAGTGGGAATTGAGAGTAGGATCTGGTTACCTGAGCACAGGCACCCCATGCCAGTGGAGATGCTCTAGGGCACCCAAAGCACCTGCCAGCAGGCATGGCACAGGACCAGCTGGAGACCTACAGCCCCTTGAGCAGCGGCTGGAGGGCTTTAAGGCTACCCTGGCCATCTCAGCTAGTGCTAGATGTTTCAGCAACTGCATCCTTGCCAGTACAGCCAGTACAGTGCCAGAGGCCTGTGCAGAGGACATCTACATTTTGTCAGCTGAATTCATCCCTAGGCTGTTTGGTAGATTTGCTAGATGCTCACTGACTACCATAGGAGCTTAAAGGCCAGGCCCACACAAGCCACACTGTGAACAAGTCCTAGATGCCTAGGTGGGAAACTGAATCCCATCCTACCCTTTGATCCTAAGCACCTTAATTAAGTTAATGCAACAGATACTCTTTCTGCCACAGTTCTTTCTTCCATGGGTTCCCCTTTCAGTATCAAAGAACTACATATACTGTTCACTGTGCGATATTTATTTTTTTAAAACACTATGGATGTATGTGTGAGCACATGTGTGCCTGTTGGCAAAATCTCATCAGAGCACCTAGATGTGCATGGTGTGTTGTGCAACTCATCATAAATAAAGAAAAGGCACTAGCCAGCACTTGTCTGAAGAGGCCACAGCATTTACATCTTTCCCCATCTGTGTAATAGGGAAAAATCATCTTTTAAGTGATTTTTCCATGAGGTTGCACACAGTGAATCAAAGAGAGGAATACAACTCAGCTGGCATGGCACTGCAAGCCTGTGACCCCTCATTCATGCTACCTTCTCTGTGCAACTTCACCCTCGAATCTTTATTACCTACTTATTTTTAGGCCTCAATTTTTTAACAGTTGCACAGTGTTTTACTTCTGATGGGAATCAGTGAACTGTATGTGCTCAGGGCAGCAAAGAGCAACATTAATAAAAAGTAAATTTATTAGTGAAGGATGTGGCAGGACAGTGTAAAATGCACTTGCTGAGACACTTTGCCATGCAATGAGAAACCACCCAGATAAAGGAGATCAGATATATATCTGCCAAGGCACATTACTAGGATAAACTGAGCATGTAATCTAAGCAGATGACCCCACATGGTACTTTTAAAACTATTTCCATTTGTATGAAAGCACAGGAGTCAGATAAGATGTCTGACTGAGCATCTATTTTGCTTAGGCAACCTGGCTGTACACAGACCTATAAACACAAGCAGGGACAACATGACAGGCCAAGGAGGACTTTTTCAAGGACGCACAAAATAAGCCCTAACTATACAGGAGCCTACCAAAGTGAAAACCAAGCTCCCTGCCGTACCTGGGATTGCCACATGGGGTATGCAGCACCTAGGCAGTCCCATGCCACTGGGAGGACCTCAGGCAAGTTGGCATTGGGTGCCCTTTGCCAGTGACACAGGTTTTGTTCCTCAAGTCTGAGGTCTTTGACCTAACCAGGATCTTCGGATTTAGTGTAAATTTTGAGGGTGCAGTGACTGACAACATACAGGAAGCCATATGGGATGATTTAATGGTTCCTTCAGGAACTGTTAAACTCTTAAACTCCACAGAACTGGAAAATATCCCACAAAATCCTTGTCACGGGCTTGTCATGAACTGGTACAATTATTGCTTATTATGGAAATAACAGTGCTCATGAAATGCTCTCACTTTGGCATCTGAAGCTTTCTTCTATCCATGGAAAGATCCTATTTGTAGTTTCTGTAGCTGGGAACTATCCCACAGGCTCAGCCCTCAGAGCCAAGAGCAATATAGAAAGGGAACTGGGTCTGAAGTTTGGCTTTTCTCCCCTAAACAGAGATGCGGACTCACTCTGTGCCCTTTGCAAGTCACCTGACCTCATGTCTCAGTCAACCCAGCTGCCAAACTGTGTAACAGGAGGATCTCACTGAGAGCCATATGTTGCTGCTGAGCTGTTTGGGGGGAAATTAAATTAAAGCAATCCACAACTGTTGTTTTAATGCCATCTCTTATTTATTTGAAATCTTGGTCCCTAATTACCTTTACGACATGGGAAGGTACAAGCACATGATTTTCAGGAAATTGAGGGACATCCCTGCACTCAGAAACTGCTGCTACTGGGCAGCACAGATACTTCCAGTCCTGGCAGAACTCTTAAGAGTGAAATCAGAGCAATGCAGAAAGATTCAGGAAAAATAATGGTTTTATTTGCTTCAAAATTCAACTAAAAGCAAAAATTGCAATGCATTTCATTACTGTAGAGCTTCTCTTTCTCCAGAAAAGCACCTTTAAGACAGTGGTTGAATTCAAGGCACAGATATTTTTTTACTCCCTCCCTCCTTTTCCCTAACTTTCCCTGTGTGTGTGGTTATCATGATATGGGCAGGTCCAATTTACAAGACCAAAACTTACCCTCAGAAATCCTAGTGCGCAGATTATCATTACTGCATGACTTGGAGAGCTGTCAGATTAGGGATCTAATTGAAAGCATGGACAAAATTTCCCAAGAAGAAACTGGTTTCTCTTCATAATGAGAAATCAAGCAGAGCTCTGGGGTTCTTGTCAGAGTAGGGGTGTGTATGAAATGCCCAAAGTGCCCTGCACCTCCACTGTCACTAGGCTTGATCCCTTGATGATGACCTCGGCAGAGTCAAGAGACACAAGCACTCCCTGTCCTTTGCTGAGAGTTAAGGCTTGGGAGCAACTAAGATGAAAATATACTTAAGACAAAGGAAAAGAAAACATATTTTTTTGTTTTGGAGAAGCTGTCAGAATTATGCTTTTAATTCCAGAAGCCCTTTGGGGAATCTTGAGAGAGTACAACTTTCACTAGCCTGAGTAAGAGACCTTCAGTTTAAAAACAAACCTCAAAATCATAGTACCCCATTGCACACGCATATTTTCCTCCCATGCTTTTACACTGACTATTCAAGGGACAGAATGAGAAGAAGAAACCTACGGCATATGGGGAAGCAGCTACTACATCCAGAGAAATGCTTTCCCTCTAATGTTGTTTTATGTATGCTATTACTTGTTCGTTTGCAGCCATTAGCACTGAGATATCATTTTTATGATGCTGCTTTGTCTCCTCCCTTTTATTAGCACTGAAGTTTGATTTCTCAGCTAACGTATTTTCCTCCCTTGTTATTCCTGCACTGTCCAATAATAATGATTTATACTGCAGCGAAGGCATCGGGCTCCATCCGGGATGGTTCAGGTCCTGTGCAGAGCAGAGCTGACAGTACTGAGCTGCTCTCCCCGCAAATACAGCTTCTGCCCCAGAGGTGACCTGAATAGAGCAGGCAGATGTAGAGCACGATGAGACAGAAACACAGAGGGACAAAAAGCCACAAGAGTCAATCTGAGGCGAGAACTTCCACCTCCACGTCTCTCCCAGCAGCGCATGTGGGCTTGTTAGCAAATCTGCTTGAGTGGACTTATTCATTTGCATTGATTTATTTGCATTTTATTTGACTGCAGCCCCTTGGCCTGGGCTGCCATGGGGCGTAGGTGTGGGAAGGGCCCACGGTGGCTGGACCCTGCCTCACGCAATGGGCAATCGTGGGCACATCTTGGGCATGGACCGCAGACCAGCTCCCGCCACAGAGTGGCTGTGGCCGTACTCTGGCACCCGGGGGAAATGGGCCATGACAAGCGCCCCTCTGCCCCTCTGGACAAGTGGTGAGCGACTCTGGGGAGGGGGTGCCCCACTGGGACACCTGTGCCTGAGTCACATTTTTTTGTCAGCTGGGAAGGTTAGAAATTTACCTCCTGTTTTTTTCTTTTTTTCCCCAAGATTTTATCCCCTCCATTCAATCCCAGAAGCTCCAGCCCAAGGAAGAGCCACCTCTGTACAGGCAGTGCCCAGTACCTTTGCCTCAGAGCTGTTTTCTCAACAGTGCTTCATAAAGGGCAGCCTTTGTCCGGGGTGGGATAAAGGCACTTCCCTAATTAAGTTAGCTTAGCCACCACTTGGGAAATACAATGTTCACTAAACTCATCCATAGCCAGGCTGTGATGAGGATCGCAGCTATTCTGTGGGAATGGAGCGCATGTCAATTATCCCAGAATTTCAAAGCTGCAAAAACCAATAGTTTCCTTGGCAAAATCTACCAGGCATGACATGACTGTTACTTGCACTGTGCACGTTTCCTAATGCAAAGAATTGGACAACCTCAAATACTGTTTCCAAGAATAGCAAGGGCAAATGAACTGCAAATTACTAAATTCCTTTTATTGCTGGGAGCTACAAAGTAATTTAAATTAGTTTCAGTCTAAAGTGAACTGTGGGGCAAGCTGGAAAAATAAAATAAGCGGTGACATTTTAGAGACGCATTTTATGATCATTTAAAGAAAATATTTCATTTCACACCAACGTATTTAGTAGTCTTTGCAAAGATATATTTGTAAAAGATCTCTGCCTTGCGTATATGCATGCAGCACATTTAAACACACATGTATACACATGTGTATATATTAACACATAATATAAACTGGATATTTTTCATTCACATAGCACCTAACCTTTGAGGAGAAATGAATAGCAACTGAACACAAATGAACATATGTTCTTACGGAGTATTGGTATTAGGTTTTGATTACCTATGCTTTTTTCCTTTTTCTATTGTTTAAGTTCTTGTCTGTGGGTAGGTTCACTGAGTGTATAGGTAAAATAATGATCTTGTATACTGTTCTAACAGTTTCCTGCTTCAGGAACTACTTTTGGATCCCTGCTGTGGTTTTGATTAACGTCCTACCTGTGACTTCTGCAGATGTGAGTTATTTTGCTTCTGCAGGCAAAGGAAAGAGACGGAAAATAAGCTACAGCACCTGACACTGTATCATTGTGCCTGGAATGGAGAAGTCATAAAGTGCTCTGCCTTTTCATGAAATCAAATACAACAAATAGACACTTTCCCCTCTTACTGCATCAGTGCGAAAATAACTCAGTCATGCTGAGTGGTGTTAACTGTACAAGCTTTGCATGTCACAACTAGAGCAGATGGATAGTAACATAATAATAATGATAATAATAATGATAACAATGCTAATAATAATAATAATAATAATAATAATGGAAATAGTCATCCTTTCATACCATCACATTTTTTTGGTGAATGGAGGTTAAATCTTCAGCCAGCCAAAAAGCAAAAAGTGTGGGTTTTGTCCCCTTTTCAAATAATGGATCAGCAACCCCAAACATTGAATGCAATATACAGTTGCAGAAAGCTTTCAGTCAAGAGGAGATAACTTCATGGTATAAGCACTTTCTGTGACCTCAGTGTCCTAAATGTAAAGCAGTATAGTGTTAGTGTCATAGAAACGAGGCTGCTGTTGGGTGAATGGGTGAAGGGAGCAAGGATATAATTTCAAAGAAACATTTGGGGTGATAAAGGTGGCAAGGAACTGCCTGTGCTTTGTTGGCAAGTTTTGTGTGTGCGTGTTCTTCTGTTTCTCCGCTTTTGTTTCTGGGGTTTTGGACTGTGCAATTTCTGTGTTTCTTCTCCTGGTGCAGCTCTCACATTCCCTCCCTGTGGTACCTGGCCAGCAGGAAGGCGAAGATGGAAGTGGGAGATGGGCAAGTGCCGTCAAGTACTTCTCCTGGGTGGGAAACTAGCAAAATATCCCATTTTGAAAGTAAACTTGAAAGAAGCAGAGATGATGCCAGGAGGGAAATGTCAGCACCTGGGTAAGGCTCAGGATGGCTTCCACGGAGGCAGAAGGGTTCTTGGCTCCTTGTGCTATTACGTATCATCATCATCATCATCATCATCCACAAAGGGACAGAGCTTCAATTTTTTGCCATGAGATCTCAGGCACATGTCCTGAGTGAGAAGCTCATGAGGTAGCCCAGTGCCAGAGATGAAAGAGCTATGGGAGAGATATATGGGGAGACTGGGAGAAAGATACCAGGGAAGGGAAGGTGGAGGACTGGGGAGTTTGTGCTAGGCCATCTCTTTTGAGAGGTTGGACAGAGGCCTGGCTTGTGACATTAGGGAACAGAGAGCAGAGAAGGTCACAGCTTCATTCCCTGCCCCAGCCCCCAAGGCCGCTGAGCACCCAGAAGAGCTGCAGATGGGGCGCTCCCTTCCAGCTAACCCATAAAGCCCAAGGAGACCAAAGAAAGCTCTGCAGATCTTCATGGCCTGGGAGAAGGGTCCAGAGCTCTGAAAAACCCTCTTCCCATTGTAGATGCGCTCCTGACGGATGAAGGTGCACACGATGAACAGCAGCATGTGCAACAGCCCGATCCTGCCCCCTTTGCCTGACCTCCCCTGTGTTATTCTCACTCCTTCACAGCAGTACCAAGTCTCCTACCCCTTCCTCCTCTGTGTTGATATTGGCCTCTAGAGTTTGTAAGCTTATTTATTGCTTCATCTGCTGGAAAAAGCCTTGATTTTAGCCTACTAGTATATCAGCAGGGCTTCAGCTGGGCAGGCCATGGGTGAACAATGAACGGAGTCTGTAGCTCTGGGATCATAAAATACACAGTTAAAGAACACTGAGACATGGCATCCTCCCCCTCCGGCTGAGGAGCATGTTGGGAGTATTATGGGGGGAACAATGACCCCTCAGGAGGGATGTTTTTCCTCCAACATCTCCAGGTGTGACTGACCCTATGAACACAGCAGCCACTGATGGCTACAGAAAGACCATGAGGGAGAGCTCCTATGTTGCCTCTATTTTTTTTGGCTAGTGCATGGTGATGGGCCAGGTGTTGTGAAAAACCGAACGTTTTAAGAAGAAGTAAGACTAGAAGAGCGTAGACCATGCAGTGACCTTCTGGCCAGGTAGCAGAGAGATTACTTTTCTATAATACAATACAGTGCCAGAGGCAGCTGAGGGACATTTTCAGCTGTGAACTACAAGCTCTTCTCAGCACAGCTCCTCTCTTCCACCTCCTCAGTGCCTGCTCTGGCAGCACTTCACCAGACACGTGGGGACAGCACAGGAGCAAATTGGGGTCTGTTGCAATGACAAGGTTTAGCCAGAAGCTGTGAGGGGCAACACAATCAGAAGTTTCCTGAGTTAGAACCAAACAAAGGAAGAGAGCATAGGGCACCATGCTCTGGACCCATCATCTTGGGAAGCAGAGGGGTTCTTGGCTCATTGTGCTATTACGTATCATCATCATCATCATCATCATCATCATCATCCACAAAGGGACAGAGCCTCAATTTTTTGCCATGGGATCGCAGGCACATGTTCTGAGTGAGAAGCTCATGAGGTAGCCCAGTGCCAGAGATGAAAGAGCTATGGGAGAGATATATGGGGAGACTGGGAGAAAGATATCAGGAACTGGGAACCCCTTGTGAGGAGGAAAAGAGGCACTAGGATTAATTTTAGGAAAAGGAAGCTGATTTTATTTTAGTTGCTCCACTAAAAGCAAGTGGAAAGAAAATGAGGGGAGACTTGGGTAGGAATATTATTTTTGCAAGTATACATTAGTTTTGTGCATCAACTGCCATAAAGCTGGGGTGAGACTTGTGATAGAAAAACAATATAAAAGAGACTTTTTCCTTCTTTCTGAATGTACCTGGTCCACATGCAGACAGTTAGCTAAGATAGCTGTATCATAATGGGTAATATTGACCCAGCTGAGTTAAAAGCAGCCTTTACTTCAGCAACACAGGAAACAGCTGCTGGGATTAGAGAGAAATGAGAAAAAATGAGCAGAAATGTATTGGTGTGTCCTCAGGGCACAGTGTTTGTCCTAAGCCTACCCTCACCTCCATCCTGACTCAAGACTCACCATCATGTCCAGTGCTGTGCTTGTAGGCAATTCTCTGTTTGTGGCTTTGCAATAAGGAAGCTTTATTTTGCTCTTTTAAGGTTGATGAGGAGACAGCAGGGAGAGGAGAAGATCACATATATTTTTTTCCTCAAGAAATATTTCTGATATATAAATTGTGTAGGCCAAGGTTCTGCAGATTTCCTCCCAGATGACTGGAGGTAGCAAATTCCTTAAGTTTTTCTGCCAGCCCTGGCCAGAAGCATGGAGCCTTTGAACTCCCTCAGAACTGACTGCCCAGATAATCTTGTTGCTAAAAGAGTCAAATTGCACCTTACTAAAATTTGGACTGAGTTCAACAACCTACAAAAAACTGTATTGATACAAGGGAGCTATTTCATAGACCGGCCAGTTTTTGATAATTGCAAGTTGAAGTTGTGGTAGTGACTGCAGAGCTGGAAAATGCCACGTTACAATTTCAGTGTCCTCATCCATCTTTCTTCTGTATATTAGATGATTTAAATTTAGGCTGTAGGTCTTTTTTTAAAACCTGAGGGTGCAGGTTTGCTTTGTGTGTGTCTGCACATGATGCCCCTAATTTAAATTCTAGTTCCAAAAGTCAGTCAAAAGATACAGGGGAATTATAGTGTGTTTAGTACTGAAGAAAATTATTCTGCAGTGGGTAAATCCAGCCACACATCAGGAGACGAGGCAATCAGAGAGCACCATTTCCAGCCGAATCAGACCCTTTGGATTTGAGAGGAGTGGAGGGATGGCAATGAATAATTTGCCTGATGGACTGAGTCTCCTGTTACTACCTGTGGATATTGAGAGAGTGGATTGTAGTTTCTTCAAATATACTTGATTATCTGAATTATATTGCAAATCTTTAATTCAGTGGTTCGGCTGATTCCAAACACCATTATGCAGGTGCTTAATATTTGAAAGCTGCAAGCTGGTCATGATTAGGCAGAAATCGTAGAACACTGTTTCTGATCTCCAGATTCTTGGCACATTGATATTCCAGTGTGAATTGCCATCCCTGCCAAATGTAAGATTCATTTTTCTCTAGTCCTCAGGCACGTTCTTAAAATTCAGTTTCCACAAATGTCCATGCCAGAAAAATTCTGCTATATGAATACGCAACAATGCAAAAGCAGAAGAAACCATGACTCATGTGACTTTGAAGAATTCAGGGAGTTATTTATAGAAATTCTTTTTATAGGATGTACTACATCTCATATTAATATATTTTGATTATGTTTGCACACTATTAAACAGTGTTACTGCTGTGTAGCAATGCTTCTGAATAGAGGGCAGGTAATTTTGGAAGCAGAGTAGTAAGGGAAAGTCAAATAGCTCGGAAAGAGTTAAGGAGTTAATACGAGGTTCAGTTGTTCCTGTTGTCATTGGTAGAAGTACTGCTTGTTTGCTTTCTGTAATCATTCTGGTGCACTTGTCCCTGCTCGGGTTATTGTATTTGCAGGCCAGGGAGAGGCAGATATTTGCAGCTCGGCTTTGTGAAGCAAGCAGTGATCCAGGCTGATTCGCAAGGCTGAGCTTGCTGCCAGCATCCATTTTTGATGAAGTCTTCTTCTTCCTATTATGGGATTTTGTTTTCGTGCCCAGCCTGCCCTGCAATTAAGCACAGAGAACCCCAAGCAGTGGGGAAGGAGCTCGTCGGCCATATGGGGCTGCCTCGCCAGGGCTGTGCTGAGGTCTGGTTGGATGTGGGCAGCAAGGTGCCTTGGTGGGGTTAAAGCAGGTTAGACAAAAACAAGAGGTAGCCCTGAAAGGGTGGTCTTGAAAGGTTACAGAGGGAGGTCTTTCGGTCACTGCTCCCTTACTGAGCTGCTGTGCTCTGCTTCTGAGTTTGAATTTCATTACAGGACCATAAAGGTAAACATAAAAGCAGGTTTGTATTAGGCTGAGCAAATAAAAAGAAAGCAGGACTTTTTTTTTGATTTAAAACGCCAACCAAAGCAAAGTGTCTAATTTCTCTTGCCCTTTCTGGGCTCCAGCACAAACCAAGCTATCTCAGCACAGTTGTTGACACCTATTGAAGTAAAAATGCATGAAGTAATCTTTCTGAAGGTCACAGTGACCTCACTGCCTTAGCACAAAATTCTCACTTAAGCTGGGAGTTCTGGCACAGCCTTATTTGTAGCTAGGGAGCCAGGCATTTTGCTCGATACAGACATGATCTTCCATTGGCTTTGCTCATCCCCAGTCTGACTTGGCTGTGCCAGAAGTACAGTTGGGATGAAAAATGGCTGCTGAATAGACAAAGTGAATTCAAGGACACAGCTCAGGGAAAATGCTGAAAAATTGCTGTATCACTTTTGAATGAAGTGGAACTAACTCGTGCTTTCCTTTTTCCCAAATGAAATAAGGAGCAGTTGCAAAGAAGTGAATGAAGCATATTTTTGCTGGAGTGAGGAAACTGGTACAGCAAATAAAGGGTGATTTCCAAAAGAGTCTAGGGATTTTGAATTGTCATGAGACTTAGGGTACCTAACCTCCTTGCAGGTTATTTCAAAAACATCATTGTAATATGTTCCTCCAATTGCAGTAGAAGTGCGAACAGCTACAGAATTTGACATCTTAAAACTTGGCTTCAACACAAATTTTCCCTTGAAAAGAAAGATTCATTTTGAATGGAGTGTAATAATTCTCATGCTAGCATTACCAGTATATTTAGGGCCAGTCTGGGTAATATAGTGTTCGAATGATAAGGGTTGAAGTGGGTCTCTCCGCCAACACAGTTTTCCACCCTCCTGTATATTGTGCTGCCATTTATACCAGAACAAAATACTGCCAAAAAAGCTCCAAACCTACTTTTGCAGCACTGCAAAAAGATCATGCTTTAGGGCAACAGGGAAGGAGACCTATGCTCATGTGGGGGTTACCAAACTGCCCCTTTGCTACCTCCAAGCCACATCCCTTCCCTCTCTTGCACATACACGGGGCACTCGGGGATGAGCTCATGGAAGGTGGGATGCACACAGCTTTTTCTACATCCCAGACAACAGGGTCTGAGAGGTGAGAGAACATTTTTCTATTAGATTTTAACCGTTCAGAAGTATTTGAAGTATTACGAAAAATGCCTGCAGCATTTCTTCAAACTATATATATATATATATTTTTTTTAATTATTAAAAAAAAGGGAATTAGAAACAAATAAACCAAAAAATCTCCATCTCTCTTGATATATACTCTGAGTAAAGAGCCCTGGAGCACATCTGCAGCTCTTTACCTTAGAAAGGAAGCATTTAAGTAAGTTACATGCAAAAAAGTAGGGTATTGTGTGGTGTTACTGATTCTGATAAGACTCCACTTAAGCAACAAGCAAATATAATGTAACTGGAGAGTGTACGGTTACTTAATACTGCTTCATACAATGAAGAGGCCAAATTAAATTGAAGTGAGAGCAAAACAGGCTCATGAAAGGGAGCATAGCATGAACTAACATGAACAATAAATGCAGCGATGAAGGCTGCRCACACACCTTCATAAAAAGGAGCTCCATGTTTCTTTGGATGTAGCACAGTATCGAGGGCACCAGAAATGCTCTGCTGCAGTAGCAAGTCAAGACCTACCTTACTAATAGGCCAGGCCTCCTGAAAGTCAGAGCCAGCCTTGGCTGCACTGTGTCTACCAGGGTCCTGGGTCAAGGCAGGAGGGCCCTGTTCAGGGAACCTGGCAAAAATACTGATTCTGCTAATCAAAATGTTATTTTCCAGATAACAAATCACCAATGTCACTGCAGATACGTCTGCCGCCTAAGCATATTGGTGCAAATATACCAGCTGGTAGCAGCTTAGGTTCTGCTTCATCAGGATAGAACAAATAACCTCTTAGATCAGGTGAGGTTTCTCCATGGAGTTTGGTGGAATGCAGTTGAGATCTGAACAGCCTTGAAAAAAAAAATGTCTTGTAGACTTATTACAAGGAGTGGCTCAGAAAGTAAAACCCAGTCATTTTTCAAAATGTATCATTTGGTTCTGAAGTGCTCAAGAGACCTCACTTTTTTTTTTCTGTGCTTGAATTAATTTGTCAAACCAGTTAACAGAAGAATTCATCTACCAAAACCATTGTTTCCGGTGAACGTAGAACCATACCAATGAGTTAAACTAAACTTTTAAGACGACATTGTTTTTACAGAAGAAGGAGACTTTCCACAATTACAGCCAAAAATTATACTGGAAGGGAGCTGAGGCACCTTGTCAGCAAAATCCTCTTTTTTTTTGGTAAAAAAAAAAAATTCTTACCAGCCACATTAATTAACATGCAACGAAGCTAGAAAGGCTGCCAAAGCATCTACAGTAGCACAGTGAATGGTCAGAAAACTTAGACAAGAACTTAGTGTTCCTGCCTCATCATGTTTCTTTCTGCCACGTAGGTGGATGGGCTGAAATGGGCTGTGTGACCTCCTTCTGTCAGAAACTATTATTCATGTTATGCCACTAATGCCCCTGGCTAGCTTGTCTGCCAAATCCTACATTAAAAAAAAAAAAAAAAAAAAAAAAGTCATGCGGGTCCCTTTCATCTGTAAGGACTGGTCGCTGCCACAGGCCCCGCCAAAACTGCAATAACCTCAGTGCTTGGTGACTGGCTGGCAGGGGGCCAGCCTTGAGGTTCCCTGTGGTGGTCACAGGAATCACAGTGGGAATCGCAGTGGGAATCACAGCAGGGATTGCAGGGGGAATTGCAGTGGGGATTGCAGCAGAAATTGCAGTGGGCATTGCAGCAGGGATTGCAGCAGGAATTGCAGCTGGGATCACAGTTGGGATTGCAGCAGGACCTGCAGCCAGAATTGCAGTGGTAATTGCAGCAGGAATTGTAGCAGGGATTGCAATGCAAATCATGGCAGGGATTGCAGCAGGGATTGCAGCAGGAATTGCAGCAGGGATCGCAACAGCAGTTGCCTGGCCACGGCAGGGCTGCGGGGCTCCTGGAAATGCAGCTGTGGTGGCTGCCGATCCATCATGCCGACATGGTGAAAGACAAGGGGTGGGTCATCTCCAGATTATTAGGCGGCATGACTCTGCACCGTTGCCTCCTCGGGGCGGGGAGGACCATAAGACTTATTACAGCATCTTCGGTCCCGAGTCGATGAAGCTGGAGAGTCCGCAGACACCGATGTGTGCGCCCCTCAGCCCTGGGCTGGCAGGGCATCCAGGCAGGTTTGCATGGCACCCATGAGACTCTCAAGGGCAGCCCTGGAGCTGGGGCAGGCAGTGCCCAGCAGCTCCCAAAGAGGCAGCCCCTCTGTGCAGGATGCTGGCCGGCTCGGGCCATGCTTGTGGCTGGCCCTGAACGCCTGCCCTCACTTTAGCTACTGTCTCATAGTCTGCGTAAGCGCTAATAAATCATCTAAAATTAAGGCTGGCTACAGTTAAGCCTCTCATTAAGTACTGTATGTATGGGAAGTGGGGTCAGGGCGGCCTTTTAAAGGGTGGTTAGGTTGGTTATGTTACCCCGTGGTGGAGATTCATATTCTGAACCGGAGTTAAAAGCAGACTTTGCTCAACAGCAGGGAAGTTTATGGTCTGTTATGGCATTTTGTGAAATGAAATACAGGCCTAAGTGCAGGGAAGAGATAACTTCAGCTGTTTCAGCCTTTCAGGAGAGCAGAGGACTCCTACCTTGAGCCGTTAGCACACTCCCAGTATTCCCAGTAACAATACGTTTATCTCATTCTCATTCAGGCTCTGAATCAGGAAGGTAATAAAAAAATAACTCTTCTGAGTGTTCTTGTACTTTGTGTGTGTTTTTACAGGAATTTACAGACACCTGAAAAGGATATTTGCAAAATGACCTATGATCCTTAACCTGCGGTACACACAATAAATCTGCCACCTTAACCATTGCCAGCCTTTTTGAATGAATGGCTGCATTATAACAGCACATGTGTACAGCTACGGGGCTGTATATCTTATTGGATCTCATTCTCCTATCAACATTTAAAAATAAAAAAAACCTATATGCAACTATCTACGCACAAATCCTCTCACTGTGATTTGGCTATCCCTTCTCCCTCACCCTTCTACATCCTGACTGATGGCTTTATTATACAAGGGACAGTAATAAACATCTTAACTAAGCCAATGAACCTCTTCTCTAACACACGGATACCTCCTTGGAGGGTACTAGGTATGACCAACAGAAGAGTAATGACTTTTTTTCCCAGTTATTCAGTGTTAATGAACTAACTGGTCATCAAGATGTAGACTTGGACAGGAGAGATTCTTGATTCATATTTGGACACCAGAACAGACTTTCAATGGAAGCAGAAACCAGGTAGCATCTCTAAAGGGAAGGATGTTGCTAACCACTTCGGGTTTAGGATAATGTTATATGAATAACTGCCTTTTGGTTCATCAGATGACCTAAAGAAGAAGGTAAAAATAGAGTCAGATCAACCTGAAATAATTTTCATTTATTTTTCCTCATCAAAGTACAAACAAGAAAGGCAATTTCTCCTTTTGGCCAAAGAACCTAAAATAGAACATTCTGATTTTTACTCATGTCATAAAAGCAAGGAAATGAAGGAATGGATTCACAAAACTGCCTGCAAAAATTCCCTTGCGCCCCAGTCCAGCACAGAGAGCAACTGGTATGTCAGAAACTTGGCTTCAAATCCACCCTCAGCCTGAGAGGAATCAACCCAATTCCTAGGACTATG
Organism: Apteryx rowi; assembly: GCF_003343035.1. Lineage (NCBI taxonomy): Eukaryota > Metazoa > Chordata > Aves > Apterygiformes > Apterygidae > Apteryx > Apteryx rowi. The sequence goes on along the minus strand of NW_020448097.1, from coordinate 1,385,427 downwards.
ATACAACCATGGGGCTGCAGGGTGCTCCAGAATGAGCTCAGCCTTTTCTGCTAAAGATGTTTTGCACTAGTGACATAAAAATTCCAGAAAAAGAAGAACTTTATAAATTATTGGTTAGGCTCTTCTGAGATGGAGAAGACCTTGGGAGATTGGCCAGGAGACAGGTGCTCCATTAATAATGATCTGTCCACTGATGGTACTGTCACTGACTTCACTGTCTTATTCAATACATTTATCTGTTCCATTTATTCCACAAAATTAGCAATACAGAGTGCTTATGTTTCCCTTTGCTGAGTTGAGGTCCCTTTCATTAACTCTCATTTCCTAAATCTGGCTATGTATCTTATGAGATAACGTCCAACTATGCCCATACTCTTCTCACGCATACGCAGGGCTACGCTGGATGACCTGAATTTCTCTCGCTTTCAAGTGCTATAAAACCACAGTGAAGAACACATCATAAATAGGAAAATAGAAGGTCCCTTCCATCTTGGAGTGCTGCATCTTTGTTTGACCTCATTGGGCTGTTATGGTTAAAGTTCTGATTTGGGCAAAATTTTGACACAAAATTTTAACATTTTATCTCCAAAAAAAAAAAAGATGAAATTTGGAAATTGTCTATAGAATTTTTTGAAACATTCAAACCATTTTCCTTGGATACCACTGATGATTTTGTTTTGGCTACCTAAATATTTTGCATATTTTAGTATAAAAAAAATTTTAATCACCTTGAAGTGCAAGACTTTAGCATAGCTGAAGCACTGGCAATTGACCACAAATGATCACAATTTTTCAAAATGCAATGTTTCAACATTTTTCTGTCAAAAAATTTGGTGGAAATAGTCAATGTTTCTTACGAAACAGTTTGCTTTAGACAAAATCTGCGTGTTGTGACAAGAAACTAAGCGACTAAATTTTTTGACCAGCTGGCAAGGTCAGGCTGGTTTCCCAGCAAACTACATGAAGAAAGAAATAAAGCAGCACACAAACAAATGCTGCCTATACTGACTGTTACCTTTAGAAGGTTCAGTCGTAGGACTGAAAAGATATCTTTACGCTAGGTCTTGGCTTCTGGTGCAGCAAAGGGCTCGCTGAACCCTATGCATATGCTTAAAATATCAAGGGGCTACTGTAATTGAGCCTGTCGTAAGGAGGAGGAGGCTGACAGCTCAGGAAAAGCAGCATATTGGCAAAGCCCTGTCTGGCTGCAGTGGGCTCCGTTGGCACTTCATGGGCCCTTCTGCAAAGGAGGTCCCAGGGGAGTAATGTAGCCCTGTCACCTCAACCCTTTCTTTGCCACCCGGAGAACTGCTCATGCCCCCAGCATTGGCCATATGGCAGGGATGCACAAAACGGTCGGGTGCAGTGCAGGACCTATCAATCTTGGATTTGAGGAATAACCTCCCCTCTTTTTTTTTGTACTGTAATCCGACCACCTTGTGGGATGAAATAGGAGAAAGAAGAAAAATGTAACCTCCCTTGCTGCCACCGCAGCTTTCTGCAATGTATCTTTAGGGTCTGCTTTCAGTTTGTCTATGCCACAGTGAAGGTCATAACATGTCACATATGAACAGTGACATCCAAAATGCCCTTTTCAGACAGAAACCCCTTTCCTTTATGGCAAGTGCTCTGACTGCTGGTTGCGGGCCATCTTGAGAGAAAGCAGTACTCTCTCTCTCTTTTCCCCCTTTTTAAACAGCCAGTTTAGTTCTGCTTTAGTGCAAAAACTCCAGAAGCAGCAAATACATTATGAAGTGGCACAGCTTTCTTGCCAGCCCTCGTTCTAGGCAAGATCGTAAGAGAATTCCTTTTCCAGCACAGATAAATTACACTCTGTTTTTAAGAAATTCTCTCTGAACTTTAAGGGAAGAGGAGCCGACATCCCTCGGCTTTGGATAGGAGGGTGTGGGCAAGGGCACGTGCAGCCCTACGGTGCACGGTCTGGGGATGCCGTGTGGGATCCGCGCTGAGCCTGCATCTCTCCCCAGTCTTTGGCAGCGCCTTCCTCACCTTCCCACATCATTGAGAGAAGGGAAGTGGACAAAGAAACGAGGACAAAAGTGTGCTGAAAAATAAGACAGAGGAAGAGCTCTCCAGGCTCCTCTCAGCTTCCTGGAGGAGCGAGACCCTGCAGGCTGGGCAGGCAAGTCTGCCCAAGCGTCCGTGGGTCCGCCATGCGCAGCCTGTGGAAAAGAAGCATTTCTGAAGAGGATTTCCCAGCATGCGCTGGGCAGATGTGCTGCACCGGGCATGTCAGGATGGCTCTGATTTACGGTACCTGCACAGGCCATCTGTAGGGAAGGCTAGTGAACGTGTGATAAACATCCCTGCAAATGCGGGGCTTGCCGCGGGCACACCATGGAGGTGATTTATGCGCATGGCGTGGCCATTTGTCCAGCATTTCTGGATGTCTGGCCAAGCCGTAACACCACTTGGGCTGCCAGAAAAATATCCTCAGATTCTATCTACATGACATTTCCTGGAAGAAAAATAGCCATGTCCAGGGAAAGCCATGAGGGTGATAGCCCTGAGGTCATGGTGTCACCTTCATGCTGTGGATGTATTGTGGGGACCTGGTCCATCAGCTTGTGCTTGCATAAATGGTTCACTGAAATGACCAAAGAGCCTACACGGAGCCGCCGACTGCAGGATTTACACCCCACGTGTTTTTTCTTTCCTGGCTCAGGGCACGCATAACTCGCAAGCATGGCTTGACAACGGCAAGCAGAAGAAACAGCTCCTGGCCAGCTGTTGTTATCTGGCAGGGCCTCGGCTGCCCTCCCTAATCAGGAAGCGGCAGCACCCAATGACACCACTGCCGGAGCTGCAGCAGGCAGCCGCCGCCAGTCCTACCAAGCCCTCACCTTGCCAGCAGCACTGAAACGCTTTTGAAAGCCAGTGTTTTAAAATGCTATGGGGTCCTGGCTCTGAGTGCCTGAGGATGTATTGCTATTTATAATTGTCGTGAGGATGATTCACAGCTTCGCACTTACACCATTAAAGGTAGCATTAGTGCCAGGACCCTTTATGCAGCAACATTAGCAAAGGCTGAAAAACAGTCCTCTGAAAGGGCTCTGTCACCTTCCCTTGATCGTGGAATGGTCTCTTACACCAACCCCATACATTTCAATTACCATACACCAGCATTTCTGCTTCTTTCCCCAACTCATAAAAATCACAGCCAATAAACACATATCAACACCTGAAGGAATCGGTGCTTTCCTCTTGCTTTAATATACTTGCCCATACTTCAAAGAAACCTGGAGAGATTCTCATATCTATGGTGCCCAGGCTGCCTGGTCCCAGGCAAGGATTAGCCATGTGTGCACTTGGAACAATCTGCTCTGAGTTTGCTCTAACATGTTTTTTATCCCTCTAAATCATGCTCAGCCATTTGACCTGACAGCAGGCTAATACATGATCTGTTTTGGGGGTAGAGGATGGTGAAGAGGGTGGGGAAGAGCGGGAGGTTTCCTTGTTTTCTTGTTTAAAAGAGAAAATGCTGCTTATATCTCAGAGGGGATTTCTTTTTTTTCGGCGGAACTTTTCTTTGTATTTGATCTGTTCTTTACCAAAGACAGATCTTTCCCAAAGATGGGAATATTTTAAGATGCCAAGATAATTGCAATGATTTTAAGGCTCTGTAATGAGAAGCTTAAGCAGGAACTATCAGGGGAGAAAGACAGACCCTGCTGAAAATGCATGTAATCCCACCAAACAGAGGGAAGGTAATTGGCTTTAATCATGGTAGACGCTGGTAACGGAAGAGAGGATGTAAATACTTCAGCGCTCTTTGGTGCAGCATCTCCCTCGACCCTTGGCCGGGAAGGCGGCTGAGTTAGCCAGGGCGGCGCGCTGATGTGCAGGAGGCAGGGAGGTGTTGCGTTAGCGCTTACTCCTCCAGCCCCTTTTTTTTCTCCTTTCTATATTTCCCCCTGTCCCTGCCGCAGCTTGAAGACCACGATTTGAACAGTGTGGGCACTCCGGAAGAAGAAAACAAAAGTAGCCTTTCATTTGGGACTCTTCTGGAAAGCAGTAGCACTTTAAAAATTTCAAAAAGTGGTGCATGGGAGTTTAGCATGTGACTCCGATTAAAGTCGGTATGAGTCATGTGGCAAACAACCCCCCGAACACTTTGAAGATATACTTCAATTTATGTTTTTCTGATCCCAGTTAAAAAAAAAAGAAAAAAAGAAAAGAAAACTATTGTAGAACGGGACTTCAAGGACAGCTTTTCAAGAGTGATTCTCTTTCCTTATTTGCTCCTAGACATAAATCACAGGGGGGAGGAAACGCAATCAGTTAACTGTTATTTGATTATGGCATAGCACTGCCTGGATAACACAAAAAGCAGTGTGTGAAAAACAAGCATTGCTGAAAACTGTATATTAATTATTTATTAAGCCTGGTGCAAAAGTACTGACTGTGAAGAAACCTGGGTGAATTTGAGCAGGATTGAGAGCTTCCCACGAAAAAAGCTGAAGTGGTTCTCGGGATTCGACCTCATTGTGTGGGGAAACGGCAATCGCCCCGGGACCGAGTCAGTGCCAGGCTCTGCAGGGCGATGGGCGACCAGGACAGCTGAAGGCATGTGGCTCTCCCTGCCCCCTTCCCAAGTAGCCACGTCTAGCAGGGCCAGGGGGTCTCTGGTGTGGTGTCTGGGGCTGGGGACACCCTGGCCATGCCCTACAGCATCCCCAAGGCAGGCTGCAGCCCAGCCAGGGCTACTTGGCCCCTATAACTAACCTGTTCCCCTCCCCCCCCCCAGCAGCTTCTCTGCACAGAAGCACATTAAAAAGTCACTGTAAAAAAATCATTCCTGGTCCTAGTCATCCCACTGCATGTGCCTTTGCCCTCAAATCCCTGCTGTTCCTCCCGCCCAGCCTCCCGCCTGGTGCGAGGGCTGAAGAGTGGCCTTGCGCCAACCCAAATGTTGTCTTCCCCCTCCAAAATGGTGTCCCCGAGCCCACCAGTGAAAAGGGCAACCCAAAGACACAGCTGGTGACAGTGTAGCTTGGGTCAGCAGCTGGTTTTCCCAGGCATCCGTATTTATATGGGATCAGCTGTCACATGCTTACCAAAACTGGGATCTCTCATTTACAGGGTATGCCAGTGCTCCCCATGAAACAAGCACACACCACATTTTTCAAAATTTTCTGTGACTTAAGGAGAAGAACCTAAACCAAAATTTCCCTTTATGTCAGCAACAGCTGCCTATAGGCCCCTGGCCCAATGATGGGCGGACTGGGGTAGTGAAGCTCTGTGGCCCTCAGCCCGGCATCCTCAGCCCTTGAACAGAAATGGGGCCAGGGATCTGTCAGGGCCCCACTGGGGGCACTGGAAACCTTTCCCAAAGAAACTGATCCAGATCCATGCATTTCCTTGAAAACTGGGTTTCAATTAAGCTGCATCTTCCAGCAGGAATAAAATGCGATCAGAAGTTGTCCATCTGTTTTTCGGACCAGCTCTGCCTACGGTACATGCACTAAAACAGTCCAACAAACTCCGTCTCTGCCAGTGAAAAATTATTCGAGGAAGAGCTCTTTGTTACAAGCTTTCTCTGACTGCTTATACTTTCCCAGCATTGCAGCGCTCCTGACAGCCACGGAAAGCCACTTTTTTGAGGGGAAACGTTTCAGTGCACTGAACACTGCAACACTTGTGTCATAGGAAAGAGCCAAATTCCAGGTACTGGCCCCGAGCATCCCTAATATCAAGCCTGGTAGCATCCACGCCTCAGCTTTGTGGACATTCAAACCAATACAAACTCTGCGTCTGCTTTTCTTCACGCCCAGCTGTTTCCGAGGCTGTGACAGGGGATCAGAGGCAGGATGGTCCCCTCTGGTCACCCAGAAGAGCGTGTGGGGCATCTTCCCACCTGCAAAATGCTCCTCGGCATTATGAAGCCTGAGCCCCAAAGCCACAGCTAGGGTGCCAGGAGGGACCGGCAGCCCATGCTCTCGGTTTCTGCTGTAACGCCATGTCAACAGCAGTGATTTTGAACAGGGCTCCCAGGTAAACGTCTTCATCTAATTGATCTCAACATCCGCGTCTTGATACCCCTCAAGAAATTCATGCAATAGCTATCTTAAAAAAATATATTTTTGAATCTCATTAGCCCCTAAGGAGCCTCCATAAAAGGGGATCAAAGATTAGATTTATCACTGCAGCAGCATAATGGCAACTCAGTGAGTATTAAATAACTACAACAGAAGTAGGCAAGATAGTTTTGATGAATAGCACCTTTGACAAATACAAAATTCAGTTTCCAGTGAGACCGATTCACTCACTGGAGTTAAATTCAATGGATAAATGGAGAAAACCGGAGTGAGAAGTTTCTTGATATTTTCTTGATGTTTGTTTTTGACAGTTTCAGAATAAGGCATTTCAACTCATTATTTGGAGAGGATGTTTTTATTCTAAAATTTACCTGAATCAAGAAATGCTGAAACAACACATTATATTTTATCCTGAACCAAAGTGTGATTTCTTTTTTTTAATTTAGCTACCGAACTATTGAAAAAAAAATCCATTCTGATAAGGCTGAGCAAAATCAAGGTTGATAAGGGGCCAGATAATGCCCTCTTCTCATGTCCCTGCCTGGCCTAAACAAAATGTTTTCAGGAAATTAAAAACCTCCATAACAGCATAAGTGGAATATGCTTCTCCGCACTCACCTCCTCTAACATTTATTCTTTGTTTTATCTTAGCTTGTCCTTGTCTCACTTTTCATCTTGTGTGTTGTTTTTTTTCATAAAATACATTTTATTCCCACAGAATCACAGAATGGTTGAGGTTGAAAGGGACCTCTGGAGATCATCTAGTCCAACCCCCCTGCTCAAGCAGGGTCACCTAGAGCACATTGCACAGGATTGCATCCAGGCGCGTTTTGAA
>NW_020448097.1:1232614-1376428 GCF_003343035.1 Apteryx rowi | reverse complement strand
CAATCCACCTCACTGTCTACTCATCCAGCCCACACTTCCTGAGCTTGTCTATGAGGATGTTATGGGAGACAGTGTCAAAAGCCTTGCTGAAGTCAAGGTAGACATCCACTGCTCTCCCCTCATCTACCCAGCCAGTCATTCCATCACAGAAGGCTATCAGATTGGTTCAGCATGATTTCCCGTTGGTGAAGCCATGCTGACTACTCCTGATCACCTTCTTCTCCTCCACATGCTTGGAGATGGCCTCCAGGATGAGCTGCTCCATCACCTTTCCAGGGATGGAGGTGAGGCAGGTGCAGGTGATGTGCCCCTGCAGCGTCCCAGCAGCGGGAGACGGAGGAAGCGCCCGCGCAGCCAGGCTCCCAAGACCGGGAGCAACTCGTCTCAGCAGTGGCTCTCCCATCAGCGCACACAGTGGGGGGCCGCCACATGCTGGGCCACCGAGGGCTGCTGCGCAGAGCGAGGGTAACCAGGAGACAAAGCATGGCCAGCAAGCGGGAAGCAGCAGCGAGAAAGAGGCCAAACAGCCCCGGCAGCAAAGTGGCAGGGGCAAGCTGAGGGCGAGGGGGACGCCAGCCGGCTGGACGTGGGGCCCAGAGACGAACGGGCAGCGTGCGAAAACACCCTCTGAGTTCAGGTCTGTCCTTGGCAGTCGTGACCCTGCAATGCTAATCTGAGGGTAAATGCTTTACAGTAAAGGAAAAAAAGAAAAGAAGTAAAAGCCAGGCCGCCCTGGGCAGTGCACTAGAGCTTTGTTAGCTGCTTCTCCACAAGGCACCTTGGTCCTAGCTCAGCTACAAGGAGAAATAGTTCAAAGCGTGTGCACACAAAATGTGCGCAGGGAAAATAAAACAGCCTTTTGAGAGGCGCGGGGCCACCTTTAAAAGCCCCGATTTGATTTGTAGATGGGTAAGTTCACAAGAATGATTGCTCGGAGCAGAATGAGAGGTTAACGTGCTACCGTTTCACCCCTGAAAACCTGGGTACCGCTCCTGGTTATGTCACAAGTAAAAAATTAGATTTTTTCCGATACGCAGAAAAATTACTAAGACCTTTAATGAGTCCATAAAAACATTAGAATAGCTTTAGTCACTTTCTTTTTAGTAACTATTAGGCTTGTACATTTTCTTAATGGAAGTGCAGAGCGAGAAAAGTGCTTCCTCATGAAGAAAAACGAGGAAATGGCTGCTAAAATTGAAATAGCCAAGGATATGGAAATGTTGCTGGCTCCTCCATCTGTGTGAAGAAATGGGACAGTCAGAGGAGCATGAACTACTGGACAAAGGAGACCTGAACAGCAAGGGCGTAGCTGAGACACATGCAAGACACTTTTTTAGGATTATCGGATGTTTCTGTACTATAATTTTTCCTCTGAAAAACAACAAAACCTAACTAACTGAAGGAAAAAAACATTTTGTAGGATCTTCTCTTACTGGCCCAACAAAGGCTCATTACCTTTGCTAGGTTTATTTCTGGCTGGTTACATTAATGTTAGGGAAGTTGCAGAGTCTCTCCTTAGCATGAATTGAGAGATGGAGGTAATGATCATACTGCTAAAATCAAAGCTTTTTTTTTTTTTTAAATACCATAACAGCCTACCTCAGAAAGAGCGGCTTATATCCAGAAATATCACACTAAGGGAGATCCTTTAAACTGCTTCCTGCATCTTATTTATTATATAAGGGAGGAGGAAAACTCAGCAGGTCCCTTCCTGCCTCCCTCCTGAGGACAGATGCCAACAGCAGCTGGTGGCAGCGCTGACGTTGTTGGACCTGCTGCTCAGTTGTCACCTGAGCCCCTCGGGTGCCCTCCGCAGGCATTTCCACCAGGTCCTGGGTGCTTTTGCTGGTCATACCTGGCTGATCTGAAGGATACATCCACAGCAGAGGGGCCTGCCACTTTCTGAAGCATTTGCACAGCAAAAAGGCTCCATGCAGCCCAGGTAGACCAGGAGTGCTGCACAGCAGCTACACAGGAAAAGTTCACAGTGCCCAGGGAGCAAGGTACTGCCCACGAGAGACAGGATGCAGCAGTATCACCATGATCAGGGCAGGAGGGTTGGTTGGGGAAACGAGGAGGTATTGGGCACTCTTAAGATAGCAAGAAAAAAGGAGACACAGAAGTAGTCAGGGCCTCCCTGAGAAGGAGGAGAAACAGAAGGATGGAAACAGGAGAACGGGAGGAAGGGAAGGGGGCACGGAGCCTGAAGGGGAGCAGAAAAAGCATCTTTGAAGTGTCTCAGCACTGTGGCACGCAGGATGCTGCCAAGCACCTGCTGATCAGAGACACCCTGCCCTTGGAGCTCACCAGGGTCTGACCCCGCATGTAGCACACAGTCCAAGACACACTGGCACAGAGGGTGAGGGTCCTCGCCTCGGACAAGATGATATCCTGGCTTCAGGCTGGCCTCCCTGTGGTGCGCAATGAAAAAGGAGCTTCCAGGTGCTTGGTCGCATGGCACTACTCCCTCGTGTCCTGGGAGCCATGGAGAGCATGGCATTGGCAGGGATCCCAGCAGGGATTCATGAGGCACGCTGCACCCAGCATTAGGTGAAGAGGCTCCCCTGAATGCACCGATGTTTTCTGAGCCTCAGCCACACCAGGGATTCATGCACGTGCTGGTGTGCCCTGTGGCACTGACTGTGGCCTGTGCAGTCCCCATGAGGCGCCCAGCTCACCAGCCCCGGACACAGAGCTAGGTGACCCACCGCAGCAGCAAGGATGCCTCATGCACCTTCACTGCACTCACCCAGTGCGTGTGTCTCCTAAGGAAACCTCCAGCTTCATTGGCAGGGCTGACCAGCCTCTCCCTCTAAACATTTGGCTGTTTCTATCCATTACACCAATAGCACAGGAGTTATTTAAGCAGTAGGAGTCCTCATGCATGCATCCAGCCCTGCACAACACCCCTGGCAGAGGTTGCAGTGCTACACATGACCGAGGATACCGTGGAAGCCAAGGTCCAGCATCAAACCTTGTTTTTTCCATGTATCCAAGAATCAGGGATATGCCATGCCTGCATGTGTGTGAGGTCACCCCCTTCCTCGCACTCACTCCCTGGGAATTACCAATGTAGGCTGTCCAAAACAGGAGGATACAACAATTCACCACTGCTTTAGCCTGTGTCTTACATCTCCAGAGCTTGCCAAGCACATCCCATCCAGTACAAGTGCATGGAAGGGTGACTCAGAAAGGTCTGTCAGCACATGCTCAGGTCCATGAGTGTTCGCACGGGAGCAGAAATGTTCCTGCACTTACAGAGATGTCAGAGCCTGTAGCTGCTACTCAGTGTGGATGTGCCACTTGCTGTGCAGTGAAGCCACCCTTGCTTCTTCACGTTTGCCTTGCAGAGGTCACATTAGCCCATAAGGCTTGACTGTGTTCAAGGTGCTGAACATGAGAGCCCCCCTTCCCATTTAGCATCCTTCACTGCTGAGAGAAGCAGCCCGCTGCCACTCGCCAGGCAGCAAGCCACTTGGGCAGTACACTGCGCAGCAGAGCAACACCTGCGAATCTTTTAAACTCTGGCCCTGGGTTCTTGCGCTCACGCAGAGAAGTGGAATAAGCACAGCACGCCACAAACAATTAAATGGAGGTGGAGGAGAGAAGAGCACCATGCAGCTCCAGAGCAGTCAGCAAGCACATGGCTCACTCAGCTTGCTTTGAAACAAAGCTCCAAAGTGCCGAGGAAGGCCAAAAATCCGCTTTCCTGGGGGCTGGGCTTTTAAAACCTATGCTATATACATGACTGTGGCATAAATCTTAGACTTGCTAACTTTCCCCACTTCCAGCCCAAGACCCACCTACCCCCCCTCGCTCGAGAGCTGGAGAAAGCCCTGCGTGCCACCCCTGTGTATGGAGCCCAGTTAACATGTCCCATCTGCTGCACTGAATCAGCAAAATCCATCAGTATTTCCCCACAGGAGTCTGGCACCTGCTAACAGGACTAGTCGACAGCCGAACCTGCTATTCCCCGCCACAAGAATAATAAACTTGCATTTTAAAAATGCTTTTCAGTGGGAAGTTTCCCAAAGCACTTCACAAAGCTAGTGCAAAGTACAGAAAAGGGACTGCTCCTGCCAAAACCTGAAGCACAGCCATTCTGTTCTGGAGAATAGCAACTGCTAAATAATGAAGAGAAACAACACAGATCCTTTTAGGAAGCAAAAACAAATGGCTGGAGGAATGTGAAAAGACATACTGGAAACTTAGCTAGAGTTAATTTGAAAAAAGCTGTGGATATGCAACTATCTTGGCTTTAATTTTCATTTTAAAAGGCTTCTTTTTGTTGTTTGTCTGCTACTCATAACCAGGCTCCTGCTTCTTTGAAAGACAATCAGCAGAGCAACTTCTGCCTTTATTTAAAAAAAAGCCAAAGAATATTTAGATCACTTAGATGTCTTCAAGGCAGCAGGGTAGCAGGGTCAGATGAGCGCTGCTCAAGGTACATAAGGAAGTTGCTGGAGTAATCTCAAACCCATTAGTGATTATCTTCAAGCACACACATAGGAACGGGGGAATTTCGGAGGCCGGGGGAAGGATGCACACCCTACAGTTGGGAGTCAGGTCCAGACTACGGTCTCTGACTGTAGGTCTCTGTATCTGGGCTGGGTGTCTAAACTCCCATTTTTGTCAGTGGGGACCCAGTGGATGGAGGGCAGGAAGCAATGTGGCTTACACCAAAGTAGATGCCAATGGGCAGCTCAGCTGAATAGCTTCCCCGGATTATTGACTAGGGTCTAAGACCAGACTCCCTGGGGTGTCCAAGTATTCATATGGGGCTCACAGACATGACCCATGGCCAAGGGAACCTTTCTGGAGTGCAGCTGGAGGCCAGGGGCACTCGGCAGCTGTGTTTAGCCAGCTGACTCCCACCTCAGCTCGCCACCGACTGCAATGACAGAATCACAGAATCACAGAAGGGTTGAGGTTGGAAGGGACCTCTGCAGATCATCTAGTCCAACCCCCCTGCTCAAGCAGGGTCACCTAGAGCATGTTGCACAGGATTGTGTCCAGATGGCTTTTGAAGATCTCCAAGGAAGGAGACTCCACCACCTCTCTGGGTAACCTGTTCCAGCGCTCAGTCACCCTCACAGTAAAGAAGTTTTTGCTCATGTTCAGATGGACCTTCCTGTGTTTCAGTTTGTGCCCATTGCCTCTCATCCTATCGCTGGGCACCACTGAGAAGAGTCTGGCTCCATCCTCTTTACACCCTCCCTTCAGATACTTATACACATTGATGAGATCCCCCCTCAGTCTTAATTTGTCCAGGCTGAAGAGTCCCAGCTCTCTCAGTCTTTCCTCCTAAGAGAGATGCTCCAGTCCCCTAATCATCTTAGTAGCCCTACACTGGACTCACTCGAGTGCAGAGACCTAGCTGACATGCAGACACCATGGTGTGCACACCTACGGTTAAGTGTCCCCCGCCCAAACTTCATTCTGCCCCACAGCACTGTTAAAACCAAAAGCAGAAGGACCTAAATGAAAGGCCCTACTAGCAGGAAAGGGGAAGGAAAATCTGGACTTAAAATGCTCATTTGTGCTCGCTGACTTAAGCCCCAAGTAGGTAGTTGCAATGGTCTGACACTCGCACACTTGGTGCCTGGGGCACAGAGGCACTGGTGAGATGTGATGGAGCAGCAATTACTGCAAATGTCTCTGGGTTTGCAAATGGTCCCTTCAATTCCAGTAGAAAGTATTCAATCACTCCGCCCATTTCCCAGTGAATTTATTATCAATAATATCTCATTGCATCTGGTAGGAGTCATGGGGTTTTTTTTAGCTAGAATGCTGCTCCTGGATCTGTAATGCTCCAGGAACAGTCACGTGAAAACACATATTGAATGCATTTTTGCATTTCCTAGAGATTATCAGATTATGGTTATCAAATCACTGGTTATGATTTAATTACTTTTCATTATCTGAGCTGCAGAGTTCTTGAACCTGAGAAACACGCTCCTTCAAAAATTAAACAAAAATAAATTGTTGCAAAATGGTATCCTCCATAAATATTTCTAGAAACCGTTCTGGAAAAAACCTCTGTGCCCTCCCTCCCCCCTGATAAAAAAGAAACAAGCTTTACTGTTTAAGAAAAAACAACACCTATTTTTCAAATAAAATGCCAAGTTCCATTCTGAGGAAGGAGTTTTATCCTAAAATGCAGTGGGTTTCCACACTCTGTGTACTTTTTTTCCTATTTCAGTAAGACCTCTCCTTTAATACTGCAGTAGATAAGGTACCTGGGAAAGGCTGCTTAATAACTGCCAAAATGTCAAAGTACGTTTCTGCAAAACAAAGAGATTTATAACAAAATGTGTAGTCTACCTTTTATTTTAAATTCTTTATTAACATGTTCAAATATTTAAACTAATCCCAGGAAAGAAGGGGAACAGAGATTAGATACCAAATTAATTGATTGGTTTAAAACAAAGACTGCACTGAAAAAAAACCCCATCACATGCTGTTTTGTATGCCTGCTTAGCTTGTGTAAATAGTTACAGATGCAATTAATTAGTCTAAAATATTACCAACCAATACCAACAGTGCAATAGCAAGCATCCTTGGAGATACCAGTTTGAGATGACATCTCTTTTGGAAACTGCCTGCTTTTGATTTTCTAGAATCATATAAATGTAAGCTTAGTTTAAACCTCAGGAGGTCAGCTAATTTTAATCCATCTTCCTGTCCTCAGGCAGGAGTGAACATACTTACATTACTGATAGATGTTTGCCTTGTACAGCCCTAAAAACCTCCACAGTCAGTCTCAGTAGCCCATGCTGGTTCTTAACAATCATTACATTTAACCTAAATCTCTCCTGTTGCAATTTAAGCTGATAATTTCTTGTCTTGCCTTTGGTCATGATGAAGAAATGAACACCTGTAGCAAGCTTATACACATTTGATGACTCTCTAGACATCCCCATCTTCCCTTCAGTTTTCCCTTTCAGAGAACAAACCAACACAATCTTTTACTTCCTTCCTCACTTCCATCCATCCATCCATGCTGTGTTTCCCAGATGTCTCACAACTGTCATTTTTGTCCTTCGTATTCACTTTAAGGTATCCATATCTTTCTTTAACTGAAGCTCCCGAGCCTGGAGACAGTAATCCAACTGAGGCATTGCCACAGAAAGCTATAATGACCTCCTTTGTCATGTACTAACGGACTGTCACAGCTAAGAGTTTATTTTTTTTTTCTGTAACAGCATCACACTATAATGCACAGATCACTTACCATGGATTTGTTTTTTTTTTTCTCCTGCAGGTGCAGTATTTTTTATTTGTCTTTGTTCAATGCTATCTATCAATTTAAAATAAGTTTTCAAACCAGATGTGCATCCCCGTTGCAAGGGCACCATTTAGCCCATGTCTCCCTAATATTCTTAGGAGTGTGATACCCCCCAAAAACATGAAATCCACACCTATCACAGCTATTGCACATCTGCTATGCCATTGACCCTGTCAAAGAGGGCCACTGGGTGGGTTTGACATGTTTCATCCTCAGGAGAAGTATGATGGTTTGCCTTTCATCCCCTAGATTTTCCTCTGTTCTAGTATCTCTCTGGGTATGACTTAAGCCAAGTGAAGTGTTCCAGAGGAAAACTGTCCATACACTGGCTTTAAGGGCACTCATGAAAGATGCTGAAGAGCTGGGTTTAAGCCCTTATTCCAGATCAGCGGGGACCTGAATGCTGTTTTAACGGGAGTCAGCCATCTCCCTGGTCTGAGACAAGGTATGCGCAGTCTGGAAGAAACATGTAGCTCCAGTTTTTCCTTTGTGTTCAGTGCATGTCTGGCTGCCTGCACAGCAGCTCTGAAAAGCTTCTCTTCAGGATCCTTTGCTCCCCATTCCTCTTGCAGAAAGAGTTTGGTGCTTGGTTCATGGCTGAAGAATGCCATTAAGAGCCTGCTGATTGGTACCTGGATGCCTTGGGCACTGTTGGATACTACAGAGCTGTGTAAAACACAAACACAACAGACACCAGTACACGTATAAAAGAACACATAAGCTATTAGACAAGCCATGACAGATAGATGAAATAACTATAAAGATTAATTTATATATTATTCTGATAAACAAACCATTTTTTCATGGAAATAGAGATTTTGAAGATTGTCTGACACAAGACTGTCAAACACTCCCATTTCAAATACCTTGAAGAAATTAGTGCTAGGAATAGAAACACATGAGAAACTTAATCTGGAGACATGGGAATACAATGACCCTTTGGCAGAGAATCAACCAAGCACATCTGGGGAAAAGCAAATTCCTAGGCAAGATCAATACTTGTGTATTGTTTACCTACCATCACCATCATTTCTAGTTGTGTTTACAACATTTTGACAGAAGTGGATTTCTTAAGAGATAGCTTTAAAAAGTAATTCCTATGGAGAGCCTGCTGGGTTACCAAGGCCAGTTTCTGCTGAGTTAGAAAACATTGGATCGTAGGAGAATATTAAAAGCTGGGTATATGTGGATCATCTGGAAGAGATGGGAGCTATAGTGGGCATTGGAAAGTGGGATTATATGTTTCAGGAAGAGAGAAGTGACAAAAAGAGACTTTAGTGGAAGAAAGTGTCTAAGGAAAAGCATAATTTCTTTATCACCTTCTGAAGGTCAGTGCAATCCACAGAGTGTTCAGGTTGTCACATTTAATTTCAAATTAATTTTTTGTTTTGGATTTTAAAAATCTACTCTTTTAGGAAGATGACATTTACCAAGTACTCAAAAACAGGGGCAAGCTCTGAAGTACAGTTTTGTATTGCAGTCTTGCTGGACTCAGATCTGACTCCTATTAAAGTCAAGCTAGCAGTTAGTTTAATGGGAATTGAATCCAGATCATACAGAATAAGGACTGTAAAGTGAGGGCTGYTCAGTGTAGCCAGCCAGTTTAGCTTTATCAGGCTCATGGGCACTCTTCAGGTGTACTGTGACAGTGAGGCATTAGACAGAAAAGCCATGGGCTTGCTGCTATAGCAGGACAGGGAATTAGCTTACCCAGCCCATTAGTTATGAGATGGCTGCATCAAATGAACTCTCCCATCACCTGCCTTCTTCCCCTCCCCTGAAATAGATAGCCACCTAAGCATAAAAAATACTGTTACGGAGACAGAAACATTATGACTCAGCCCCTGGCAGCACCTATCTTCCCTTTTGGTATAAAGTGCCTTGACACTCACCTACATGAGACACCCACTAAAATCAGATGACATGAATCCTATCCTTTGTGATTTCTCTTAGATTTTCAATTAAAAACCTGTTGGTATTTCACAGCCTAATAAAGTTTAATGGATCCTTTCCACTGACTCCAAAGGCTTGGTGTGGGCCACAGACAGACTAGCCTATCCCACTGAGATGCCATACAACACCTCAAGTTGGAGCCACCTTGGAGGGACATTCACTGCAAAAGTGGCCGGCGCAGTTTGAGGTTGTACCTCCTGCACACTAGCAGTGACAGCCCTCTCAGGATAGCCTGCAACAGCAAAAGTGTGAGGGCATGCACAGCGCTGGGGATAGGGGAGCCCAAAGTTCAAGGCCTTTCTTCACTTGATCGAAACAAGAGACTCGAAAGAAGAGACTTGAAACAAAGGGCCCGTCTACATCATGCTGTGAAACACAGGGTAGAGAGCCCCAGCCTAGCAGGGTGTACTTCACAGCTAGTTTAAAAGTGTGTCAACAGAAAGCTGCACCCAAACTGCTGGCTTGACTGGAGGCAGGGCTTGCCAAGGCAGGCATGTCAAAGGGGCTTGTGTTGGAGATGAAGGGGTGCCCACACTTGCGTGTTAGACTGGGACTTTCTAACTTTGAGTGTCCTCCTCAAAGAGTCTAAATGTCATCAAAAGGCTCAACTCTGTTATCTAAACAGAAGTGTTTCTTACCAGCCGAGATGCAATAGAGGCAGCAGGCACCTGCCTGCTGGTCCAGAAGGGCACAGGTCTCACACAGATGTGTTACCACATCTGCCAGTCTGATGTGGATGTCTCAGACAACCTTGTTATTGCAAATGGCTTTAGACATCCATAATTAGGCAACTGAAACAAGCCCTAGATTGTAATTGCAAACGGCAGCTTAAATATTCCTCGCATAGATTTAGGTGACAGTTTCAAACCAGATCACACCTGCTGTTTCTACAGGTACTCTGTGGATTAGCTAGCTTAGATTGGCTGTGGTACAGCTGTCCCTATGACTCATTCCATGGTACCAGCTAGAAATGATGTTAGTCTCTCAGGCCAGTGCCCTAGACTGGATTTTTGGCTATTCTGGAGCCCCTCCATGGTTTGGGCCAGAAATCGCATACCCGAGATGGCAGTTTTCACCCCATATCTTTTGCTTCAACAATGCAACATTCTCTAACAAAAACTTGTGTGTCAGAAAACTACCATCTGGATTTCCATCGAGATGCTTGAGAACAGCACTGATAGCTTAACACAAACATTATTTCAGCTGCTGCTAACAGAGGATGCCTTTTTAATTTGGGGGTTAGGGGATTGTTTTTTATGTAGCCTTTAGAGGGTATTGCCCCTGTCTAGATTGCCATCAGGATGAGTGCTCCATCCCTTGCTTTACTCCTTTCACCACCTTGCTCCAGAGCAACACAGGAGCTGGCCACAGACCTGGCTCCGATCTTCCCAACAACTCCTCAGCAGCAGGGAAGGGCCGAGGAGAGGAGGCAGAGGTGCTGACTGACTAGGGGCCTCCTGCAGGATGGGGGGTGGCTTTAGGCACAGCCAAGGGGCTTATTTGAACACGAGCAGCCCAGGAGGGATTGTGCTCGTACTGCCATCCTTGCAGAGATGCCCAGGAAGTTTGCTTTTTCCCTTTAGCTGTAAGCTGGGTGTTAATGCTGTTGTCTGCTAATGAACTGCATCTTTTTTTATCTTGCAGATGCCCGGAGATGTAAAGTTGCTCCTTATACTGCTCCCAGATGAATAGGTTTGTAAGTGGTTACTTCCTTAGCACTTTATATTCCTCAGAAACCAATTATTTTTATTTCAGAAGCTGTTTATCCTAGAAAGTCTTTTCCTAGCTCAGAATTGTACCTGAAAGTATCAGTACTCTAAATTAAGAATGATCTAATTTATTAGTTTTGCAAAAATATGAGATCCAAAAGGAAGCAAGGTGGAAGCTTTCATTGTCTTGACTGCTTTAAAGCCTAAATGTTTCCCTTTTAAGACTGCTTCACAATAAATACTCTTTCTAATGAATCCCAGTGATGTCTTGTGCATTGTTATAATTTTATCAGACTGGCCTGAAACATTTTTGTTTTTCTCCTTGAAAGGCTTATATGGATGTTCAAGGTATTTGATCTTTGGGAAGAGTGATTTGGGAGAACATCTGATCTAATGGGCCAGGTACTAGACTGGGACTCTAAAGACTCAGGTGCTAATCTCCATTCTGTGACCTTGGGCAAATCATTTCATCTTCCTGCATTTCTTTCCTACCTTTTATCTTCCTTTAACACTCTTAATTAAGCTGGAGTGCTACAGATAATACAGATAATAACCAATCCTTCCCTTTCATGAATTAGACATGCTCTTCTTAAAATGCCACAGAGGCTGGACTGTGGTGAATGTGTGCAATTACTTTTAGTAAAGACAGTGGTTGTTGCACACAACCTCCCTGGATTCATATGAACATCTGGATTAATTATATCCTGTCTTCAGTAATTCTCTGGAGA
Source organism: Apteryx rowi (assembly GCF_003343035.1). Taxonomy (NCBI): domain Eukaryota; kingdom Metazoa; phylum Chordata; class Aves; order Apterygiformes; family Apterygidae; genus Apteryx; species Apteryx rowi. The sequence goes on along the minus strand of NW_020448097.1, from coordinate 1,364,750 downwards.
ATGAAAATAATGAAGGGTAAATACCTTTTATTAACACAATTATGGAGCATAATATGAAAAAAGCTGAATGCATCATACTTTTCAGTAACTACTTAATGGAACACAAGGATGCAGCTAGAGCAAACACACTGTCTTCAGTACGTGCCCTGCAGTCTTTCAGCCGATGGGCCCTCTTACAAGCAGGCAGAGCTCCCAACCTTCCCTGATCGCTCACAGCACTGCCCTCACAGGCTGGGATATGGGGTTGCCACCAGAGAGCATCCAGTAGGCCTTGTGAAACTGGGCATACGCAGTGAGGAGCTTGAGCTGAGTGGCAAGAGAGCCAGCTGCGATGCTTCAGACATGAGGGAGGACTGGGCTCTGCAGGTGTGCCAGAGGACCCTGTAGGCTCTGTGAGCAGCCACGGCAACCTGCAAATTTTGGAGGGCCTGAGGCAACGATTCAGTGGCTGAGGATGTGCCTGTGAAAGTCACTTTGGTGTGACTGGGAAAGTAAAACTTTCAGTGGAAAATAATATCCCAGTTAAGCACTGTTAGTGCCTGAAGTAAACAGTGACATCTCTGTATTGGAAAAAAAATCAGTGGGAGAGCTCTCACCTGTAAAAGCCATCTAGATGCACACACTGGAAAATGGATCACAACAGTCTGAACGTGCGAGGATGTAATAAAAGGTGTGTTTTGCTTTCAGATAGATAAGGTAGATGAAATGTAAAAAATCCAGAGCCCTATTAATCCAGCACCAGCACGTTTAGTTTAAGACCACAGCAATCAAAGTATTCAAGCACTCTGAGCCCCCCAGAAATGTTAATTTAGTCTCATTGCAGAGCCACACCGCCAATGGTCTGGGTGGTCTTTCCTTAATGCTGACTCTCAGACAGACAATGTACAATACATGGTTATTACTTAAGAACAACTTTAACAGCACCTTAAGGAGCCACTTATGTAGGACATTATTGTCCAGGAAAGAAATGAGAAAGGGATGCATTGTCTGCAAGAAAGGCTCTTGAATGTAGGGCAAGTTCTGTTCCGTCTTCAGTGTTGTGCTGCTCTGCTCTTTCATTCACTGAACGCAATTCACTGGACACAATTTGCTAGGAATATGTACAATTTTAAATATTTTAAGGCATGGCTACATTTTCATGCTCAGAGGAATTTTTAGGACATATTATGTTTTTCAGACTACAAAATGGTCTCTGTCTGCTTCTCATCCTTCTGGTGATAAGAGAGGGAAATTAATGTATTTTGCAAATTGGAAGGTTTTGTCTTTTATTCTCTCCCTCTAAGCTCATATATTTTTAGAGGTTAAAGCCCTGCAAGATGAGAAATATACAACCAGTATCAACCCTGCCCTTTGAGCAGTGGGATTGGACTATATGATCTCCAGAGGTGCCTGCTAGCCTCAACTATTCTGTGATTCTCTGAAAAAGTGCACAGTCTTGCTTCCAAACAGGTCCTCCAATTCTGCTATCCAAATGTCATCACTATTCCCATGTGATTGAAGCACATCAGACTCCTCGTCCAGCTATCTCTGGGGAAAAATATTGTGCATCTCTACCACATAACCGGTTGTGCTGCTCTTTGCTTACTTTTTGGCTTCCTATGGTCTGGGCAGCTACTGAGGGGAAAAGAATTAGCATTAAGACAAATTGGCTTAAATACTGCATAAAGGCATCAAATGGACCTTCAAAGTAGTGCTGACATGTCTAGCTCTATCTATGTGCCAATATTTTACACTCTGAGTGCTGTATATAACACTGGCACCACTGGCTTTTATTTTTTGAGAGGTACATGTCCCCCCATCTCTGTATTGATATATACCCTTCATGTCCATGTCATTTTTATTTTTGGCTCAGTCAAATAAAGTGTAGTCCCCAGTGAAATACTCAGTGTCTGGACTGATAACTCCTTATGGATGCTGTCACAGCCTTCAAGCTGGTCAAGGAGGGTTGCCCTGGCATGTGCTTCTCTCTTCTCTGCAGAAGACAGGCCTGCTTTGTGCTAGTGCTCAGCTGCCTGTTTCCCTGCCCACATCGAGGCATCCAGACTCTTTCCATTATCCCTCTTGGTCTCTGTAGCCCTCCAATGCCAGTTTTCCAGGTATCTCACTCTCTAAATTGCTGAGGCCTCTGTGGTCCTCAGGGGCAAGTCACTTCCCTGCCAGGAGGATAATGCATGTTCACACACTATTGTTTTCTTCCTTAGTCTGTGCTGTTATCCTTGTCCAACATGCACACGCACACGCACGCGCACACACACACACACACACACACACACACAGAGCTTTGGAAGGCAAAGACCGAACACTGAATTCACATAAAAGAAAATAAAAGTTCCCAGGTTTAAAAAGCTATCAAAATTAAGATGAACTGAATATCTGTCAAGGAACAGCTAAGGTACCAAATAATCTTAATTCTTAACACTGTGTATCCCAGGCAAACTGCTCTGTGCATTGCAGCAGTGCCTACAGGCCTACAGGGAAGCTGGGAGGTACTGATGAACTGTGTTGGACGTGTGTGTCACAGCCCTCATCAAATGTCCTGAGGCCATTTCCCTGATGACTATCAGTTTCTGTGATGTCCCAGAGCATGTCCAAAGAGCTGCCAGAGGGTGCGAGACGTGCCACAAACTGGCAGGAGCAAATTTTCTCAACCGTGGTCCACCTGGCTGTCTGGTTAGCTACTTCAGACAAACAGGGTTACGCAGGATGGGAAAGAGCTATCACAACCTCCTGCTGTTCAAATGGCCACTGTATAGAGATCCTTGTGACTTACATGGAACCTGTTTGTCCTGAAGTTGTCCTCCGTAGTGTGGTAAGCCACTCTGAAATGTGACAGAGCATTCACGATACATCTGATGAGAGAGGACTAGTCTCTGTCAGTAGGAACAAAGAAATACACAGTGTCAAGTCTTTTGTTTGCTCACCAGATTCCAGTCCACTCTGCTTCATACTGCTTTTGCTGACTAGATTCTGGCCCATCTGAGGACACCATACAGGCAGACTCCTCAGAAGAAAAAAGCAAGAAAGAGCCACCTAAATATGTGGCCAAATGCAGATGCTGGCACCTATTGCCAGTAACTCCTTTTTGCCCGGGCACTGATGGCTTGAAAACATTGAATATAGCAAATGCAAAAGCTGCTTTCTTGCTCAGTGAAATTCATGTCTGCTAGAAAAAGGAGGCCTCAGCAGTCAGCTTAAGCCATAGCAGCTGGAGGCCTGCATCAGCTTACCCCAGGGCAGAAGAGCAAAGCACAATCATTTTTGTAGAAATCTTCTCCAAGACATGCTCCATGCTCTTCACCTTCCACAAGGACAAGGGCATAACTGTTTTCGTGTTCTCACAAACAAGCAGGCAATAATCCTCAAATAGGTGATATTCCCCAAGACTGACCAACAGGAATAGATGAATGCATTTATTATTTTGTTTTGAAACTGAACCCAATTGATCTCTGTGTCATTGGACTGTAAAGACAGGCTAACTAACACAAAAGAGGTCAGTGAAGTTATGCCAAACATACACTGTGTAATTGATTTCCAGGTTTGGTTCACTATCTGTATTACCAAAGAATAAAGGAGGAGAAAGACTTAAAATATGATGCAAGACATAAATATTTCTCAATGGGATGTTTTTAAAAGTTTTCTGTAAGGCATCATCTGCTCTTTAAGCCTTGACTATTATTTCATTTTCAGAATTTATAGCCCAAATAATAACCAGATTTTCTTTCCTTTAGAAATATCCATCCAGGTTCTCAAACAGTTGGCTATCAATCTAAGGAATGAACATTGTAGAGATGGCTATCCCAGCCAAGGCCTCAAGAGATAAGAGGATAACACCACGCACTAGCCCTAAACATTCTTGAAAGCCACTATCCCTCCAAAGATCCAGTTACTTCCCAGTGTAGAAACAGCTTCTTGGTAGCTTTCAAAATTCATTCCCGCAACTTGCATAGCATTTCCTGCTGCCCCTTTCTCACTTCTTAAGAAAACTAGGATGGAACAAAATAGCTTTTGAGGCCACAGTTGATTGCCATCCCCAGATGCTTTACATTCAACATGCCATCTGTGTTTTGTTTTCTTGTTAAGTGGGTTTTGTAACAGTTTTTATTATCTACTGTAAGTAGAAACAACAGCAGGAAATCATGTAGTGCAAAACAAGTATAGTGAGTGATTTGGCTTCACAATCACTGGCCATCAATCTTTCACTTGAAATCTCTCCATTGCAAGTCTTTTCCATCCTTACTTGCATGTGTATGTGTGAAAGACAGAGAGTGTGAGTGTGGGGCAAAAGAACACATTTGGAAGAAAGGCTGGAAATGGGTGAAAAGACCTCCAAAATATTAAGGCATTGCAGGTTTAATGCTGTTGCAAACATAGATATCATTTGCACACACAATGCAAATTAGTTAACTCGTTGCTCATTTTCCTGTGGCAAACACAGTACTTTTTTATGTCTTTGGTTAGCCCAAGAAATTATCTGACTATCCAATGTACTTTGTCCTGTACTCTCAGCAATTTGATTAACAGCATCATTGATTAATAGTGATTAGTTTAACCAATGGAGTTAACCTCAGAATTAATGTGTGGTCAGTAATTTAAGTGACTAGTGAAAAAAACCACCGTGATTGCTGCCTTGCAACCCATCTCTCATTAAACCTTTCTTTACATTTGTAGCCTTCTGCTTTCTGTACACATCCACTGCCTCACACAAACTCCAGTTTCAGTGTCTGTACTCTTCTATACACACTAAGTGGAGGAAAAAGGGGGAAGCAACAAGGATTATGATATCCTAGTATACAGTTATTGTAAAGTTGCACTCCCTGCATACCAGAGAATAGGAAATTTCATTTTTAAGGACTCCCTGGAGGGCTGAGATAAACTGCAAAAGTCACAACTTGTCATAATTAAACAGTCATGCCCATTACACACAAAGGAAATTACGCACATTTATCTAGGTCATTGAAACATTCAAATGGCAATACTATACATGAATGTCCATTAATATCCTGTAAGAATTTAGTGAAGGCATTCTCCCAGAAGCAATGCAAGGCTCCCTCAGATGAAGATGCTCCAACAGCAAGAAGGAGAGAGAGGGAGGGATAGGAATGGTTAATATATTTCCAGCAGGAAAGCAAAAGTACTTAGATGGGTATACCCACCATTCTCTCTCAGCCAAGTAAAGCATAAATACTTTAACTGGATAAGCTTTTCATATCATCATTCTATATGGTTATGAAGCAACAGTAATGGGAGTGGTTTAAAAACACAGGTAAACAACATTGTTCTTCTAATAAAATGTAGGTTGTTGGAAGTTGGTACTTCTGAAAATTACTGCCATCTCTTCTCTCAGATTTGTAGTTGGAATATCTACTTGCTATGGGTTTATGTATGTGTATAGATAAATAAGAGGATATTTTCCTATAGACACCTTCATGGTCATCTGTATTCCCTTTCATTCCTGATGTCTCCAAGATAGAGGGGTGCAGTAATCTCACCTTGCCGTCTGGTACTTTCTAGAAGTCAAAAATGTATTTTTCCCCATTAAAAAATAGCAAGGATTGTTAGAATCAACCATGAGTTTGGCGCTAGCATCTCCTGGGGAATTAATGGCCAGGTGTCGCTAATGGCTCTCAGCTTTGCGTCAACACTCCAAGTCACTCCTAATCCCCAGGACGGGCTCTGCTCCTTATTGCTTAATTAGAGCACAAACAGCTCCATGAAAATATCACTGATGGTCTGACTCCAGTCCACAAAAGAAGGGGAAATGCAAGAGTTAAGGGTTAAAAAAAAAAATCCCAGAAAGACTAACATGCAGCCATCTGTGTAAGTAGGTTTTGTTTTACAGCAAACACTGTTAATAGAAATGGATGAAAATAGATATCTTTTAAGAATCGTAGATGCTTTGCAGCTAAAAAACCTGTGTTCATTTGCTTTTATTTCTAGATTATGTTTTACATTATTTACAGGGATTTGGACTGCCGCCAAGTATATGACAAATCTTGTATGGGAAAGTGGCATGAATTTTAAGAATGAATGAGTAGTCCTCCGAGTGTTTGTGCCAGAAGCACCTCAGTCACTAGTGGTGTTTGTTTTTTTTTCTTGTATAAGATATTTTATTCATCCAATCAAAAAAAAAAAAAATCTTACCATACGACCCAGGAAATTTGCAATACAAACAAAGAGTCATCAGCTAGAAGAACCTACAGTCTTGATATTCTATCAAACTATGGGGTAAAACTTTCAGCCAATAAACATGTTCAGAGGAAATCAGGAGCAAGTCATCAACCATTTTTAATCCAAAAGGAAGGAAATTTGTGATAAAATTTGAGGTAATTCCACTTGCTCTTTCTTTCAACAGGCTTTTCAAGTACTAAAGTGTACGGTAGTTTGGTGTTTGAAGAAGTATCCCATCACTAGCTCCAGAGGTGGAAAGCTCTCCCTAGAGAAGGTGGATCCAAGAAAGCCAAATTAAATTAATTATGTGGGCTTATTCTTGTAGATACAAACTTTATTGTTAGAAAGATCCAAGGGTGATGTTTATGAATATCTATAAATATTTCTGCATGGACAAAGCAGTCCAAATTAAGCCCAATGCTCTGTTTAAAATACAGGGCTTGCAGCATACATCCGACTGTAGGAGAAATTTCCAGACCTGCACTAGTAAGACCTATGTCTGGATGTAGATTCAAACACATGATTTTGCTTAAGACACTTTGTTCCAGCTGCTAAAGAAGGAATTTTTATTCTTTAGTTATTTGTGAATCTGGATATACACCAGATATAGTTCCACAGTAAGTAGGAACTTGACCTTTAGAACTTTTATAGAAAACCAATGCTAAAACAATCCCGAAGATTGTTTACATTGCATTAAAACAACCTTTTCCTCCCAAATTAGCAAATTACTCTAGACTGTCACATTGACTTTGACAGGATATTAGTGAAAATAAAACATTATTTTGCAAGGTGTTTGTCAACTGAAAAAACAGAGCTGGGCCCATCAGCATTTTGAACATGTTTGGAAGATGTGCCATACCTATTAGCTATGCTATTACCAGAGCTGCTGTGCTTCTGCTAGACTGTCTCAGAAGGCTCACATACAATGCATCCTGTTTTCTCTGAAAAATTACTTAAACTGACTTTTGCTAATCCTACTGACCAAACAGAGTGGGCTCAGTCAGGCCAGGAAGCAGAACCAATTTTATGTGAATTATATTACCTCTTGCAACCCAGACATCCAGCTCAGCATTTGGAAAGTGAGAGGGGGGAGAGAAAGTCAGAAGGTTTTCACAGCTATCCTGGTAACAAAATCTGTGTGAACTCCATACCAACAATAATAGCAATAACAAAGAGCTGCTACTGAGCTAGTCATTTTGCTCTGTGTGTGTGTGTGTGTGTGTGTGTGTGTATGGAACTGGAAACACAAATTTTATCAATTCATATATAGTAAACATCAAAGATTTTGCATGTGCAGATTCAAAAGTTTTGAGAGAATTTTGCTTCATTTCTTTCAGCCAGTTCTACCTTTAGCTTTTTTTAGCCTGATATTGCAAAGTACACCACACCCTTGCACTATAAATTATTTCCCTGTATTTATAATAGGCTTGCTTTTGAAGAGATACCTATCCAAATGTGGCAGTGTGTATTTATCAGTAAACTGTTAATTAATTGGAAACTCTTAATAACCACCTGGGACCAGAAGCTTTTGTGCAACTTAGTCTATCTGGCTACATTTCATAAGTTGGCAAATAATTGTTATTTTGCACAAGTAATACCACCATTCTAATAGTCAGTGAGGAAAAAAATAGTGCCCTCATTTTATGCATTGTACTCTCATTATTTGCTAAGCATGATGTGCTGGGTGTTGATCTTATAGTATGTCTCAACAGAAAAATACAGTTATGAGTGTAGCATGGCTGGGCATATCTATATTTCATTGAATCTACTTAGCCTGGGTAACAAGAGGAGTGAAAGGATGGTGCACAGGCTTCAGAATAGCTCAGCAACCCAATTATGTGCCCTCCAGAGACTTGTCAGCAGGGGCTGAAGCCTGTTCTACCACATCTTTGCTGTTACTGTACATCTTTATAATCACACCTTCATTTTGGTATGGAAAAAAAGGGAGAGAAGGCCTGGTTTTTCTTTGGTGAGCTAAGAGATTAGGAAACAACACCTCCTGTCTCTTCTTTCTTTTAAATCAATATATGTATTGATCGGCTTTCCCAGAGGCAATGTGACAGAAGTAGGTCTTCAGGAAGGAAGGCATAAAAATATGTAAGTAGTAAGATGACAATCACTTCCCTGAGTAAAGCTGCACCACATCCCAAGCGCTGTGGATGGAAATGGCACAGGGGTGACTAATGGGGCACTGACACCCAGGCAGCTGAGTTCAGGCATCCCAGTAGGGTGGAGGCCATGGGTGGGCAACATAACTCAGAAATACAACATGCAGGACAGGGTGGAGCTGTGCAGAGTTTCAAAAGTGAATATAAGGCACTTGAAGGGGAATACAGCTAAGAGGAGTCACAGAGAGGATGGCTAGGTTGGAGGGGACAGGCCAGAAAGACAGAAGACAGGCTGTTTCCCCACAGCACATTGCCCAGGCTGGAAGGGGCGGACTGCAGGGACAGCAAGGCTGTGACTGGGATGGCCCAGGGATAAATGTGCAGCTCTTGAGCACAGCTCTGTAGAGTGCCGTAGAAGTGACTCCTGTTCCACTGGGTTTCTATTTTCCAATAGCATTCCCTGAAAGTTAGCATGCACTTAAAACAGACACACTTACATGCCTTCATACATTTTTGGTTTTTTTACCTTTATCTGTATAAAATCAGTGTTCAAAATACCAAGCAGCTGTAACTGAGAGCTCAGCAGACCTAAACACTTCATGAAATACCAACAAAATAACTGTAAATTTCAGTCTTAAAATGCCCTGCTCCAAAATGAGCACAATATTTAATCTTACTTTTTCTTCAGGACACATATCATTAACTGCTAATCAACTCAAGCTTCAGAAATCCCTGAACAGTCTTCTGTTTTCAAAAATGTAGTCAAGAAACAAAGTACTTTTTATCCCACTCTTGGTAACAGTAACAGGTCCCAGAGGTGTCCAGGTGCAGACGACAACACTGTACTGCACACCGAACCACGCTGCGCTGGATATACTTTGCCTGTGTTTTATAGGGCTTGCACAGAGCCGTCCAGGTTGACAAACATAACTGCTCTGTAGCACATGGTGTTACATGGACCTTGGCTGTCAATTAGGCAGGGCCTGGGGAAGTAGAGCCAAGAAGTCACCAGAGCTGACTCCCATGAAGCCTTGGCAGGCAGATATGGACTCAATGGAGGCAGCACGCTGCGCAGCTCCTCCGGCTGGGTGGGTGGCGAAAGAGGGCTTGCTCTGCAGGGTAAGCTTAGCTGTGGCATTGGGCACAGAGCAGATCCCTGTTGCTGGAAGTTTTTATTTCCCTACTGCAATCCAACTGGGGAACGGTCATCCTTTGTGTAGAGGCTGAGCTCCGCCGCCTTCACTGCAGCGCCTGTATTTCTAAGGGGTGGGGGTTGCTATTTAATTAGCCTGGTGGCATGCACAGTGCATTTCCACACAATGGGAGAATGCTGCTTTGTTAAAAAGCATGTTCACAGGTGCTAAGAGGAGTAATTGGTGGATTCCTTTCCAGCATAATATTTCTGCTGGGGATTTTCTGACCTGGTTTCTGGAGCCTCAGGTCCCTGAATAAGTGCACTGTACATGCCCCTGCTGTCTTGGGTCTGCAGGCTCTTGCTCCAGTCTTTTCCCCATCTCCCTGATTTGTCATGGATATTTATACAGCATGAACACAGTCTGGAAAGCAGGCAGACTTCTTTTTGAGTCACAGCAGCTCACGCTGGGCATCTGTGACCTTGGCTACTTCCCTTCTCCTCATCTACCTCCTCCTGTCTTTTCTTGCCTTCCTTTTCATTCTACAGCTGTTATTGCAGGAGGCTGCTGATGATAAGGGTGTAGACTCTGGAGTCAAAATATGGCACAGTCCCTTCCACCAGATGCAAGGAGACTCAAATTGTCTGTGTGCGAGATAACTGCAGGATTAGATATGCGGGAGAACGGTACAGGGGTGTTTGTGCTGGCAAAAAGAAACTCCCCCAGCTCCAGAAGCAGGTTTGGAGCACTAGCTGCCCTCATGTTAATAAATCCTGCCTAGCAGGCTCAGCTGGCTAGACAGCACCTGGATCTGAGCTGGCAAACCTATGCTTCACCATATGGTTGAATTAGCTCAGGTCTTCATGACCTCAGGCATCAGACTACTTGGAGTAGATGCGCCCTCCCTGTCATTCTCTCTTGGCCTGGTCTCACACAGCCTGTGTCCCATCTGACATATTCTCCCTCTGCCTCCTCATAGTAATGGTTATGTTGCACTGCTAAGGGCATCCACCCTGCAAAGGGTCCCTAGCCCAAGCGCAATGCACTGTCTTGCATCCACACTGCTGCTGATCTGCTCTGTCTGCAGTAAACGGTCTCAATCTGCACTGCGTAACATACTGGCCTGTTCATCATCATTATTACTGGTGCTGGTGGTAGGGGCAATCTGAAGTGCACAAAACAATGAGAGAACTGTGTTGCAGCACCCCAGAATAATTGTTTTACAGCCTGACTCCAAGCAGATATGGATGTGGCATGTGGAAAGTTTTAAGGGAGCCAAGCCAGATGGGATGGCGCTGGAGGACTGTGCAGCAGGGTCAAACCCCTTTTGGGCTGGTCCAGACTGCGTGCTTGGCACTACCTCTGGCCTGGTTCCTGAGTTTTGTCCCAGAAAGTATGAGCTGATTCACTCCAGATGAGAATCAGGCTGCAAACTGGCAAGTATGCAACATGTCCTGGGCATCTGACTGTGGGGTCAGACTTAAGAGCCAGGCTGTTGAACCTGCATTTACAGGTTCAGCCCTGCATCTCTGTGCCAAATGTTTCCCCAATATTAATCAATGCTGTGTTGCTCTGTGTGGAAGTGGGAGCAGGTTTTGAGGTAAATTGGACCCAAAAAATTAATGATCTGGATGATTAGTACCAGGTACTTAAACTGAAACTTCATTTGAAGAAGGAGCTAATGGAAGGCTCTGGAGGGCTGTGCTAGTTCTGCTGAAGAGAACTGCCTGATGTGTAGCCTATTTCTGTGTTGGTCCATGCCTCCTAGCTCCAGGCTAGAGGACATTACCATAGGTGAGTTTTAGTTTTCCATTCTGGAGGGACCTCTTAATAAGAAGGCTTTGCCTCATAGATATCCCCTCTTCTGTTTCTGACTCATTCTGGTGTAAGAGAAATAAGGATATGGCCCAGAGGAATTAATCATATAAATAAGATTTTAGGATCTGACTCCGAAGTAATAAATGAAAGACTAGCAATTTCATATTATGAAACCCCAGCTGCATGAACTCTCAACTTCAGTCTAGTGCCTCTACCAGGTTCCAGCTGGCTATCAGAAATCATTTCCACTTCAGTGAAGCCAATGTTAAAACTTCCCCTTAATCCTTTTCCAAACCATGCCCACACATTCTAACTGTATTTATTTTTACTACAATTCAGCAGAAAAGGCAGTCTGACGTCATTCTAGGCAAAGTACAGAATTCGTTAGAACAATTCAACTTCAGATTTGCCCTTTTTTACCCCCTTTAAGATTTGTTAGTCTGCCCAGCGCTATCAAAGCACCAGTCCCTGCAGCCTGTCCAGCCAGAGCCACTCAGAGCATGAGCGGAGTGACTGCCCACCCTGGCACAAGGGCAGGGAGCATAAAAACATGAATAAAAATGGCACAGAATGAAAAAAAGAAGCATATTTCACAGGTTTTACCACCCATTTTGCTGAGATTTGTGAGATATGGTTATGGCTGGGCCTTCTCACCTTTTGACTATGTTACAGTTCATTCATCATGAGGAGGTGGAAAATATCCAAGGGGTGGGTTTTTTGAGTCGTGTTTATTCTTGTGTTCACTAGTTGGCTCACGCTTTCTGGAGAGGGAGAACTACATCCTCCACTGCCTTCGTCCTGCAAGTGCTGATTAATGACATTTTAGCTGTCCAGAGTGAGCACGCTCACGGGTAGATCTGAAGAGAAACATTGCCCAGGTTGGATGCACGCATGCCTGGGACGTGGGGGTGAAGAGGGCCCTTAGCTGTCACAGTGTCCTTCCCTGAGGGCACTTGCGGTACCCTGGGGCACTTTCTCCATGCAGTGCCTACATCTCAGCACAAACTCCAGGTTTTCCCTTGCACCTGAAAACAGCTGCTTTTCCTTAAAATTTAGGGATGATGCTGCAATTTGCTGTGGGACATTTGCTCCAGAGATGGCTGAGTTTCAGTGGCGGGGGAAATCTTATCTATTTATAGCTAAGCTATGGAAACCATAGGGACAGTTCAGGTGAAAGGGGCTATATATAGCAAATGCCAATCGTTACCTTGCTGTTTAAACTAACTTTTCTTCTGCATTAGTTGTTTTCATTTTCTTTCCTAAGTGTGTCAGTGCGCTTATTGGCTGCTTTCAGTGTTTTGATATTATAGATTTGAAATGATTGGAGATGGCCAAGGTTGGGGGGGGAGGGGGGGAGTTGCTCTCCTTGAAGGTACCTGGGGTGATTATGGGGAAAGCAGCCCTGTGTGAGGGACCGAGGGCAAAACAAGTCTTTGGGGAACGGCCCGGGGAGGCTGCCCAGGTGGAGAGGCAAATCCAGCGGCACGGGGGAGCACCTGCGGCCACGAGGGGAGGGTGCGAGGTCCCTGCGCGTGGGGGCCGGCGGGGATGGGGGTGTGTGCTGAGGGAGCGCACCCGCTGGGGACTGCCGCCACTTGCATTGTTATTAACAACAGCATTACAGCGGGCCCCGTGTTCCCCTTAATAAGAGCTATTAATCTCGCCAAGGCGCTGCAGTTGGCGAGGGTGGGAGATGAGGGGAGAGGGCCGAGGCTGGGGCGCAGGCCCTGCGCGCGCCAGGCTGGTGTGGGAGGTGTGGAGGGGCGGGGGGAGCAGGCCCCCAACGGTCGCCCCGTTGCCTGGCAACCGCCAAGGCTGGTGAGCAGGGGAAGGGGCGGGCGACTGCAAAAACACGCTGCTCTCTTCACTGCAGATTTTATTAAAAAAAAATATATATATATTATATATATTTTGACCTCTCTCTGCTAGTGGTGTCACTGCTACAGGGGGAGCCTCGAAGGCCTCTGCACTGCCATGCCCCAGGGCCAGGGCTGCTGCTGGAGTCCGGCGGCGGGGAGAGATGTAAAAACACAGTTCGCGCGCAGCTTGTCAAACTAGATGTTTCCCGTCTGCATCCGCAGAAGGAACCGCAAGCTGGGAGTGATCAACGGGATTAAAAGGAAAGACACTGAAAATCCCAGGGAGCACGAAGGGGCTGAGGAGGGTGAAGCCCCCGAGCCCTGTCTGGCGGCGGCGAGCCCTGGGTGGGAGGCAGCAAACCCTGTGGTGCCCTGGCGGGAAAGGGGATGGGGCCAAAAGAACCGTGCAAGTCAAATTCAGTGCACTTTGCACACATGCAGAAATGAACGCAGTTTGCCAGGATGACGTGAATTATGTCCCCCAGAGCTCCAGGGGGAGCTGAGTAATGGTGAGCTTTGGGAAGCACCGGTGCTTTGCTACCCTCATAATTTCATTTCTTCCCCTCAAAGGGCAGGATATCCAAAAGAGAAAGCTGACTGCAAGGGCCAGAGCACCACACAGCATCCAAGGCGTTGGGGAGAGGCAGCAGGGTCCAGGGGTTGATTCAAAGTCCAGGCTTCCCACAGCAATGATGTGGGCCAGAAACCGGCTCCCTGGGGCTAGGGAGCACTTACTTCCCTGCTGAATTACGTTATTTTAACACACCTTTGGGAAATGCTTTAGACCAACTGAAGGAAAGCAGCACTGTGCCGGATCCTGTGGCTAATCTGCACGTTTCCCTTAGACAGCAAAAGCAAATTGAATTCTGCACTTTGCTAAAACAGGGACCCACCAGATTCTGTGCTTTCAATCAAAATGGTGTTCTGCTCATATGTGAAATGCCTACTCCACCTCGACAGCAAGGATGAGTCTATTTTGATGCTGAAGACTGTGAATTCAAGTACTTTACAGGAGGCTGATCACTCAATACACATCAAAGGTCACGTGTCTGTGGTAGCATTAATGTAGCACGCTCACTGTGCAGCTGATTTCATTAAATTAGTAAAATCCTTTTATTCCCAGAGTGCTCCTGACCCCAGCATCTTTATCTAGCTTCATCTTCATAAGCCTGGGAGGATGACAGAAGAAGGAATTTTTTCTTCTCTTAAAGCTGTAATTTCCTCTATTTAGAAGATAACTGACTTCAGCCTCTACAGATGAACATTAGACAGAAGGGTATTGAGCACTGTAAAAATTCATATGCTATGCCAGGGCTCTGAAGTTATTCATGTGTCACCAAAGACAGAGGTTCAGACCAATAGCTGCTTATTGGACACAGTTATGGAAAAGATTAAACCACTCCTCAGCTTCTGGGGAAGTACATCATTCTACCCAGATTTGTAGACCATGATCATTCAAAGAAAAGTAATGACTGTGAGTGGGACACCCCGAAGCGTGTAGGGCTTCAGAAACTTCTAGGCTTGGAGTTCTTTGCAAATCTGGCTCATTTAGGCTGCTAGAAATGGAGGCACCCAAAATCATAAGTCACTTTTGAGAAGTCTGGCCATCATGTGCATGATGACAAATCAGTGTCAGAATATCCTGGAGCGCCAAACTTTTATTTTCTTAAAATCTAGGTTACAAATGGTAGATTTTTTCAACTTGTTTTAGCTGGTCCACATTTTCTTTTCCTTCTTGTTTTGGTGAGTGGGGGGAGGGTATCAAAATAAGCAAACTTCTCTTTGGGGGGGTATCTAGAACTGGAGACCTATTTGCAAGAAAGAAGTGTGATACACTGGCAAAATTGCCTGTGGAGAAGAGTAAACCATGAATACTCATATCATTGCTGACCTTTTTTATAATGGCTATAAGAAATCCTTCAGATCCTTCTTTTTCATAAACCAGTGCCCCTCTCCCAAAACAACAACCTGAAATAATTCAGCCTCATACTTATGTCAAGCTATCATTGCTCTGCACAGAAACTGAAACAGTTGCTGCTCATGATCATGTGGGGATGGAAGCACAACAGCACGGCACTCTCTCAGAAATGACTGTATGGCCGTGCCACTTGCAGGGTTTTCTGTACTGCCGCTCAGGTTGGCATAACTTTGTAGTTATGCTGCCAGCAAGCTCTTCCGCCAACTGAAGCACAACCCGATTCCAAAGATGTGCTACAGCTCATGGTTGAGAATTGCAATGATTTTCTGCAAAGTCTATTGAAGGATCAATGGCTTTTTAAGAATGGTATTGTTTCTGCTGAGTGTAGCAATCTGATATTTCCCAGCGCTCAGAACAGATTCCTCCTCACCACCCTCATTATCCATAACGCCATTAGCTACAAAGTAGTGTCTCACTAATAACCGGCTTTTGCTTATTATTATGAAATTATTCTTCTGTGCCATATGCCATCTATATTCCTCTTCCAAAAACGTGCTAGGGACTCCATTAGTGGCATCCGCTGTTTATTGGGATCACAGCAAGCAGATACTGCTTGAAATGTTCCTATTCACTTGGGCATACCATGTTAGTATTCAGAACAAACTTCAAAACAAACAAAGAAATAAAGAGAAAACAACAGCAGGGAAGGAGCACTCCCTTTGTGTTTTAATATTCACATATTTTATTGACAGTTTGACAAATGCAACTTCATCCACAGTGAGCTGGTCTGAGGGGGACAGACACCAAACCAAGGGCACTAAGTATTAAACAGGAATTTCCCCTATGCTTATTTGCCTGTGCCTCAACCCTGCTAAAATGTTTAAAGGGTCATAAATAAAAGCAAAGCCATAACCATTGTTATGCTATAACAGTCAATATCTACTGGGCAATAAGGAGCACAAAGAAATAAAAGGGATTCAGTGCCAGGAAGTTTAAAGGGGCAGTATTTGAAAATTGTGGCTTGAAGAAAAGGCTTCAGTTCTTATGCTCAACAATCAGCAACTCAAGAGAATAGTCCATTTTAAAACCCAGGAGGGTTCTTCCTCCTGTAAAGGAAGATGGGAGCCATGCTGATTTACACTGTAGTCCCCAGTTAGAAGAAACAAACAAATTAATTCCATTGCAACACTGTAAAGACAGATATTGCCCACCCTATTCTTCGCTGGCCGATTTCCAGGAGGAAATTAGTGTGACGATTATTGATGCTATCTGGCTCCTATACACGCTCTTGCACATGGAGAAAGCAAAAAGAGTGCAACCATAAAAATGGGAACCAAAAGCAGGACAAGTCCTGAATAAACCAGGTGGAGACTGGGAGGCGAATCTGGGTGGCAGACTATAGTTAATATGTGAATTCTTTTTTAAGGCATATATATACAGGCAGACAGACACACATGTGCACCCACATATTTATATGCACATATATAGAGGACACACTGAAGGAACCTACTTGTAAGCTAATAAAGGTTAGGGTGATATCCTATTGACACACACACTCCGAACAGTTTCATGTACTCAAGGCCCTGATGTGGTGGACACATATTTCCTGAAGGTGTTTCATGCATAACACATACTTCCCCATGCTTGGCACACACATTTATACGCCACACTTTCTTTGCAAACTTCTGTTCACCCAGAGGCAAGTATTGTCTTCTACTGGACGGTGAAAGAGCAGGCTAGTCTTTGGGCACCTCCCAGCTCTTTCAGCACAGCTCATGTGGTTCACAGGCAAGGTCTGTTTTAACCTGTTGTAGATCTCCATTGCCCAGCCTGCAGTTGGCTGGCCACTGGGTAAGCTTTGGCAAGAGCAGAGCAACCTGACAGCTGCTTAGCTGCTTACAGAGCCAGAACAGCCATTTCGGTAGCTAAGTAAGCATAGAAAAGTTTGGATTGTGTCTCATTTCTTGCAAATGACTTGTCCACCACCTCCCTATTCCCTTATTCCCAGAGACTACAGGACTGATGATAAATGGCCAAAACCCTTCCAAGGAGTCCACCATCCTGAAATAAAATCATGTTGCCGAGCAGCACGAACATAGTCAGAATGGGGATCAAAAACAGAGCTTTATTTTCATCCATTATCAACCATTGTGGTAAAGGATTTGCAAGTGCATTTTGTGCCTGGGATGGTAAGCTCTGTGGGAGCCTTCAGTACACACCAGAATGGCAGATTATGTCCTGTGAATGAGTTCTGAGGATTCATCTGGATCTAAAGATGAAATCCTCTGCATGCTTTCTATCGTTCTGTGCATGTGGATAGGAAGATCCATATATGTAGCTTAATCTAAAATGGAAGATCCATATATCTAGCTTAATCTAAAAATTAGCTGCCCAGACTAAAGTAAGACACTCCCTCATCGGACATTAATGCCCTGCCTAGACAATGAACAGGAACAGGTACCTCTAGAAGGTGGTTCAGATCCCCTCATCAGGTACTCACCTACGAGGTACTTTCTCTCCTCCCATTAACAACAGAAGCTATTAAATATAAATAACCAGCCTAGCTGCCCAGCTTTCAGATGGCTGAAGTCAGAAAAGGTGAATTCCATTTAGCGTAGAATTTTGGTATTTGTTTCCTTGTTTTGTACAAAAATATATATCTATTATAACCCAGCAGCTGAAAGCACACACAGACTGTACAGGAATGGACTTACTGTGTGAAGCTAAGGCAGCTCAAGCCTTCTTCCTCCACATTAGCGCTGGCCAAGGCACCCATCACATGCTGTTCCACTGCCACAGCACTTGGCATTGAGGGGCTGTGACCACCCTACACTGGGGTTACAGGGGCTGGAATGTTTTCCTGGCTTGCATGAAACTGTCTCAGAGCCTGCCCCAGATATGGTAGCCTTCTTATTTTGAAATATCTTCTTTCCTCTAACATCTTGGTTTTGCAATAAATCAAATTATTGGACTGTTATCTCAGTCCTTCAACATTAAACAATTCATTTTAGCTTTTGGCTTTTATGATCAATGGAAAGCTCTTAATCAAAGCTGCCAGCAGTGTGCTTTTATTTAAGGCTCACGATGATTAATGAAAATATATATGAGCTCAGTTGTGCTAATTCTTGCTAGCTATGCCAAGCACTCACAACAGTAAGGAAGGGTGACTGGCTCTAGTACATTTTGTGCGCCATCAGTGGAACTGCTGACTAAATCCCATCGACAGGGCTGTATTCTCAGCCCCATACTGACCTCATGGTGGCGAATGCAAACACCAGCCTAGGACTGTGGGCTGCAGGGCTGTAAGTGAACCCAGGATGTGGCCCCAAGGGAACCTACATTACTGAGGGTGAGTCAATAACCCCCCCAAAGAAGCCAGGCTGGCAACCAGAGCCCAAGGTGAGTTTGCACAGCTGAGTGAGAGTTAAAAGAAGTGTCCTTTTTTTGAATGGGACCAGTTCATATATACCCATGGAAATCAGTGAGAGACTAGAAATATGGAACCCCATATGAGACAAAGTGCATTGTGTGAGTCCATTTCTGCCAGTTCTTGGGGCAGGCAATACTAATAGTACTAATAGAGTTCACTCACTATAACCAAAAACAGCAATGACCAAGCAGCTCAGAATAATTTAATAGCTCTTCACTGTATTCCTTAAAGTGAAAATTACAATTTAACTTTCAACTTTGTGATAGATGGGGAAGGAAGCACAACCAAGGGCAGAGCAAAGATTGCCTTGCCACTTACTGGAGAAGATGATGGTAAGCAGGGCTGATCCTGCCATGGAGAAACCCAGGATGAGTGAGACCACAAGTCCCCATACAGATCTTGCAGCTGAAATCAACTCCTGGTGGCATTTGATAAGTTATGTCAAAATCTATCCTGGAAAGATGAGAAAAAGGACCTATGTCCTGGTGGTGATCTTTGGGGGTGAAATACACATTTAGAACCACTGTGTTTGTGAGTATGGCCAGGAATGTCTCTTGAGGCATTATCAGATTAAATCTGAGCACTTCGGCATGCCAGTGCATGGAGTTTTGTACTGTGCTACTTATTTCCAAGGAGGAAGACACTGCCATCCATTGTGAGGAGTCTATCACCTCTGTGGAACCCTGGCCTCATTTAAAAAAAAAGAATTTGAAAAAAGACACAATATCTATGAATGGAACAGCATTCTGGTTTCCACTCAGAAATAATAACAGTAATAATAATAATAATAATAATAATAATAATAAAACCATACAAGAAATGGAGCAAAATCAGAGGCAAAAGCTTTAGAAGTAAATTGCTAGGTAGCTATAAGACATAAGTAGATGTCATGTTCAGTGAAGCTGCCATGTAGATTGAGCTGAAAAACTGGCAAGTCTTGGAGACAAAAAGCTTCTGAAGAGAGTAAGAACAGGTCTACAATGTGAGAAAGAAGGTGGAGCTGAATAATAGATAATACTGATAGTGATTTGGATGTGTTTGATAGTGCCAAAGAAAATTCATTTACCTTATTCTGTCCATTGACATCATAGATCAAAGAGAAAAAGTAGCACTAGTAATTCTTAGAGAAGATTTTTCCGTCAGGAGAGGTGATAATCAAGCATGCACATGAAGGTGTAAGAATTATGCATGAAGACCCATGCTGGTACCTTTTTGATAAGAGAAATAGTCTAATGGATATAAGGATGCCTTGCAATTAAGTTGTTAAAGCAAAGAGACAGGAAAATAATTCTCTTCTGAAAACAGCTGGGCCACTGATTCATTGTGTAACCGTGGGCAAGTCCTGGGACTTCTTTGCATCTTAGTCATTCCAGATGTTCAACTGGATGAAAGCAGAATGGATCACAGTATGCTCCAGTGTTCAATATGCTGCAGATGCTGCTGCTGAAAGAAGCATTCCTGGCTAAATAAGCTCACAATGCAAAACCAAAAGAAACCAGGGATAGCTGAGAGCACCAAACAATGTCAACAGTGTTTGTGTTGTCTCTTGAATCCTTTGTACTGTCTTAGATCTTCATGGTCATATTATCCTATAGCTCAAAGTGCACTGGGTTGTATTAGATTAGATTTAAAACTCCTCTATCTTTTAGAGGCATTCTTTATAGTAAATCCCATATATATCTCCATGTAAAACAATGTGAAACTCTGGATTAGTTTATTGTACACATAGCCCCAGAATGTTTTGATGTATACATATTCAAACTTGCAAACATGCTACTGCTTAGAACTGTCTTGAAATGGTTAATCAAGAGATAAATTATTCCTATCACAAAATATTTCTGCAAGTTGAAATCATTGAAATAGCACTATGACACATATTTTAAAGTAAATCCTCTTCAAGGAAAATATCTGTCAAAGTAATAAATAATGCCTGTACTAAACTGAAGCGCACAGTAGACAGAAATATAGGTTAAAAATCTTATAAAGCATTGCTGGCTTTGGGACCCAATTCATCACAGCATTTAATTGTATGCAGGTCCTTCCATCCTGATGCAGCAAAGCACTAATGCATATATTTAATTGCCATGATGACTAAAGACCTAAATAGGAATGGGATTACTCATTTTTAACATTCTTACTAGTTCTTCATGTTAAGCAGATATTTAATGTTTCATGTTCTACTGAGTTGGATCTAGGCTCTAAATTTATTAACAGAAAGATTTTAAGATTCTACAGGAAATTTCAAGCACCTTCCTGAGAAAGGTCAGAGTTTCTTAGCTTCTGAAAACATCATGTAATTCCTGGAGATCCTCTGGGCTATGGTTGGAGAGCAAACTGTTACACTGATTTTTAATGATGCTTTTGAGGTCACTCTGAACTGTAGTAAATGGAATCACTTCTGTCTAATCACCTGCTCAGTGATATACCAGAATCAATCAAGTTTCCAGGGGGGTGTGTACCTACATCACAGACTTGCAGCTTATTCTTCCAGGACCACTTGATGAAAGACTTCAGTGAGTGAATGGGCACTGGAGAACTGATACCCACTTATCTCAGGAGATTAGCTTTTACCTCAGAAGCATGAGAAAAACACATTGCCAAGGCAGGGTGGAGTAATTTGCATCGCCATTGTGCTGTACTTGCTAGGTGGGAAAAAAGTAAGCAACACCAGTGCAGAAATCGATGGGGCACACACATTTTGGTTACTGTGTGCAGTTCTTGTTGGTCCTTTCCAAAAGGGATATAGAGGAAAGAGAGAGGATATAGAAAAGGGTGAAGCTGATGATCGGAAGCATGGGGCTTCTTACACATGAAGAAAGACGAAGACTCTGCTGTTACCCTTCAGTAGTCACAAAGATGACAGAGGCAGTCTATACCTGAGGTCTGTATATTACCACAGATGGCACAGGGGAAGGTGAGCAGGGAGCAATTTTGTTCTCTTACCACAAGAGTTAGGAGGCACCCCGTGAAATCAGCAGGCACCAGGTTTGAAAACCAGCATAGAAAGGCTGGTTTCACACTGTGCGTAGTTACAGCTCTGCAACTCACTGCCTTAAATGGCTCAGAGCAACTGAAAAGGGATTAGAAAAGTGCATGGGGAAGAGTTCTGTTGGTAGTCTATTAAACTGTATTCCAAATACAACCTCTGGCTTGGTAAATCTTATAATAGCTGGCTTGTGGAGACTGAAAAGGTGCACCAAGAGAAGTGTCACACCGCATTAGCCTTTTTTTTGCATACTCTTTTCTTATGTGTCTGCTTCCATCCACTGTAGCTTAGGTGATCCTGCTCATCTTGAACTAGATGAACCTCTGGTCTGCTACAATATTTCTGGGAGGGGGTGGGGTCATGCTCTTGTGCACCCCTCAGGTGGAAAGGGATCCTACTGCCACTTCTGCATCTTGTAACCCAGGGTAAATTGCCCCAAGAAATGGTAAGAGGTGGGGTTAATCCATTAACTCCTCTTCTTTAATAAAGCTGCTACTAAACAAAACTCCGGTTCTTCTGGAAACAATGTCTCCCCACAGGAAAAAAAAACACTATTGTATGCTCTGTGGCTTCACTGTTGTATCTTAAGATGGAAGAAACAGGCAAGGCATGCCAACTCATTGCCAGTTTGATGGAAAAACTGAGTTTACATGACCAAGAGCAACTAAATTAGCATGTTGCAGTCCCTAACTATGGTGACTTTGAGGAGGAAATTTGGTGTCACTGACAGAGGGTCTAAGTGTCAGCCTGTAGGGGACATTATTGGGTCTTATACATGGCTTTCCACACACAGTTAGGTCTCAGAAGTATGTTATCATTGTAGATGCTTTCTACTCTCCTCATTTCTCTCAGAAAAGCCATCATCTGTCTGTGTTTTCTCTGGGCCCAAAACACAGGAGTTCTGTGTGTGTCAAGGAGCATTTTATTAATGATGCAGCAGCAATAGCAACAACAATATTTGGGTTGGTTCAATAGAGAAATAGAGACTTGAAATAGGAAAACATTATGAAATCAGGAGCTAAATTCTTGCCCAGGTGATAATGCACTAATTTCAAGGGGAGGGCAGAGAAATGTGGCTTCAGTTTTATGCCACGGCAGATCGGGGGGGGGAGTGACTTAACAAGTGCAGTGGTTTATTTGCAGAGTGCACTACAATCTGATTTGAAGTCTCCATTCCAACTTGGTTTCCTGCTCCCACAACTGCTTCATTAACCCCTTCCCCCATGGAAGAGATGAGTCTTTTTGCTCTGCTGAACTGTTAAAGCACAGGACACGAGTCATCATGACTGAGCAGGCTTTGCCTCTTCTTCCCATTGCTCAGCCTTGCTCTGAAGGAGTGTTATGCTGAGAGCTGTTGACATTAAACCTGAACGTATTTCGCTGGCTGTTACAGTGTGGGTGTCTGAAGCAGGCTCGTAGCTGCAGATTTCAAGAATAAGCTTTGGGGAAGCCCTCCTCTGATCACAAACAGTGACTGCATACTCTGCATCCAATTCAAGCACATAAAAGGTGATTTACTCAGGTGGTGCTGAGGGGTCACATTTTCAAGCGCATGGCACCTACAGTCAGAATGAGACTTTTCTCAAAGAGATCAGTTCCCATGGATGCACCTAAGGAAATAACAGCCATGCTTTCAGCAGTGCAGGCTTTCACAAGAACTGAGCAGGAAAAGAGCCAGGCCTGGCCTCTTTTGGCCCCTGAAAGCCCAAACTAGGCTCAGAAGAAACTCTCCTGTTTATTCCAAATGCTTGGGATCAGGTCTGAGGAGATGCCTAAAAGGGATCAGACATCTTGAATCTCTGGCCTTGTCCGTGCATGCTGTGCCAGCCAGGGCGTTCTGGCCTTACCTACATGGCAGCACAATGCAAGAAGTGTCTCCAAAGCATCAGTTGCTGGTCCTGTTAAGATAATGCTTCCCACTCCCACCACTGGTGTCACCATCTTTTCCCCAAGAGCAGTGCATGTATAGTACTCCTGTGCTGACATGAGAAAAAGCCATTTAAATCCCCTGAAGACTGAATGAATGGCACAGGAGCTCACTAAAATGTTAGCAGTTGTTCTTTGGCAATTACATTAACAGGACTCTGTAATAGAAAGAGAAAAACAATGAAATATATTCTCATTAATTGCTCTGTCCCTATCTGAGAGGAACAACAAAACCTTTCCATGCTGTGGGGTTTATATTCCTCGTGCTGCAGCATTCCCAGATGATACAACTTGCAATAGGGAAGAAGTGGCTTAAGCTTGCTGGTTGGCCTGGAGGTAAAGCCATATTTCAGGAAGTATTACTGCAGGCATTCCAGCTCGAGGAAAGCGTGGTAAGACTCTTAAACTCACAACACTGTATTTAACAGCCTGCATTCTTTCCCAGTTTCACCTTTCATTTTAATAGGCGATATTTTCTGTCCAAATAGCATTGCTGAAGAGAGGGGCATAACAGATGACAGAATGCTTTAGTGGACTTAGTCCTCCTGGGTTAAAAGAAAGCACAAAAGGCTTAGAAGCAAACACACACATGGAAAAGGAGGAATCTTCCTCCTCTGTTTCAATTAAACAAACCCTGGCATCCAGTGTCATGAAAAAACAGCAACATGAGGATCAGTAGGAGAGAATAAGGAAGTCCTTTCTACCCATAGAGCTGAGGATAATATGGAAAGAGGTCAGAGCTTACTGGTATCCATGCATGGACACATGGCACGTGTACATTACCAAGCAGGAAGGTGTTGTGGACCAGGGAGGAGTTAATCACCCGCTCTGGACTGGGGCAGAGTTTGCCATGAGCTAGCAATGGGATAGCAAGTGGGAGTGGGGAGGGAGCACATGGCAGCTCCTGGCTCTGGATCTGTTTTGGGGGGCTGGAGGAGAGGACAATCTGACTTCCTGAGTCAGGCATGGGCAGTGAGGCTCCCAGGAGGAGAGAGTGGAGAGCAAAGCTTGCTGGAGGCAGCCAGACTGCGATTTTAACAGTGCCTTTCTGCCCTACTAGACTAAACCATCTCTGTCACAGCCCTGGACAGCAACATTCATAAACATGGTGTGGAAAGGAGAAGGTCACTGGAAGGACTGTTGTGCTGCCTCAGGGTGTCAGTACTGTAGCACCAGGACTGCAGCAGGACCTCGTCTCCCTGTGTGGCTGTGGCCACATTCCCCCACTGCTGACTTGTCCCACGACCAGTAGATGTTGTGACTTAGTGGGCTATCATGATAAAGGTCTTCAGACAGAAAGCCCTATCTGCTGCCATTGGGCTTTGGGTCCCAAAGGCAAGGGATTTAAATCCCAGAAGAAAAGGTAGCAGCCTTTTGCCTGACTGCTTTTATGGCAGGATGGTGTAGCTCTGTGTATGCCTTGCAGAAATTGCTATCTATCTATCACGGATCCGTAAGGCCCTGGTATAGCGTGGAGTGCAGAGACCTACTCCAACCCAAGTCAGGCATGTATAGTTGCAGCATTTCTCACCACAGATGGTTAAGGGGGCTTTGAAGTTGGCATTCATTTCTTCTCTCCAAAAGACACATTCACTAAACAACCGCTACCCAGAGAATGCTTTCAAAGAAATACATACCTTTCTATTGTTTATTCTGCCTGTAAATCCCACTCCTTCATATGAGCTCTTGTCTGTCTGAACTAGTTAGACTGTCAATGCTTTCAGACAGGACCAATGTACACCCTACAATTAGTTTGTATTAAATTTGCTCCCTCTCTGTTTAAGTATACAACTAACACAGTGGCATCCCAGTCTTACTCTGAGCTCTTTATACTACTGTAAAGCTACGAGTGACAACAGAATTCACAAAGCTACATAGAGGTACGGGGTGGGGACACTTGTCAGGTGACCACATCAAGCATGGGGAGCTTTTACTTGCTTGGGTTTCGAAAGATCCAAGAAAAGCACAGAAAGCAGAGCTGCTTGTAAATATGCCTAGACATGACCCTTTTATTCCTGCCTTTTTTGCCCCCAGTGGCTTTGGAGCCGGCAGACAGGCAGGCAGTTCCTCCAAATTTCTTTCCTCCCACATTTATGGATACCTTGGTGCTAAGGGCTCTTCAGCAGCTGATGCAATGTCTGATCTGACTCCATACAGTTGCTCTTTACCATCTGTATTATTCCCTCTCAGATCATGGCCAAAGGGACTGAACTTTTTTTTGCCAGGGAATGGGCTCCCGGGCAGAGCAGACTCTCAGCTGGAAGGATCTTTTTAACCAGCTGCTCCTCTGCCCTACAGATGGAGCACAGCGGCATCCCCTTCAGCCCCTTACCAGTACATCCTCCCCCTGCTCTGCTGCTCTGCTGGGGCACAATGGTTTGCTGCAGGCCAGGATCCTTCGTGGTAGCTGCTTTGGAGCCAAGAACTGGAGGAAGAGCAGGCAGAGAGCAGTTACTTGACAACATACAACCAAATTCTTGTTCTTAAGCTGCTTCAAACCCACTTCCCTTCAGGATGGTTAATGCTACTGTTTTTTTGTCTTTTCAGTGACAAAAGTGGGCATTCCACATCCAAAGTGTCATTTTAGGACTGCCAGATGGCTTGAGGAAATCAGAACAGTCCTGCTCACTGGTGCTTTGCCCTAATAACATGAAAAGCTTTAATTTTGGCTTGTGTTATCTAGCAGCCATGGCCCCATCATTTGTTCCAGCACCTGCCTCTGCTGCTTGGTAGTGACTGGGGTGGTTGCTCTAGCACTATCAGAGGGTGCTCCTCAGGCTCTGAAGAGGTAATTCTCCATTTGGGGTGATCTCAACCATCCCACTTTTCTCCATCCACCAAAATCACTGGCTGGGTTTTGTGAAGAGCAGGTGCCTCATGTTTTTGCACATCACCCAACAGCACTGCTCAGTCAAAGGTGCTGGGGCCATGTACTGCGGGCAGTAACAAGCGTGTCTCTGCACACGTGGCAGAATGCCTGAGTGCAGAAGTAATACCCCAGGGAGCCTCAGCTCCTGGCACTCCTGCAGAGCTTGGGGCTGCAATAATGCAGGTGGTTTGCAGACCAGGCTGGGGATGCCCTGGCAGAGCCCGTGCAGAGCAGTGCCGACAGCCTGCTCTGCTTGCGTTGTGCTACATGGATGCTTCAGGCCTCTTATTTTTATGAGCTTCACATTCCAGTGCTGCAGGGTTTTTGTTAAACGCACTTTTGCTTTGTTTTATTTTTTCTCTTGCCAGCACACACAGCTTAGGCAAAACACTTGAATATTTTGTCTTAAGTATTTACTTCCTCACGAGCAGCCAGCCTGGCACCCAGTCGGATTCCCAAAATAATCCAGTAACGACTTAAGTAAACTGCCTGCAGGTGTTGCCCAGCTGTTTCATTGTGAAGAGGCCTTGAACTTTGCACCGGCCCTTTAAAGCCAGGAACGGATGGCACAATACTTGCCTTTTCCCCTGCTGTTACAGCTCGATGCTCTACTTCTACTCTGGGGCTGGGATGTGGCTGGCTGGCCCTCCTCCTCCGACTGCCTGCTGCTGCGGCCTTTTTTCCACTCTCAGCTGACACCCTGAGATCATCTCTAGCGCTGCTGTTCCTAAGATATTTTGCCATCTCTCCCCCACTGCAGACAATGGAAGAGGAAAAAGCAGCAATTCAGAATGGCTGCTCTGATGATTCCCTCCAGAAACCACCCTAAATGGAGAACTACCTCAGGCTCTGGAAGAAGGAGGATTTTGTTCCCTGATTCAGTAAAAGCCAGGTGACCAGACTTGACATAGCTTCTAAGGGAGAGAGTTTAGTGCCAGGTTTATGCTGTGCCTGTAACATACTCAGGGATGCACATGTATGGTGATGCGAACATTAACACTTTTAGTTTAACCTAACCAGCCTTAGGCACAACAGGATGACTTAAGGCACTGACTTAGGCCTTGTGCAACTGCATAAGCCTGACTCCCTCCTGGGCTTTCGTTTGTGCAAGCCCGTACAATCCTGTACCACCACAACTACACTGCTATTAGTAGTGCAAATAAAGCAAGGGCTCTAAGTTACTGCAAACCTACTTCCCATACAGCTCAGCTGTAAACCTGCTCCCACGGATTTTTAAGATAGGGAGTTAGGCTAGGGGAACACTTCTGAGAGGTTGACCTCTAAAGCCAGTTTTTAAAAATAACTTCTTTACATGAAATTTCACACATGCCTGTTTGTGTGTGCCTGCATGCTATTGAAATAAGTGCTAACCCAGTTGTATTTCCACATGCAAGTAACTTCTTTACACATGCACAGAAAACATATGTACATATGTGTATATACATGTGCACACACAGACTGGCGTAGTAGGAAGGGTATTGTACTGACTGCATAAACATTAGAAGCAGATTTGATAATCAACCCAAATATGGACCCAAATGTTCCTTCTTTTGCTACTAATTGATCTAATGGATTTCATATTTGTAACCAGGCAGTGGTTTGTATTGTGAGTTTCTTTTTGTTTACTGCTTTTGAAAAAAAGAAAATACTAGAACATAACACATACCATATTTGCGCATGTAATAGCCATGTACCCCCAAGCAATTGCCAATAGGGGATTACTAATAGCTTTGAGTGGTTGCACTTTGATTTAGGATAGCAAACTCTGAGGCAGAAATCCTCAGTCATTATGCACGCAAATCCAATGATATATATACATATTTATCCATTTTAACAGCAATACAATATTCTAGGTACTCAACTGAAAACACAATGTCGTTAGGAAAGGAAAACATGATTTGCTTTCATTCAGGCTGGAAAATAAAAGACTTGGGGAGGGGGGGACTGAGGCAACAGTTTAGTGTCTGAATTGGGAATAAATCCTCCATCTCAACATACTCATCTAATTGCTGCGTGGTCTCTCCCTCTTCGAAAGGACATCCTTGTCTTACTCATTAATGCTTCACTTTACCTGTTTGTCCATCCACACTCTTCCTCCCCCTACCCACCCACTTTGCTGTCTCTTTTACTCTCATTTCCTTTTCCCTCTGATCTCACACAAGTTTCAGTCACTCTACCAAGCCTCCCACTTTAGGGAGAAATCTGAGTGAATCCTTCTACTCTCTTCTGAGATTGCCAGGCCCAGTGGGGAAGCTAATACCACAGCTGCCTATGCCACACTTATTCTGTCCACTAAAACAAATTGGATGGTCTACAGCTCTCAAACTGGCACCTTTCGGGAGTGCTAAATGCTCTTAATAAGTAAATAAAATGCAGGCTATTTATCAGAGAAATCAGAATGGCACTTTTGCAGCTGTTCCTGTCTCATGAGGAAATGCATACAATTAGGTAGTTTGTTTTTTTTAATTAAAAAAACCCCCACACTTAATTTGGTACCACTCTGGTCTGTTGAATAGATAAGTATGTATCTAGGCAAACTTTAAAATATGTTCTCTGTAAGAGTTAGCAGAAAAATCTCAGAAGGAGCCTCTTATAGTTGGATGGGTGTGTATTGGGACAGGTTTAAAAACATTTTAGCGTAGCCAATGGACCAGCTACACTATCAGATCAGTTAAATCCAGATTTATTTTTTTAAGAGGTAGACTACTGAAAGTCACTGTGAGCCAAGTTAGAGGAGTCTGCCATTGTATTTTCAGGATCAATTGAAGCTATTCTCTAGCTAATGCCAAACAATAAAACATTTCTTTTCTGTGCATTTCTGGACACAGCTACACTTTCATATTAGGCAAATTATCTCCAAAGGGTACCATTTCATAGAGCAGACTATATATACAACAAGGAAATTTCTGCTTTTCCTTGTTGAGATAATGAAACAAAAGCAAGACTGATTTACATGTGTTGTACATATAAAATGAGGGAACAGGAGTGTACTCAAATATTGTTTTAATTATTTTTCACTTGTAGTTCTCCATATGTTTGCACTGCAGTCAGTGAACAATGGGAGAGCTCTCCTGTGGTTAATTTTACACCTGTAAAGTCCTCTGGATTCAAACCAAGATTATGTGGCCAAGTGGATAAAGTATCTGGCTTATTGGGCCAATGAATTCACATGCTCCAGGGGGTTAGAGAAGATGAGGAGAGTATGAGGAATTCTGTTATTTTCAGTCTTCAGCAGATTTTCATTACTTTTACCCTTCCTATCTCAAACACCTGAGAAAAAGAAAAAAACAGCTTCAATTCTTCAAGGCAAACACTTAAGACCACTCCATCTCCCCTGTGCTACGTGTAGGCAGTGACGGAGGAAGCTGGGCTTCCCCGCAGGGCCTGCTGCCCACTGCAGCCAGGGGTGTGTGCAGCACAGCAGGGGCACCCAGAAGGGGCGCTTTAGTTTCAGCGCTGCAAGGCCTTGTCCTTTCATATGACTCCTTAAGGCTCATCAGTTGTCATCAGGACAAAAGCAGTCAAGAGACTATACGACTTTTTGCTGTTAGGACATTGGATCGAGCCACCAGGATTTCAACGCAGAGCCTTGCATCAGGCTTCCCGAGTGACCTTGGGCAAGTCACAGTCTCTGGGCTTCAGCTCCTCCATCTGTAAACAGGAAAATAATGTTTCCTGTCACCCCCTTCTTGCCGTCTGGTGAGGACTGGCTCTTATGTGCGTCTCTCACCTTCTACAGCAAACTCAGACCTCTGTCATAGCCACTACATATTACTGTAATAGAAATTAATAGAAATAATTAGTACTTCACAATCAAGCATATTTAATATGCCTGGGAATCTGACACTAATATATTAATAGCATAGTTTACAGTGCATCATTGGTATTCTTTGTGAGCCATGACCTATATTCTGATATAAAGGATCTTCAAGGTTCCTTTGCAAATATAAGTAAATGTTAATTAAAGCACTTTCTTCAAAAGGCTTTCTTTAAAATGACCTACAATTCCAATATTTATTTTATGGTGCATACAGACAGGAGGATTCACAGTCTTACAGGAAATGTCACATGAATGTAGGAAGGAAAAAGAAAAAAAAAAAGTAAGAAAATTAATTCCCTTCTACAGCACATCAGAGGATAGACTTAGGGCTTCACATAGCCTGATGTGAGGAAGGTACCTATTACAAATGGTTGAAACATTATGTTTTTAACTGCAGAAAAGGTTTAGATCAATTTTTCTTTTTAATGTAAGGGATGGCCAGGATATACAGAAATGAAATGTAGTCTAATATTAGTGTTGCTTTCAAGATAGAGGTTTGGAAGTATTTTATTCTCCCTTTCATAAAATTTTATCTCTTAAAGGAAATTCTCCTATATAGCTTATTTTAGCTTTGAGGTTTTATCTTTCTACCAAGTCCTTTGCAGTATATTTTTGGTTACATTCACAATGCACTTCAGAACATAAGATCATGTATAAAATGCAATGCCTTTTGCAGACAGAAAAATGTTCTTCTCCTTTTGTGCAGAACAGTTCTTTTTGTGCATTTCTTCCAGTTAAAGGCCTACTAAAAACTCATCTAAAATGTATAATCTCAGTGCAATATCCTAAGACATTCAGATCTCCAACAAATGTTCTTGTTTTTATTAAAAACAAAACAAAAACCAAACCCACAAAGTCTCTAGGGAATCAAAGACTCTGCTATTGTTCTTTCATTTCTGATGCAAGTCAGGAGATACCAGACAATACAAATTACTAAGCCACTATTCACTAAGCTGTAATTCCTGAAACAACAGCTCTCCCAGCTGACCTTTCCAAGTTAGGATAATGCACATAAAGACAAAATAGTTCTCAGTGCTCAAAAACTGAAGGCTTTTATGTAGCCAGGTATGCAGCAAAGCTCAGAAAGAGGTAAATCAGATTGACGCCGCAGTAGGGGAAGGTTTGAGTTGGAGCTGATTCAGATGGGTTTGTTCTGCAGGAAAGTGGGGGTGTCGAGAAGTGGTTCATAGATACGGGGTATAGCTAAGATGAGGGGGAGGCAGACAGAGGAAAAGGCAAGGAGGCACTAGGAAGAGAAAGGATATATCTATACTCCAGCAGAAGGGGTACTTGACTCAATCCTAAAATAAGGATAGGCAGGGCTTCACTAGTTAAAAGGCATGTAGGTCTCAGGAATTGATCCAGGACAAGATGCACAGCAGTAATCTGCTTCTTTCAGCACTTTTTCTTTGAATACCCTAGAATTCACCAAAGAAGATAAATTACATTTTATAATATAAGCCTCCTGAGGGGATGTTGCTAAAAGGCTGTCAGCAGAAGGAAGAAAAAGAAAGTGTTCCAAGTGTGCATCTAGGGTTAGAGATGTCACATTTCAACTCATCTGCAGCTGGAGAGATGAGATGCATTTGCAACTGTTCCCTTGGCTGAAGACTAAATGCTCATTACAAAAGCTATTTCAAAATAGTTTAATATTAAATTTTTTATTCACACATAACCCATATAAAATTAAAAGTTCAGCTACACTAACAGTCTTACCTATGCCCATTAAGATCTTCAGAGAGATTCCCTTTAGCTTCAGTTTGGTTTTGAGTCAGGCCTTCAAATAAAGGCCAGATTCTACTTATTACCATAGTGCTCAGAGACTCTGTGCCCAGGAACCCTTTTGCATGGTGCTGTGTATAGAAACAAAAATCATCCCTCAGCCCAAAAAGCTTATTGTCATGGTTTCAGCATCCCTCTACTCTGTGAATGACAGTGTGCTTTTAGTTCATGATCACTGTCATTTTCCTGACACTTAATTGAATGGACTTTCCTTGGAGAAATTAAGACAGGGAAACATCTTCATAGTCTAAAGTACTGGAAGTGAGATTTCAACATTTTTACAAAGCAGTTAAACTTCACTGATTATTATTGTGGCAATATTCTTAGATCTGCGTGACACAGATGAAACCTGGGCTTTAACTCACATTCCCTAAGTAACCATCTTAAAGCTTAAAGCCTTACCACCCCCTCAGTCTTGCTTTCTGCTTACACACAGCCAGCAGAAGAGCATGTGGGCTCACACCTCAGTGATTCCTGTCAGAGCACGGGGTACTGGTGCAGACTGGCCTTTCCAAGCAGCACAAGCTCCCATGCCAGACTACGAACTGGAGTGGGTAACCCACACCCAAGTTGCCTTCTGTGGGTCTGCCATGAGGTTGGTAACTCCCAGGAAGAGGGTGGGAGAGCTAAATTTGCCAAAGCTTGCCTGAGTGCATACCTCCCCTTGTATTTCCTGCATTTGTTCCCTATGATCATTTGATGAGGTATTATACTTTTTTTTCCCCCATCATTTATTTCACTGAGGCTCTTACTTGCTAACTTAGACTCCAGTTCTTCAACTGTGTTTGCATATGTTAATTTTTACTACCTAAATAGGACAGAGCTAAGCACTTAGATGCTGTTTGTAAAATTGGGCCATAGGCACCATTATCAGCTTAATAAATTCAAAGCCATAAAAGAGCTTGAATAAATTTGCTTTCAGACTAAGCAAGACTAGTTTTTGCCCACTGTTTCTGAGAAAAGGCTTTTGTAAGACAATTGCATATTTAAAATGAAATTGAGAAAAGCCACAAAAATACAAAAGGTTTTAATATTTGGGTTGTTTTTTTAAACACAGAATGTGTGTAGTCTTTGTTGGCTTGCTATAGGAAAAGTATCTATTACTGTTACTACAGTTATTAAAGGGAAAAAGGAATTACATCTGAAAGCAAGATCACTGTGTAAAAATGCCTCACTTGCCAAACAGAGAGAAGTAAAGAATTCTACAGATATTTACATTTATTTCTCTCTGCTTCCAGTGAACACTGAAAGAGCCTGTAGAACTACATTGTCAAAAAGAGACAAATTGTGCTCTACTAGCACCTCCATGAGATCAAACAGCAAAAAAATAATCCTCACATATAATTCAAATAAATGAAAATGATGAAACTAATGTTTTATGGAACTTACTGGAATTTAAGAAGAGAAGTTCAGCAATGTGTGGAAGACAAAGATTTTAATAGATTATTGCTTTAAATGACTGAATTTGTTTTCAAGGTGGTCATGGGCATGAAGTTGAAAACTGACTCTTTCTCCAGAGCAGTGGCAAAAAGAGAATGGAAAATAGCTACACTAAAAAGTTATCTTTGATCTCTTGTAGAGGAAGTGGCAGTTTTTTTACTTCTTTGTATTTTTCCCCTCACTTCAGAGTCAATGAAGTACCTGCAAAAAACATTTAAACAGGGGGGGAAAAAAAAACAATCATGACAGTAATGCTTTATTATTAACTTCTCCGTATTTTCACCTTCCTGTAGCAATTAAAAAAATAAAAAATAAATCATGCCTACATTCTGCATTTTTATACCCCAGGCACCTGACTGCACCCAGGCACTCTGATCTCCTTTCCCATAGCCACTAAATCAAGCCTAGTAGTACATAATGGTCAGGAACTTGAGATACAAATTTAGGTTTCAGTGTCAACATAAATAGCTTCTCCAGCTCCCTTTCCTTCTGAAATTTCCTGCCTGTGTAACTGCTTAAAGGGACAGAAATGATTTTGTGGATCAGATAACTAAGCATATTTGTTGCCAAATCTGAGTGAAGACTGGTGCTCTGCGCTCTAAGAACCAGAGTAGGGGGTAATACAAAGACTGCTCCCAAAATTCAGCCCTAGACCATCTCTTGTGTTTGTTGCTAACATTTTTCAAACAGCAACACAATTCTGAGACACTGGTCTAAGCAAAGATTTTTCTACCTTTTTCAACTTGCAGACCCCTGAACATTTTCCAGTAGTGGTGCAGACCTCAAAGCAAACTGAAGCTTAATGAAATAGGCTTGCCTTTCTTCTTCAGCTTTCACGGTTCGTTCAACTGAGGCAAAACAAGGACTGAGGAAAGGAAGTAAATAAGGTAAGCAATGAAATATTGTTTCGGAGGCAATGCTTCACACAGCCAAGCAAATAGGAAGCTCAGCTGGCTAGAAGGAAGCTGTTCCAGGTGATGTTACTCTGAGATCTGTTCACCAAACCCTCAGGTAGCCTTCTGATTCAAAACCTAAGAGAAGGCAACTTCAGTGAAGCAGCAGTCTGGATTCTGACAGACACTCAGGCTTTGTCTTGATTCAGTTTAAAAGGTGTGTTTAAAAGGCATGCATTAACTAACTGGCATAAGAAAAATCTAGTCTAGACAAGCCATGTATGCTGGAACCTGGGCTTTAACTCCTCTGGTTTGGAGCTAATTAGGAGTATAAACTGCCTTCTCTACACTGAGACACACTAGTCAACAAGCATTAGACCCCCTTTACTGTCTTAGTGCAATACCTAAATAAAGCAGTTTAGGGCATTTAAAAGAAGATGCATGCATTACTGTTTATTAGCAGTGTAGTTTTTCATCGTTGGTTAGCAACTTCTCCTTCCAAACAGAAGATTTTGCAGAATTAAACATCTGGTTAGGCCCCTTCCTTTTCCTTGTCTTTTTGGCACTTACTCAATACATTTGCACTGCCGCATCATTCTGAAGTCTTCCCAAGGCTAGAACTCCAGTTTCTTTCAGTAAGTTTCACCTATTAAGTGCTTTAGGATGTAGCTACCTCACATATGTGAAAATTGCCTTTGTTTGGACTGGCTTATTACCTCTGCAGCACACAACTGCAACCTTTTGGATCTCAAACTAAGCACCCAAGGATATTTCTAATGTCTCCTAGCCTACAACATTGTTACTTTTGCCTTCTGAAACCTGACACTACAAGCAGAGAGATGATCTT
The DNA here is from genome assembly GCF_003343035.1 of Apteryx rowi. Lineage (NCBI taxonomy): Eukaryota > Metazoa > Chordata > Aves > Apterygiformes > Apterygidae > Apteryx > Apteryx rowi. The sequence goes on along the minus strand of NW_020448097.1, from coordinate 1,329,753 downwards.
CTGGACAACCTTGCTCCCTTGCACAGCCTTAAGAATTCCCAAACATGACACCTTATGCACTTACTTGCCTACTGATGCCTCTGGAATTCTCTTCCTCAAAAGGGCTTCCGAAGGAGACATCACCCTCAAAAAGTTAATGCTAGCAGATTAAATACTAAAGAATCTGTTAAGCTCGCAAGGAGAAAAAATACTAATCTCAGTGTTCCATCAGGCCCCACTTTTTTATTGCTCATATTTAGGCATGTGTACACTTGTTCTACGTATTACTTTAAACAGCATCTGTAAATCTTTAACTAAAACAAAAATAGTGTGTCTCACCTAACAAAAAAATCCTGAATCAAACTGGATTATTTTTAAAAGACTAAGCTTAAAAATGTCAAGCTCAGCTAAAAGTGAAACTTCAAGTTCAGTGAAAGCACCAAAATCAAATTCACAGAATTCACTCTTTCTTTCGGAATACTTAAAAAAAAAAAAAAAGACAGGGAGGTTTTCTGATTTTCAGAAAGACTTCTGGCTCTCAGTAGGTGGTGCTATAGCTCTTCAAACTGTTCAGGAGTCAAAAAACACACTCTGTTTTCAATGTGGAAGTGAATTCCAAGGAGCAGAATAAGCTATGTCACCTCACCATTCAGTAAAAGAAAATTAACACAAAACGTTCAAGTTAAATATGTAATAAACCCATAGTTAAGATGGCATTTAAAGTCAGAAGTTCCCACCTGACTTTATGCATAGATATCATTATACCCCTTCTGTTGAACAAAAGTCAATGATTGAAGAGCACTATAAAATAATCACATTGCAAAATATCTATAAACAAGTCAGGAATAAAGAATTGCAAAAATAATCCATTCTACATCATATTCTAAAATCCTATGAGTGCTCCCATCAAACAATCCAAAATATATTTGAAGTTTTTCTATGGTATAAGTTATGGCTATTAAAGCTGAACACACCTATAAACTGGATTTCAATACATGCTGTGAAACCTGCAGAATTTTGTGTCAGAGCCCTGAGGGCACCAAGAGGCCCTGATTGCCCAACCAGCCTGGCCACCACCCTGGCTCCCTCTGCCCCTGAGCCCAGGAGCTCCCTATAAGTGCAGCCCGGCTCTGTCCTTGCCTGTGCTACATCGTAGTGGGGCTGTGCCCAGCCCTGTCCTCTGCAGACCCCATTACTGACTGGGTGACCCGGAGGGACCCAGCCTGACGTCATAGTCTTGTCTTCAGTTCTGTCTCTGGCCCTCTCTCCTACGGGAACCTCAAACATGTTGCAGCCCTGTCTCCTTCTGCCAACTGGACCTCTTTGCCTCATCTGGGACTGACAGTGACAGGATCCACTGACACCACCCCAGCCCTGCTCAGACCCTGTGGGCCCCTGGCCCGTTCTTCCTCATGGAGCAGCCCCACTCATGCTGTTCCCTCACACTAAGTGCAAAAAACAACTGCATTCGTTAGACACAAAAGCACACAGTGGTCCAAGCCCATAAATACTCAGAAATCATCCACGCTACAACAATGCAGTTAAGCAAAAGCTAAAGGGAAAGTTTCATGTAGACTTACCTCCCATCTCCTTCAGAAATCCCTTAAAGGGACTGCCAACCTCAGGGAAAACGATGAATGTTTGCTCTGTTCATTTCACTCATTCACTCACGTATCCACCCACCTTCTCTGGCAATGCGGGCACACATACTAAGAGATCTGCTGGAAAGCAGTTTCTAGCAGCACATCTGGCATGAAGCTTACCCTGCCCAAGAGCAGAGGGGGATCTGATGCAGAGAGCTGATCTGTCACCCAACACCCACTTCTAGGATCTTAACTTTTAAAAAATATGAATAAAGTGGCCCAGCTCTACTGTACACAGAAGGGACTCACATTGCATTAGGATCACATATTAGGGCTACAAAGATGAAGGAAGGTGGATTTTCAGTGTTTCAAATGAACAGATTACCTTATTGTCCCATTTTATTCCTTGAATAAGGAATAATACAGAAGCTGTTATTCCACTGTGTGAATTAAGCCTAACCTCCCGAAAAATACACCAGTTTAAAAGTGTCTTAAAAAAAATTTTACCCAACTCCTACTCTTTTGTGCAAATCTCTATTTCAGATAACTCATACAGAGCTCTAACTGACCTTAGCTGAACCCAAGTCAGTACATTCCAAAGAGTTTACTTTGATTTACTAAATCAGTTAAGGCAGTTTAAGTTTTGAAGTCATCTCAGCTCAATCAGATGATCTTCTCAAAGCTCTGGTTCTTGAAAGGAGATCAAAAGAATCTTTTCAGATAAAACTGTACCTGAACCATAAGTCCATGATGCAAGAAATATTTAAAACACAGATAATTAGTCAAGGAGCTATATGCTACTTTTATTTGTAAAATATTTTTTCTAAGAGCAAAATACTGTAATTTTATTTTATAAAAGTTAGCAAAATCTGATACATTTCTAACAGAAATAAGAAAACTATTTCTACGTTTATTCAATTATTCAGCTCTCTTTTCAATATGGAAGCTAGAGGTATGCACCACATTAACAGATTTCAGTGCCAGACAGGTTATTCAATAAATATATCATTCTACCGTTAAAATCTATGAATGACACTGGAAAAAATTTCATATAACTACTGAAAAAATATAAGCATTTTTGGCTTCTTCTGAGGTTTGAAACTAGTAGTATCTACACACAATATAAAACAACGGCATTTACAAGAAAGACTGTATAGAACAGTAACAGCAGAATCTGTTGGTAGTAAACAAGAGGAACCAAATTTCATGTTACTGACCAACAGCAGTACAACATTTCTCTGAGAATTAATCAATTCAACCTATTTCTTAAAGTTTGCAGAAGATATCTGCATGGCAAGAAGGAGTTGGTAGGGGAAACATTAATTTCTTATTTGATAAGGACATTGCATATCCTAACTTGCAATAAAAAAAACCTGTATTGTGATCCTTTAATGTATATAATAAACACTGCACATTTGTTATGAATAGAAGTTAAATGAAAACAAGTAATTTCACTTCTGTTTTACCCTATTGCTAATAAAACCAAAAAACCAAAGATGAAACCTTTGTTAAATTCTGCTATGTACACAGGCATAGTTTTGGAAGCCACAGTTACATCAGCTTTCAAAGTGAAATTCGTTCCTTATTGTGTCGGTCTTCCGAAGAGCTATTTTTCTGTGAAAATTTTGAACATTTGAGACTAAGCTCAGAGATGATACAAATGGCAAGGCAAGTTCATGCACCAGTTAGCCAACATGTAAGAAGTGACAGGACTGTGTGACTGATGCTGGAAGAAACAAACAACAGGAAGGCATATACAGAATATTTTCTCTTTTGAAAAAAACAAACAAAGAACCCTTAACTTCTGTAAAACTGCTGTTGTTGAATTTCAATTTATAAGCAAAACTGAGGGGGATGGCAAATTGAGTATACATAGGTATTAATTTCTATTTACGTATTTTTATTATTTCACATCCCAGTAATTTCCAAAATAAGATTTTTTGTTTGTTTTGTAATTCAGCCCATTAATAAATCTGAGTGTTGTGTAGGCATAAAGAAAGGGGAAAACAGGGATAAACACTGCACATCTCTCAGAGTTTAAAGTTAACAAGGACAGGATGACAAGTCTTCAAAAATGCAGCCTAATAAGACACCAAAGTAATATGCCTAGCCTTGTAGGCCGGCAGCTGCAGACCTGTATACTAAAAGCTATGATCATGAGCTGGAGAAGCTGTACCACTGATGCTGGTCATCTCTGAGTGCATACAAGCAGTAGAATATGTCTCTACATCTTAACTGGAGGACCAATGACTTGAAGCTTATGGAAATTATTCTTTCTTAAATCTGTATTAGGATCCAAATCCTCTAGATAAAAGTTGCAGCAGATTTGCACTTTGTGGACATCAGACATGAGACAGACATATGCCACTGAACAGCGGACCCTGCTCCTGAAGACATATTTTCTTCGCATTTACACCAAGAACAAATAGAACTAAACGTTGGGATGTTTGTCCTGGGTGCTTTTGTGAGTTTGCAGACCAGATCTAAATCAGAGGGAAGAAAACATTACCTACCAACAACTGTACTTACATTGTTGTCTGCCTCTTTCCTTATCCTACAAGGAAGACTGATACAGGAGGGAAAAAAAGTGAGAGATATATATGACAAATTAGCTAGATGCAGTAACAATTGTATTTTCCTTTCTGCATTAGATGTTATGGGTTAAAATACCCAACTGTTTTATCAAATTTCCTTCCCCACACATAACGAGATACTCTTAACTGGCTATGAAGCTTTCTCCAAGGAGGACCATCCCTTCTCTCCCCACTCCTATCTGCTTCTGCTGACTTGATGTGCAGTGAGTCTTCTGTAATCAAATAATTCTTTCAGAGTCAATGAATCTTGAAAAGAAGATGCTTTCAGAGGGGAGCACATCACAAATGCTAGAGGGAACAGCAGATGTTCCCTAGGGTTCTTAGGTCTTCTGACAACTTTGGTCTCATGAAATATACTACTGAGCGCTGCTGAAAACTCAATGTAATAGGCATCTATGTGGGATTTATAAAAACCTACTAAATTAAGATTTGAGACAGCTGTTAGAGGACTTCAGTCTGCAAGATTGATAGTGTCACTTTCATATGGCTTTACTGAAGTGGGACTCTGTGGAGGACTCTTTTCGCTCGATGGTGGCATTCCCAAGATTCTCCTGCGCATTCCAACTGTAGCCTTTTTAAGGTCATGTCTGAGACTGCGGATTGTGCTGTTTATGGCAGCCACGCATGCCTTCCAATCATATCCAGTTTCCTTCAGATCAAAGGATGGGTAGTTCTCTTGAAGAAAGTCTAACAATAAACAAACATAGAAGAGCAAGTTATCAATTATTTATGCAAGCTATATTCTCCTTATGCTTTTTGGATGTAACTAGGCCAAGATAAGTGCATGTTACCAAAACAGCACAGCTAGGCACATTATTAGGCTTAAAGGGTCAAAGCTAGAGGGCAGATTTTTCCCCTTCTCCTATTTATTTTGAAATACTTAAGTGACAAAAAGTCTAAGGATTAAAAATGAAATATGCAAAAAAAAGCACATAACCATCATGTGGGCTGGATCCTTTAAAGTGCAGCATAGCTTCAGCCTCTAATGCAGTCAACAGAAGCAAAGGAGGCTCAGCCTCCATTTCAGAATGCCCAGTATTTGGCAGGACCAAACTCTCCTTTCAAAGATCTCTGACAACTACATTCACTAAAATGAAACACACCAATTTAACAGAACACAGAAACAATGGTGACAGAAAAACTGCAAGAGTTCGTTCCTTACTGTGCACAGTAAGGATCAAATCAATAAGCAAATACTTGATAAAAGTAGCAAAATATGATAAATAAGGTAACACTGCTGCACCTTTCTCCCCTTCAACATCTAAAATGAGTAGTTTTAAGAACAGAAACAAATATTTTTTACTTATTACTGAGGATTGTCCTTGTGAGCTTAACTGAACTACTTGCTTTCTCTCAGCAAGCACCTAAAAGCTCTAAGCAAGTACCAAAAAGGAATTCTCAACTGTAATTGCAGTTCAAAAGCATGACTGTTTCTTCCTCCTTTGATCAATATAGTTTTACCTTAGCAGAAGGAAAGGTATGGCTACTTGGTACTATTTCAGTTTTGTTCTTCCTTTGCTCTCATATATCCTAACAAGTAACAGTTTAACATGCCATCATTGAGACAGTTGTATCAATGCACAGCACCTGCTCTGGGGCCCATTTGGTGTTCCTGCAGCCCTGCGACACCAGTTATGTGCTTCTTCAGCTCAGAACGTCATGAACATGTAGTATGGGAGCATGTGGAGACTAAACTTAAAGGGGCCAACCCTCCTAGATTAGTGCTGGAGGATCATACAGGCTAGGGTAAGCTTACCTTGGCAGAGTCTTGCCTATACTGTCTATTGGGAATGGTCTCTGGCATGCAATATCCCTCAAACCATGCCCAGGCATCATCCCAGAGAGTGCAAGTTGGCTTGGACCAGACCCATGCCAAGGAAAATGCAAATAATTAAGCAAAAAGCATAAGTGAGCTCGCCCCCAGCCCCATTTTATCTAGTACCATAGCTGTAATTTCAGAGGCAAAACTGCCACACAGCTGAGGAACTGTCAGCCTAGCAGAGCTCAGAGTCCTTTGGCTATATAATCCAGATCTTTACTACCCTTCCAACCTCCGTATACTCGGACACAAAGGAGAAGCAGTTTCAAGATCTGTTTGGAGACACATGTTGCAAGGTGTGATGAAACCATCTGAAGAGATCGCAATAGAGAGCCTCTAGCCAAATACGCAACCTTACTGACCCAGCGAGCTCTCTCTCACATTGAGGTCGAAGAGGAGGAAGGAAAAACTCTGCATCAAACCAATAGTGTTGGGAGGACATAAAAGGTACTCCACTATCACACTGCCTGCAACCTGGGATCCAACCCGGTAAGTGACAACCCACAAGCAAAGCTTAAGAATCCCCAGCAAAGTATTTTTTCTTCAGATTTCTCACAGAAGAAGAAAAAAAATTTATGATGAAAATAAGACAGGAAAACAGACAATTAAAGAAAAGACAGAAATATTTCCATATTGTTTGACCAAACCTTTTCAGATGTGTTCAGCTAAGATAGGCACAGAGCAAACGGCAACCAAAAATCTGATGACCTTTCTCCCCAACACCACTTTTTGAGCTGGACATGCTTAAATCCTATCAGATGATGCCAACTTTTCTTCTGGTGCAGCAACTCCTACACGTTTTCTCCCTACAACCTGTTCCACACTCTTTCCCACCCACTGCATAACTACTACGCTAATTCTATTGCCACTGTCACAGTTCTGCTTGCTTTAATCCAGCCTTGCAGGAGGGAATGACTGAGGCAAACAGAAGGCTGCCTTTAAGGAAGGGGCATGGATCAGTGTTCCAAAATCCTTAACGCTGTACTGAGAACGATGCAGAAGGCAGCACCTCTACTACAACTCCAGCCATAACTTCCCCTCCCTCTGCTTCTGGAATAGGATTTGCCAATAGAACAAGGCACTAAAAAACTTCCTGAAGGCATTCTGTATTCATCTAAGCTGAGAAAATTGCAAAGTCGTCTACATCCACACAATGGAACAGGCTGTTACAGAGTATTTGACATGCTTCAATAAAGAACTGTTATCTGAACTGTTCAAATAGGTCAGTTTCAAAATGCTGCCCATTCACTTGGCAACAGTCCTTATCCTACCTATAAGCTTCTACACAACTAAATCATTTCTAGGACTTTTTCCTCTCAATCGAGCCTGTTAAGTGAACAGGGACAGCTGACCTCTCAGCCCTTAAAGGGAAAAGGCACTTGGATCCATTCCCTTACAATCGCAGAGTCAATCAGGCTGGAAGGGTCCTTGGGAGATCTCTACTCCCCCCTCCTGCTCAGAGAGGGGCCAGCTCTGAGGTCAGACCAAGTTGCTCAGGGCTTTGTCCAGTCGGGTCTTGAAAACCTCCAAGGATGGAGACTGCATAACCTTGTGGGGCAACCTGCTCCACTGCTTGTCTGTCCTCACGGGGAAAAAGCTTCTCCTCGTATTCAGTCTGAATCTCTTGTTTCAATTTGTGCCTGTGGTGTCTCATCCTTCCACATTCATTGCTACCAAGAGCTTGGCCCTGCCTTCTTGGTAACCTCCTCATAGGTACTGGCAGGCTACTATTAGGTCCCCTTGAAGCCTTCTCTTTTCCAGACTGAATAAGCCCAGTTTCCTTGCAAATACTCCAGTCCCATGACAATCTTGGTGGCCCCTCCACTGAACTCCCCCCAGTTTACCAATATCTTCCTTGTACTTGGGGACCCAAAATTGGATGCAGTACTCTAGACGTGGACTCACCAGGGCAGAGCACAGGGGAAGGAACACTTCCCTCAATCTGCTGGCATTGTTCTTCCTAATGCAGCCCTGCATATCGTTGGCCGCCATTGGCCGCCTTTGCCACAAGGGTGCACTGCTTGCTCATGTTCAACTTTGTGTCCACCAGGACCCCCAGGGCCTTCTCTTCAAAGCTGCTCTCCAGCCGGTTGGCTCCCAGCCTGTACTGGTACCTGGAGTTATTCCTCCCCTGGTGCAGGACTCACGAGGTTCCCCTCTGCCCATTTCTCCAGCCTGTCGAGATCCCTTTCAATGACAGGATTGGGATGGAACACTCTTGTGCTTGCAGAATGCTGTCCTTAAAAGACCTGCCAGCTTTCCTGAGCTTCTCTCCTCTTAGAGCTGTCTCCCATGAGATCCCACCTACAAGTTTCCCAAATAAGCCAGAATCTGCTCTCCTAAACTCCAGAGTTTAACTCTATTACTTGCCTTCCTCACTCCCCTCAAAATCTTGAGGTCCATTAATTCATAGTCTCTACAGACAAGGCTGCCACCAATTATCATACCCCAACCTATTCTTCATTGTTTGCCAGGTGCAGCAGATCCTGCTGCGTGTCACCCCTGGTTGGCCCCTCCCGCATCTGCATCAAGAAATCCCCGACACCCTCCAGAAGCCTCTGGGACTGCCCGCATCTCCTTGCATTGCCCTTTCAAGCAGATTTCAGGGAAATTAAAGTTCGCTCATAAGAACCAAGTTTGTGATTTGGAGACTTCCCAAAATTGTCTGAAGATGACTTCATCCACTTTCTCCCAACTTTTTACACTGCTTGTACTAATATCTGACAGAGCAGTTTTGTAGACTTATTTCTGAAGCTGCATGGTGTGTTCATAAGATACAAAATTAATCATTCTTGCTCTATTCAAAAGATAGTGTGGGGAAATTAACTTTTCTGACATACCTCTGAGAGCATTAATTCTGTTGCAGTCCAGGGGACTCATGCCACGTTCAAGATTACCGTATACATTGCTTTTCACCAGTACATCTTCCGTGAAGAGATGACGAATTAGGTAGCGAGCTGACAACTCCGGCCGAGACTTCCCCTTTGCTACATAAATGACTGAGAAAGGCAACTGAACATTGCGCCAAGGACTCCCAAGAAGTTCTAGAAAGGATGTTGGAAAGAAAAACTGTTTTATTTATCCAATACAGATCATGCTTTTACACTAAAATGAGGACATGAGAATTTTTCTCCTCAAAAGTACTGTACTTGCTTAGAAAGACCAGAAGAAAACCGTAACAATTGCATATATATGCATCACACACTTCATCCTGAAAAATCTCAAACTTGAAAAGCAATACACTACAGCTAACACTAAGCTGCAACTGCTCTGGAAATGTCACACCTCACTAATCAGACTACTCCTGCAAAGCAAGCTGAAGGCGGAGGAAAGGAAGAATTTTTGGTGAGATATCTGATCTAGTAAGTCTAGTGTGTGTGTGTGTGTGGGGGGGGGGGGACGACTACTTTTGCACTTTGCTACCCTAAAAAATCTGATGGATTAAAAATGAATGAAAAGCTATGTACACAAGTAGATGGACTGAACCTGCTGCTCTTGGAACAGCTAGGGTCCCTATAATCAAACTGCAGACAGATGTCAAAATAGCAGAGAAAAAAAAAAGTACCTGTTCTACAGCAGTATAACAGCACTTCTGATACACTTTCAACAAAGCTAGCAATGCAACCTGCATTATTAATGATTGCTTTCTGTATTGTTTTCTCTCACATGAAAAGAAAATGCTATTCCACATAAATAAATAAATAAATAAAAGCTCCACTACTGCAATGGTGCTTAGACCCTGTAAACATTCTGAAAACAGAATGACTATTTTTAATTACTTCAACCTGACTCCACTGCAAACATTACTAAAGAAAGCAAAAAGAACAGTAAATCAGGAAGTCTAGGGAGTAAGAGTAGTCCTAACAAATCTTGGATGCAGCAGTAAATCTGCTTGAGCCCTAAAATGATTTTAGTTGAATTATTTTCATGGTCAACTAACCTCAGATCATCTCCCTTGAAGCTCTCTACCGCTATCATATGCAATATGCGGATTTTTTTTTCTATTGATGCATTTGTATATTGTTCATTTTTTGTTTAAAATAAATAATAATAAAAAAAGTTAAGGCAGCTTTAGGATTAGTTACTGCCCTAAACTGTCAGTTTTATAGAAAGAAAGATGTATTCTTTAAATTACAATACCACTTGACAGATATTCGGAGCCAGCTCACTCCATTACAGTAGAATGTCAAGTAAGAAAATGGGACAACTGCAAAATAATTCTTGAAATAGTGAGAGATTGAACAGACTATCTCACAACTGAACTTTCCACTCTTTTACAGGATATGTATTATGAGAAATGTGTAGATGAGAACACGTGTTCTGTTAGCCAGAAAATACTCCTGTTTGTTCCCAAGAAAACATACTAAATAGAGAGAGAGAGAGAGAGAGAGAGAGAGAGAGAAAGAGAAAGAGAGAGAGAGTGTGACTGTCTTAAGAGGACAAGAAGAGTCACATAGCTCAGCAAATCCCTTTTACCACATAATTTCACCTACAGTGCCATCTTTTGCTTCTCAATGCCCATTTAAAACATTATACGCATAAATGAAAATTTCAGTTTACCCATAGGTTCCAAAGACTGGAGCTTCTTGACTGAAGGTGTGTGGAAAGCTTCTGGAAATTTATCCCATCCTGAATTCTGTGGTTTGTCAGTGGTGGTCATTTTCTGAGAGTTTTGAGAATTGCCTTCGCTATCCTCACTACAATTTAAGTCTACACAAAAAGACGTATCTGGAGTATCAGCCAATTTTTCTTTCCCTTCAGCTGTCTCCTGAAACGTATAAATGAGGTTAACACATGTACTGGGAAAAGCCTACCAGTTTTCTAATTAGTGTTCCAGTTCATTTCCCAATTAGTATAAATTAGATTCCACATATTTACAATATAGCTAGTCCTGCATTTCAGCCATTAAAGCCACAGGTGAAGCAGGCACTAAACATTTATGGATTTGCACATAGCATTTTAGAAGCAGAGGTAAATGGAGTTACAGGTGTTTTGGCAGTGATGTTTCTGTCAATATAAAGCCTGGAAATGCATGACTAGATAGGTTTGATGGAAAGTCTGTGAAAACAGTGCTAGTAGTTACACATTTAAACTCTCAACCAAATCTGATGCTACTTGTAAGTAACATTTACAGTACCTTCCTTTTAGTATCTTATGTCTTCACAACTCTTATTAACTGAATGCTAAACAGAAGAGCAGGAAGAGGCGGAGAAAGGGAAAGGGATATGCTGCCAATATTCCCCTATGGTACTGGTGCTGGAATCAGCAGACCTATGCTAAGTTATGCAAAGATAGAACCCAAGGAGTCTGTAATTAGAGCACTCATATTGCGAGGAGTTTAAATAATTAATTAGAGAAAGAAGTACAAACAGTATTTAATAACTGATCACCTTGAGATAACTTACCGGGTTTATTTTTGTTTCAGAGCGTAAACAGCGGATCATAGCATTGACGTTTGTGATACAGGTTTTCCAGTCTTTTCCATATTCACTCAAATCATAACTTGGAAAGCTAGCTGCAAGAAATTCTGCATATAAAATGTAGAAAGACCTTTAAGCTTCATGACAAGAAAGCAGCAGTTAAGAGCTTTCTAACTCAGAAAGAAAATGCTAATAAATGCCTGTATTAGGAGCTTTAGATTTCTAGCTTTTATTAAGGTGAGATGGAAGACTCATACTTTGAAGTTAAGCAGCACTACAAAACTAAGATGTATAACGATATCTTTTTGGATGTGTTGCGAACAGTATTTTTATTGTTCAGCATTTCCTGGCAGAATGAGGAGAAAGGTGTAATTTATCATATCAACTTTTTTTTTTCTCCAAGAGACTAAATAATGCTGATGCTGCAACTAATTCAGGTGGTTTAAGTAATCTCTCCTACCCTTTAAACAGGAAGGAAGAGATGTACAGGTTCACACATATGTGCCTTGGGATCTGGGTAAATGGCTTGACAACATTTAAAAATATGCTCTCCCCATCTTCATTTCTCAAACAAGCAAGAAAAGTGAATTTCAGGGACAGAGAACCTTTGTCCCAGGTGTACCATGGCCACTCAAAAACAGAAAACCATGATCACTTACAAGTTGTAATGAAAAGTTTAGAAACAATTAGCATGACTGATGAACAAGAAGTAAATGAAACTAGGAGAAATTAGAAGCGTTTCATCCATATCGAAGAATTCAAAATGAACATCAAGAATTACAAGGCAGGTATTTCTCTCAAAACCAAAGAACACAGCAGTGTGGAGCACATTCACTGCCACATTTACCAATTTAGCAATTGCTAGACAATGATTAACAGAATCAGAGAGACCAGGACATCTTGTAAGTTAAGAACTACAGTAACTATTGAAGAAGAAAGTAAACATATGAATTTCAAAAGGCAACATACCTCTTATTGCAGCGATTTTGTTAGGGTCCAAAGTTCTGCGCCCTCGTGCGCTCACTCCCATAATGCTACACAATAATGTTTCCTTGGGGAACAAGACACGGACCAAGTAGCGTGCTGCATACTTTGGTTTAGTCTTTTGCCGAGCTTTCATCAAATAGTTTCCAAGAACTTTCACATTTCTCAATGGGTCACCGACATACTCTTCATAAAACAAAAGCAATTAAAGAAAAGTCAAGTGAGTTGTTAAAAAGGAGTACTTTTTCAAACTGCTTCTCTTAAGATGCATCAAGTTACAGATAAGGAATTCTCAGTGTTCTCTAGTGCAACTCATTATATTATATATTACTTATCTTTGCACATACAGAAGACATAGAAGCAGCTTTAAATTGGAATGCTAAAAGAAATAACTTTTCAGTTCATACATGAACTCAACATAGCTAACTGAAATAATAATACAATACAATACATAATAATAATGCAATACAATAATAATACAAAAATACAAAAGAAAATACATTAAGAACATAAGAGGTCCAAATGCTCAGATTGGTCCATTTTGCACATGTGCATGTTTTTAAGACAATGACCCATGAAGAATGGCATATATGGCATATACATATACAACACAGCTAAATCATACACCATGTACAAACTCACAGATAGGTATCTTTGAGCATTTCGTCTACTACTCATGCAGCTCATCAGCCGTATGATAAAATTATTTTCAGACCAAAACCAACCAAAATCTCATAACCCAGCCTTCCACACAACTCAGGGCATCTTAAAACCTAATGCATTTCTTTATAACAAACAAGCACATGCAAAAAGAGCAGCATATTTATACTTTATAATGCAATGACCTATGGAATTCTTTTTCATTTTCTGTGGAATTAAGTATGTCAAAATAAATCACACACTGGAGGAACTGAGGATGAAGAGAAACTCTCACTGATAAAATGCTCTGCAGGAAGAAAATAGGTACTTCCTTCACACAAGTCAGTTAAGTTGTTTTCTTAAATGCAGATCATGTATACGAGTCATACGTCTCACTGAACTTTACCAGCAATCTGATTTGTCTTTTTAAACATAGGCATAGTATGCATATACTACTGATGACAAGTATACAGGTCAAAACAGTTTATATCAAGCATACTGAAAAAGAATAGGGCTAGTACTGTAAATCAAAGGCTTGCGTTATTCTATACAACTACATATACACTGTATAGAGGCTTTAAAGTGATTTCTGGCATATTAAACATTCCCATTAATATTTAAAATTCTTGAAATAAAAGTATTTCATTATACAAATGCTTGTAATGCAGCTAGTTCTGCTCCTTTACTTTTGTTAAATAATGATAAATGCATTTCTTTAGGCTTTATTTATTTTTTTATAAGCAGCATTTTATTTTTCAGTCTATTCTTCTGATTATCTATTACAAGAACTCACCAAAGCTAGGATTTATTGAGACTGAAGAAGATGGCAGCTCTTTACTAATATTCACATTCCCAGATGCATTTCTGTAGTTCACCAGCACAGCGTTATTTCCCAAATTGGTCTCAGAAGATGGTGGCATCACTGGTGAAGAAGCAATGTTGACAGTGCTTTCCACAACTGTAGTTGCAAGATTTGATCGTGAAGGAAGGTCAGGGATCCCATTAGTTGCTGTGTATGGTGAATGCAACGAATGAGTAGAAACTATAGTGGGGAGTGGTGGGCTCTGCCTTAGAACAGGCTGCTGCGATTCAAGTTGAAGCGTCTGTTGAACACGTTTTATTGTGGAGTTGACCTGAACATGGCCCTTTTGCAGAGCAACCCTTATGACTGGGCTATGCCTTCCCTGTCCTGGTGAAGAGAGATGAAGGCTTGATTCCCTTTCCATTGCTTTTTGTACTCCAATTTTTCCTTGGGGCAAGTGACTGGAACTTCTGTACGCAAAGCCAACTGGTCTCTGTAAACATGATTCAGAGAACAATTAAAAGGTTAAATGCTGGTCATTTCTTTCCTTAGCAAACTAGAAAGATTAAATTTTCGTAATTTGCTGTTGGCAACAGACTGTTTATTTAAAGAGTCATTGTCAAGAAGCCAGTGCTATTCCTTTTTCTCCCTCCCTCTAATTTCTTTTATTCTAACTTGTAGTCCGGACACCAGCGGTCTATCTGTTCAGCTTGTAGGTTTCTCAAGCTTTTTTTTCCCTGATGTGCTAGCGCAATCACCTTCTAAAACCTCAATGAAATGTATAATGAGGAAGACTGCTTTGTGGAGGGTTTGTTTTAGTTTTTTAACAAAAAAGAATAGGCAAAAGAAAATTCAGAATTTGTCAACAATTGACCCAGCCTGCTGAATTTTAAGTGGATATCCTCCACTCTAGTGTTAGCTTATTTTTAAATAAAGATGATCAAAACCTATTCATTTTTTCCTCCAGGCTGCCTCTTCATTCTTTACTTGCTAGCTGAAAGCATAAGAAATTCAGATCTTATCTAGGATGGAAAATTCCAAAGTGAATAAAAAAGACAAATTGAGAGATGGGCTGTATTTTCCATCACTTGGAATGCTTTTGTTAAGATAGATATGCACCCTGAAACATCTGTTCTAGATGAAAATAAGTCACTGAGCAAGAGTTACCAAATGTAGTTGATATCCAGTTTTTACAGTGGTCTGATTATATTCCACCCTTGCAACCTTTAAAAAAAAATCTATGACTTGAAGAAAGGTTTATGGGCCTGAAGGTTTGTCCATTTCTCCAGCTGAGTTGATCTAATAAGAAAATAGTACTTTTACCACAAACCTTTATTTATATCCTTAGACAATCACAGGTACAACAAGGCTATTAAAATCGACAGCACTCCTGATAGTTCTAAAGAGAAAATGTTAGCAGAAATTGAGAAAATGGTTGGCAGCCTGCATTTGCTTGCCTCCCCATTACACGATACAGCAATAAAAGTTTTCTTAATAATAATAATAATAAAAAAAGCAGTGTTCAGTTAACTTTTAATCTGAACATTAAAGCAGCTGCCATCCCATACAATCAGACTGGAGGGTAAAAGAGCAGAGGTCATGGGGACCAAGTGTAGCTGGCAGGACCAGGCTTTTCCTTAAATCAGATATTTTTGGATAAATGGCCAGCACAAATGTGGAGCTGTCAGGACAACAACAACAACAAAAACCCAATTCCCAAACAAAACATGATATCCTATTCATAACTGAAATGCATGAAAATGCCACCATTTTCCCCCTCAAATTGAATAGTCTTACTGATGTCTCTATATGTACTGACTCCCAGAATCATGTCTGCCACATAAAAAGCTTTTCAGGGTTGTTGACAAAGAAGGTCATGGAATCCATAATGACCTTTCTCAAAAAATCACCTGTTACATTTTTCTTCTAAGGACTTAGTTACAACTACTTATATTCTGTCTCTTCAGTTAACAGTGGATTAAACATACAGTAACAAAATGGATCAGATGTACTCAGCATCGTGCATTCTTAAAAAAAAATACAGCATTTTATTAGAAAAAATACAATTCTACTGTAACAGATATGACACCACACTGCTGAGATCTAAAAATCAATTAGTTAATTGAACCAGCCTGTGCAAGTGGTACATAAACTTTCTTCTGACTGCAGAAGCCAAGAGATCAACGAAACAGTATACTATACCTAGTAAAGCAGTAATGTCACTTTGAAGCTAGTCACGCTACACCAACATACCCCGCCTAAGACATAAACCAGACATCTCTCTTCTGTCACTACAGATAAGAGTTTTATAGCATCTGCTATGGAACCTGAATTTGATGTGGACCACTGGCTGTTCTATGAGCAGCAGTCAACAGGGACACAAGAGACTGAAGTCAGGGTTAATAAAAAAAAAATCTAGAATAATCTAATTGTAATGGATTCTAAACCTACTGGTTTGCTACTAATTTTAATCTTAGTGAAAGGAGAGTGGTTTTTGTTTTTGTGGGTTTTTTTACACAAGCATCAGAAAGAAAAACAGAATTAAAGGAAAAAAGAACTTCTTAGGTCTTTAATACTCACAGGTTTGAGCAACAGTGGCTTCACACGAGTATGCTGCATTTCAGAGACCTTTCGATGAAGCAGGTCAAATTTTTTATCCAGTTTCTGAATGGCATCATACATGGCCTGACAAAAAAATGAAAGTTGAAAATAATATTGTTTTGCAAGAACCCAATTTAAAGTTTGATTAAGGTGAAATACCCTCCCTAAAACTGGGTAAGATCAGTACATTCTGTAAGCATATTAAAGATTAACTTACTTACAATATGCAAATAACAATAGTAAATATCACATTAAAAAAAAAAAAATCTCAGAGAAGCTTACTCCTGCTACTTTAACATAGCTGGCACTTACAGGTTGTTCTTCCTGCTTCCACTAAATGTTTTATTTTCTCTAATATTTGGTACATTTCATTTTACACTGAAAAGCTATTATTGACAATCTCTAAGTAAGCTGGGTATTACGATATGTTATTTTAAGTCACAATAACTTTCTAAGCATGGTTAAAAGGCTCATAGGCAGTCAGTGAAATATTGATTTCTACATCACTAATGGGAAATGCATTTAGAAAAATACCATCTCTAAAGTAAAATGAGAGAAGGGTAGCTGATGTATAGAGAAATCATCTCAGCCTTACATCTCAGAACAAACAGCACTGAAGTCAATTGCGCCCACATTTTTAATAATCACAGAATAAACGATGAAAAAATTTGAAAAACTACATATTTGATTGAGAGTGTCTGATCTTCAGTCATCCCCAAGCTCATCAAGTTTTCTCTCAGAGGTTAAAAATTCATGTTGCCTTATTTATGCAATCAGGTACAAACTCTTTAAAAGTATTATCTTGAAGGCCCAAATTCTCAGACATAAAAGCCAGATCTATCAAAGCATTCGAAGCCCACCAGTTATCAACACACATTACTCCGTGACACAGGAAAGTTCCTTCTTCAATATTTCTAGGATTTAGCAACTCGAACTAATACTTACACAGCAATTTAGATATGCCATGACAGAATAAAGAAGTTAAAGAATATTAATCCAATATGTATTTTCAAGTTGGATTTCAATATCAGGCACATGTCACCAGCTATTACCACAAAAAATATGCAAGGCCATTATAACTGAAAGAGTTAGAAAAAGGAAATGTGTGTCTTCAACTAACAAAAGCAATTTATTTCATTGCGTGACTGATCTGCAACATAACCACAGACAAAGTCTTAAAAATACGTATGGCTATAAAACCACAAAAGTTGCAGGAAGGATTCAGTGGTAGATAAAGAATTTGAAATTATTTTCAATTTCAGCAAACC
Source organism: Apteryx rowi (assembly GCF_003343035.1). NCBI lineage: Eukaryota > Metazoa > Chordata > Aves > Apterygiformes > Apterygidae > Apteryx > Apteryx rowi. The sequence goes on along the minus strand of NW_020448097.1, from coordinate 1,312,064 downwards.
AGTTGCTAGGTTTGAAGATCATAGCTATCTTTAAGATTAATTATCCCTAGACAAAGAATCTGTACATCTTCTGGAAACTTACTGGTATCTCAAGGAAGCACTATAAGGCCTTAAATACACGTGGGTGACAAAGGCAATACTGAATGACTTCACGTATCCATAGCGCATACAGACAAGCTTTGGGGCAGATTTACTTGGGGGGAGGTACTACTAATAGGAAAAAGGAGAAAGAACGGGGATAGTAGGCAACAAAAGAGGCTGTAGGAAGTACGTTCCCAGACAAGTGACAAGAACATTAGTTGCACAGTCTTACTCCATTTTCTTCCACACATTGCTGGATATATCCCTAATGAGACTTAGAAGACATTAATAGTTAGCTACAAGACACTCAAATGTTATCCTCTCCAGAGTGAAAGACATTCAGACTGTAGAGCACTGTGACTCTAGTCGCCACAAGTTCTCACCTACATAAATAAGGGATGCTTTTAGTTTTCCACGGTACAGTGATTTTTCAATCTTGACAATTACCACTTCAGAAGTCATAAGCAAAGAACTCACCAAAACCAACGCTACCAGCATTCTGGCATTATTCTAAAAGCAAGCCTCAGGTACTTTCAAAAGCTAGGTGCATGCGACAGTCAAGTCTTCCCCATTACCACGGAGCCCTTCACAAGTCACTAGACTTAACATTTTGTATTAAAACTGAACATTCGAAAAGCATTCATGGCAACTGTAGGGTGAAGAGCTCAGAGTATGAAGAAAGATTATTTTTGATTAAAAAATACTGTAGTTAAGTGAAAGCTAAGATATGAACAACAGGCAATATTGAAGTAGTAGAGTATCAATTACAGATTACAAGTCTTCCCAAAATTTAACTAAAAATTTTGTTTCAAGGTAATTTCAAAGGGGAGGGGAAAAAAAAAAAGAAAAGATACCTGGCAATAACTGAGGACCTCCATAAGAGTTTTCTGCAGATCTCCTGTGTAGGAAGCTTCAGATATGATACTCCCCTTTTTCATTAAAAATAATAAAAGATAGTGTAAGCTAGTCATATCTACACAGCCTCAGGATATCACATTAAGCCAAAAATCCCAACTTCAAGCCTCACATGCTATTTTATTCTACCCCAAAACATGCATCCCAATGCAAATCTTCAAAGTCAGTCAGTCAAAAAAATAAAACACCCCAAAAACACAATCCCAGAACTTACACATTCATAGTCTGGTTCGTACTCATAAATGACACTGTCACTATCTTCATATTCTCCTTCTCCTGTTCTCATCTGGGAAATAATATTAAGAACTTATGTTCTGAATAATGAAAGAATTCAAGCATAAAACTCCACAGAGAAACTGTTAAGAATCCAACTTGGACACTTTCAGAGATATCTATATTCCCTCCACTGCCTAAAAAGAGGGCCAAGGAAATGAAATTTAATCCAGGCATCTCAATTATTATGGGTATGGTTAGGTCACATGAATACTCATCTCATTTTTGGTTTAAGATTATCTTATTTTGGTTTAATATAAATCTGTCGTTAAAAATACATAATATTATATAAATTATTTGGTTATACTGAGAGGTCAGAACTTCATCAGTTTAGGTACTACTTAAGCAGTTTATATGAGACTCCATATGGATTTTTACTCTAATTTAAATAAATCAATTCAAACAAAAATACATATTTATTTCAATGGGTATAATTCTGCATGCAGACACTGTAAAAACACCTATTCACAATCTAAATGAAGTAACTTTTTTACTGCATGAAAACTGCTTCTAGACAGGAACCAACAGTGCCACCATCTGGACAATTTTTACTTTTTTTTCTTTTTTTTGATGGGAGCAGTTCCTGTCCAGCATACATGATGAATTTTGTAATTTGGTCTTTTTTAAGTCATACTTAATCCAGTCTAATTTTAAAAAAAAGAGAGTTAAAAAATTGTACAACTGGCAGAATGTATGCAATCTGTCCTTGGACAGAACTGCTGATGGAGGCAAATCCTTATTCAACATTAAGTTTCAACTCTATTATCCTAATTTACACAAAGACATATTTACTTCTAAATAAGAGCATCCACATGGGAAATCAGTACAAGTTACTTCCCTGTTTGGACTAGCTGTTTTTATACACATGTACTGTATCCAGCACAAGGTTTTACCCTTGCTAAATGCTTCCAGGCGCTACATGGATATCCCACTTCACACTTCTTCACAGTGATTTCAGGGAATGAGGATGGGCAAAGAGAAGAAATGGCATCTCCAATAGCATTGTACTGGCCTCAAAACAAAGGACTATTGTTTGGCTACACATACCACATTCTGTCCCACTAGAGTAGGGGCAAGTCGTTTTCTTTTATTATGTGAAAACACATAATCCATTTTCTCAGGGTTGTGAGCATTTCCTCTCTGCATACTTGCAGAATGGCTCATCTGTGATACCACTCGTTCAGCCAGCATGGATAAGCCTTCGCTTCCTGGAAAAGTGGAAAGAAAGCAAAGCACATCAGCAGGTTTCTGTCACTGAATTAAACATTTGACTAGAAAAACATGCACAGTCACCCATTTCTTAATTTCAGATCACTTGGTTACTTGAGATTTGTTTACTACCATATTATTAAACACTTATTAATCCAATTTCTTTAGGTCTGAAATTGGTAGACTGAAATTAACATCCTTCCAAACTCTCACCAGCCTCCATTTTCGTTTGCCTTGCTTTTCACTGTTGATTTTCAATTCCCACCTCCATGTTCAACTATATTAAGTTGCAAATTCAAAACCCCAACAAAACCAACAAATTGAAATTCAGGCAATGCACTCACAATGCAAAACATGGTTCCCACTATTTGTGGGAACCATGTTTGCTTAGTCCTCACCTGTCCCTTTCCCACCCTTCTTACAAGTTTTTTTTTTTCCTATGGTTTTGTCACCAAATGACTGTGCAATGAAAAAGATCTGGTCCTGCCCTCTCCTCTGATGAGCCAACAGTGTAGAGTGGGGATTCTCAAACATGAGCTGCTCACAACTGGTACACAAAATGCCCCCACCTCTTAAATATGTATGGCCTGGCACACAGAAGCCATCACTCACTGCTACATCCAAGTAACATCCAAGCAACATTTAGAACTATCATCTTGGCGAAAAAACAAAAACAGAAAAACAAAACACCCAAACACCTCATCTAACAACATTTGATAAATTTTAACTGACATGTATAGCTGCAAACAAACTTAAACTGGAATATACCTAGTTTTAAAGGCTCTGAAGACTTTGGCAGACTAAATAATTTTTTCTATAATCGACTGGAAGAAAAAAATATATACACACATATATATATATATTGTTGCATCTTGAAGGAGACTGCTTATCTCATTTTATCCTGGACAAACAGCTAGCTGTAGAGCTAAACCATCAGTACATTGCAAATTGATTCCAAAGGGACAGAAAGAAGACTAAAACTAAGGATTTGAGACAGGGTGATTCATGTATGCTGTAGTCCTGGCCAACAGAATTTTATTTGCTAATGACTGGTTAAAAGTGCAATTCTATAGTGCTTCTTCCCTTTTGTTTAATGTTTTACCTGTTATCCTTCATTTATATTCTGACTTCATCCTATGTTCTTCAGGGCATGGACTCTTCTCTTAAGAGAGTCTGCACGTTGCTTGGTACAACTGGCCTGTGTAGTATAAACATAAGGCTCTAACGCTGCTGCTTGAAGCTTGCCACAGGAACACAGGCAAGGGGAAAGCTGGAGAAGGTATCGCTGTCACTCCTTAAAAGCATGAAGAACCCTGGCATTTTAACTTATACAGTCTAAAAACACAGCTTAAACTAATACAGACTCTCTAACAAAGAACTGCAAAAACTGTTTGTCACTCTTCCCTCCTAACTCTTTTGAAGTCTGCACCCTTGCCAGAACCCACCTTTTGAAGGCTGTTAAATCTTAAAGGACTTTCACAGGTATCATAAAGGGCACATTTCTATTGCCAAACCTGCCTGTCCATCATTTACAGGTTTCTACCTCAAACTTTAAGGAAAGAACTAAAGCAGCTCTTTAAAAAGAGAAATTAAAAAACTCACACTCCTCTAAGAAAAGAAAAAGAAGTAACCAAAAAAGTAACCAAACTATTTCCCTTGATTTCTGTATATTTTAGCTATAGCCTGAGCCAAGCACTATACAAAGAACAACTGTGCAACAGAAGATGTTAAAAGACAAAGAAGACTTAATAAGCTACACGATACCTTGGAAGGGTTCAAAGAAACAAGGAGAAAAACTTAACTAGCATAAAAGACAGCACCAAGTGTCAACCATTCTATCTGCTGTGAAGACTTTTTGGAGATTAGGACAGGTTGAGGTAGTACATTGGAGGACTTTGTGGATGCTTACAGTAAGTTCCTCCAAGTAAAAGGGGCAGCATGAGAAAAAGTACAAAGGTACTTACTACTTTTGCAAAATAATGGAACTAATTTCATGGCCTGCCTGGAAGGAAGAAAGAACATCTCAGAAGTGAATGAGGAGAATAACAATCCAATGGATGGGGACAAGCTAAGAGAACACTGAAAGCAATGACAACAGCTTGTGTTTTACATACTAGAAGAGGTAGCGCCAGAGACAGGATAGAAAAATGGCAGTGTGTTCAACACCATAAACTTAAAGAGATCTTTCTTTGCAGAAAATACTCCTATAGGTATTTCTTGCTAAGTCAAGACTGCATTTGCCAGTATCACTTGCAAAACAGAAAACTGTTTCATTGACTCAGATACAAGTGATGAGAGCCTGAACAAGACCTGTAGCAGAGCTGGAGGATGCTGCACAGAAAATCTGCAGTAGCTAGGTTAGTGTAGTTGATGTCATTTGTAGTCACAACCAATAACTGAATAATAATAAGAAAAAACTGCTCAGTATTTGTTCTTTTGAGTGAAGATTAAAATATTGACCCACCCCTCCCCTTTCCACCCAACTCTGGAGATTGCTTCCTTTCCCAGTTAACCCCACCTATCTATCCTTGCCATATAGATCTAGCTAGTGCTCATCTAAGCACCCCAGAACTAGAGTCTGGGACTTAGCAGCACTCTGTGGAACAAACACTGATACAGGCAAGAAAGCATGTTGAAGGTAGAAGGGGTGCAAGGCAGCAGGATTAGTGCCCAGGCACAGCAAACTCCCTCAAATTCAAGGTACTTTCTGAGACCAAAGCAGAGTGCCACTTCACCTGAAGAAACATGAGGTAGCTGGTTCAATTACATTTTACACTCATTATGGCTGTGTTGAATAAACTCATCAGCTTTCTGATTAGCTGCCCTAATCTAGAGTTAGACCCAGATGTGAGGACTTAAATAGAAATGCGAGCTAAAGTATTGCCCGGTTTTAGGGCATGAATGGATAAGCAGAAAGCATAATGGTAATGTCCTGCAGCATGGGGGAGGAATAAAGACATAGTTCTGCATCTCAGTGATGCTCAGCTTCCTCTGTCAGCTCAGTATCTGTAGGCAAAAAGATATGAGACTAAGAGAAACAAGTTTGCACAGACAGAACCAGATCTGCAAAAAAGATATCAATAAGATGGTGGTTGAAAAAAAAAAAAAAAAGCTGAGAAAATTTCTGTACAAATAGTTAAGTTCAACAGTTACATGCAAGATAAAAGTATGTTGTGCTTTGGCCCTACACCTCACTATACCATATATTAAGTAGACAATACTGAATGCTAGCAATCTACAACAACAGAAGCTGTAAGCCTAGAAGTTACCAAAAAAAACCCAAAACAAAAAAAAAAACCCACTTTGCTGATAATGAAATAATTATTTGTTTCCTGAAACCTAGGCAAGTAACTGTCTATGACAATTTCTTGGTTGGGATTTTTCATTTTTTAAACAGAGCCAAAGAACAGAGCATACCATCCAAACCATTCTCCTTCTCCCCACAAATTTGTTTTCAAACGTAAGTGTACAAGAAAATTAAAATATACTCTACTGACAAGTAAAAGATATAGGAAAGTTTTCAGAAGCACCTAATGACACTAGAAAACAGAGATGTGACTTGATTCTGCTGAAGAGAAATACTGACAAGAACCTCTATAAAGTTATCCGATTGAATAAAAAGATCATAAATACTATCATTTCATTACAGGCATTTTCCTTGCTAACTTTGTAATACTGCTGCTGGACTTACTAGATGCTTACAACAGATATGACTGTCTTTTAATTCACTGTATTTTTTAGCATCCAAAAATCAAAGTCTCTCAGAAGTCTTACACAGTTCTCCACCAGCCTAGACAAAATTCTATCAGCAAAGGCTACTTATAGCTAATAATTTACCACCTTAAACATCCCACCACCATCGTACAACAGTATGGCAGGTGCTCCACTGAATTACATGGGACAGTATCCAAAAGCCTCATCTTTTGGATTGGTTCTTCCATGACATTTATTTTCCAAATTGCATGCTAATCATTAGCTAATTAATTCTTAAGTATATGTAAGAAAGTCTCCTTTTAAACATAATAATATTTCAGAGAGTTCACTATTAATAAAGAGGACCTTTGAAGCAAACAAGTAAGAAGTAGCTCATTTTTACCTTCATTGCCAAACAATTTCTAGCTTTTTAATAAAACATGTTTTAGAGATAGGGGTAACAGAAAACATCAAAGACAGCAACATGAACACACAGCATTGAAATCAGCCATCAACTATTGGATCACAAAAAATGTACACTAATTACCATATGCAAGTTGAGCCACATGGTGAACATCACTGTTTACTTCAGCGTTTTGTTCCATTGACATGCAGCTTTGTGTGGACAGTCCATTTTCTCCATCTTCCACTTCAGAATTGTCAATAATCACTGCTTCAACATCATCCTCAACGCTCACAGAATCTATTAGCATACACAGAAAGAGAAATAGATAAGACTGGATATTATTCTGCGTATCAGCTGTAGTACTTTTATCATATCTAGAATAATCCGAGTTGTACCACAGTTTAATTTAAAAGAAACGGTTTCAGTTCAGTGTTTAAATGTGAAGTCACTTTTAAGCACAAAGGTCTTAACAGGCACTAGCAGAGGGAGCAGCTTACTATTGCGTGGGATTCCTGAAGATACTCAGTACCTAACTCTTCCTACAGAATCCAGCTTTAACAAGAACAGCCGATAACATGCACTTCTGAGAATTCCCCTACTATTTACATTCAAGCATCCAACAGGGAAAGAAACACCAACTGATTTGTTTTTGAAATTACTCTTCCATAAATAAAAGCGTTGAAGACATTTGAAACAAATCAGCCTACAAATCCTAACTGCATACATCATATTCATATCAAATCAGACAGTGGTTCTCAATATGGGATGAAAGGCAGAAACACTGAAGGCGTATCTTCTGGACCAAATTCTTCCATTTAACCAAGATTTTCCAGTTTTTCCAATTCCCAAGAAAACATGTTCTGGTATCAGAATTCTTGTATCTGGCATCTGACAGGGGGATTTATTCCCAATGAAACAAATTAATGGAAAGAATCACACACTAAAGCACTTAAGTTAGGAAGTGTAACTGAAATTCAGCCAGCACACATGCATAATGACACTCTAATTATATGAACACATGCTGTATTTTCCACAGGATCTCTGCCTCACTCAGTGCATAGGATGGAATGAACTTTAGGGATGAATCAGGACTGTATAATGAGTGCAACAGTGGTTTGCTTCTTTACTCTTGTACAAAAATTTCACTCCAAATCCTACTCCCTTCCCTCTGTTCCAATTTCTCAAGAGACCAAAAGGTGGGGAAAAAGGCTGTATTTCACAGACCATAATTTTTTTCACTTTGGTTAATACTTCCATCTAATTCAGAAAAACTGATACAGCAGGGTTTGGATTTGGCTGTCACCAGATTAGGAAACACTGCTTCACCAAATTAAGGGCCTATTCAGAGAGACTCAATCATTTTGGAGTCAATGGCTACATTTATAGTAGTAAACGAGGCCACTTGTAAAAACTCGTTTGGGCATACTCACCCTGGGGAAAAAAAAAAAAAAAAATCGTGTGGCCAGAAACTGGGACATGCCACTTAGGTTCTAGGTCAGAGAATAGTCTTTGGACAGTTTTAATTAGATGTAGAGAAGTAACCAACAGGACTACTTGTAAATCTGATTTAGGCACAGACTTTAGCAAAACGAACACTTTTTTTGTTGACACACTTAGGGTTCTATCTATGGGAACGATTTCACAGAGAGGTGAGAAAAGTGCATCTGCAATGAAGTGTGAATGGAATCCTCTCTGCCAAATTCTCCTATCAATATGTCACGTAACCTTATGAGCTGACCTACCTGGGTTTCTGCAATCTTCTTGCTATTCATCTATTTAGTTAATGACACAACTTGTGCGCTATTTCTGTGACTCCAGGATGCAAAAAAATTATCTGTGTGTCCATAATGCTTCCCACAAATCTCACACCTCACTTAGGTGCTGTACTTTGTTCTGTGGGAAACAGGGCAGGCAAATCAAGCCTACCTGACACCAGCAACTGTCACACAAGTCTACAGCAGATACAGCAACAGGCACAAAATAAGATATTCTGTGAAATCAGCATGGGACAAAGGCAAAAAAGCTCCAAGACAAGTATGATCAAATGTCAGGAGAGCTTCGAAAACTGGTTGATACTAAAAGCAAAGCTCAGTCCATCTTCCATACCCTCCACCATCTCATAGCTCAAAAATGTTTTGTCTGTTCTGCCTAGAAGATTTGTCAATAAATACTAGCCGGTTAAAAAAAAAAAGTTCTCAGGTTATAGTCCCATATATACCTTATTCAGGCAAGGGAGATCAACGTTTTTAAACATAGCACCAAACAATATGAAATGCACATCCACCTCTCTCGAGCAGAAACCACAAACTGTGATTAATTCATGCTCTTGGGGGTGGGGGGGGCAGAAATCAGAGTAAGATAAAGCTATCAAAATACTTTTAACTTGTGACTTGAATGAAGATACAACCACATTTCCTGCGACAAAGAAAATTATCAAGTTCACTGCACTTATTAACTCCACTGACACAAGGTATCCTGACATGGATATTTAGAGGTTTCCAATAAGTCTTTAAAGGAAGTTATAAATAAAAAAAAATATTTTAGGTTTATACAGTTCAAATAGGGGTTTTACTGTGAATTACACATTATAATGAGACTTACTAAATAGGCTGGTTCCTCCACTTATTGCAATAAATTGTCAGTTTAAGAAATTTCTGAATTTCTGTTAGAAAACTGAAATGACAGTCATTTTAAATTTAGAAAACATCACTAAACAAATTTCCTGCTCAGACTCAATGCATGCTCTGGGTTATACAGTATAGAATACGACAAATTATTTTTAGTAAAGTAACTTTTAGTAAGGTGCTATAATCTAAGGTAGAGCTCATAAAAATTGTACTGTACAGAAAGCTAGTTGTGGACAGAATGGTGTTGTGAAACGACCAACTTTGGATTCCAAGACTGACGGTGCTCTAATTTAACAACTGTTTATGCTCATTATTTAGGATCCTTTCAGCATTATTTTCTGCAAGAGCTCTTCTTCGCTTCTGCACAAAACCATCAGGTAGCAGCTCTTTGTAGAAAGCAAAAGGTACTTAAATTCAGGCCTAGCTTTCTTAGTGATTTACAAGCAAAATGTTCAACTACATATCTAGCTCTGCCTCAGAAGTTATACACTAAGCTATTGCTTTTATCCAGCAAAATAAAAACAAGTATCATAAAGAATTTATTTCCAGTAACCAATAGAGAAATATATTTAAAAGTCATTATGACTTGAAAATCTGATGATCAACTTTGGAAGCTCTGTCATTTGGTCAATAGCCTCCAGCAGCCAAATGACTGCTTACCTTTTTGATACTGCTCCTTAACCTATCCCCAAATCAAAGTACAGTAGTATATGCTTTGGTGAAAAGAGTTCAAACAGATAATAGTTCTGTTTCTCTTTATCTGACTAAACTGCAACATAAACAAAAACAGAGAAAAAAAGGATCATTTAGTAATAAAAAGAGGTTGATATAAAACATCTTGAGAAAGATATTAAAAAAAAAAATTTTTTTTTGAAAGATTTCAAAGCTGGACTGCTGCAGAGAAACTATTCTGGAAATTACTAATGAAACACTGACCTCACACACAGAACTGAAAAGTTTCCACAGCCTAATTCTTCCAGGTATAAGGCTCCAATCATAGCCCTCAATTTTGCTATTTTCAAACATCTGAGATGAATTTTCCTGGATTAATATATTTTGTGAACATTTGCAGGGTAAGGAGGGAAAGCAGCCTACACATTTTTCAGAAGAAACTCAAGGATAATCAAACACTACAATCCCTTAATTGAAAATTTCCAATCTCTGAACGCTTTTGAACAAAACTTTTTACACAGGAGAACCATTTACCTTAAATCTGGGACCTACCTTTTCTATTCTAAAAGATGAACCTATCAAGTTATAAATATCTGAAAAGTCAGAGTGTGCAAATGACCAATTAACACCAGGTTAGTAAGTATTTGCTATGTTTTCCAAATTTTCTAATCCATCTTGGGCAGATTATTAGACTCTTCCCTGGGATGGTTTCTCCTGGCTGACAGATCACTAGGTAGAAACTGACTGTCTGGAAGCAATTCCTTTTCTGCACTCTCCTCTGTGTCCAGGAGAAGGAGACATTAGACAGGAACCCAAGTGGAAGGGTTGGAAGGTCTCAGCTAGTGGGGAGAGAAGCAGAAAAGATGAACTTGAAAAAAATAATAAATTAATTAAAAAACCCTCACTTTGTATCCTCTACAAATCACATTCCAAAACAAATCAAGCAAAGCAACCCTAATCAAAGAAATAAAGGATGTATATTAAAGAACTGATCTGGGTTAAAACTACCTTGCAAAAGCAAAGATAGCTAGCATTAACTTGGACCATGTCTAGATCCTGTTTGATTTATGACCACTTAGGCCAAAACAAGAAATGGAACTAATGCAAGGGGAAGACAGGGACAATAGCATCATGCTGCCACTAAAAGAAGTCATCATCTCAACCTAGCTTCAAGTAATCATTTACAACATTAATTCAACCTCACTGCAGACATAATTGAGATAGTCCTTATATTTCAGTGTACTATTATACTCAAAGCTGTGAGTACAGAAGTACAACCAGAAGTGATGCATCAGCTGAAGCGTGAAGACAGTTGACTACTTTTCCTTCCCCAAGTACATTACTAATTAAACATACCACATATGCCAGTGGGATAAGGAAGGGCTTGTACTGAGTCAGACATTACCTGATGAATGCCCGCATTTATTGCGGAAGCAGAAATGTGGGTAATCATGAGGTATGGAACTGCAAAAAGAGAGTGGATGATCTAAGGGGCTTAAGGAGCTGAAGAGCGCCAAGTAGTACTGAATTCTATCCCAGCCACTACAACAGAGCTCCTGTGTACTGCTAGCAAAATCACTAAAATCAAACTTTTCACAGAAAGCCAGTGTTTGTTCTTCGTTTTCTAGGCATTCAGTTAGACACATCTCTATCCTTCTGCAAATGCAATCTCCATACTCCCAAATGCAACTGACAGCAATGGGAACTATGTACAAAACACACTAAATTTTATAAAGATGCCCAAGTACTGCACTCAGAAAAATTAAGTACCATCCATCTCAAAGTGGGTCCCTGAATTTAGCATACTTCTGATAATTTTGTCCTTAATCTAGATAGTTACTTATCTGTAACACAATGCTAGAATACCTTACAAGAGATAAAATACTTATTAACATTTTCTGAACACTTAAACAATAGTGAATTTAGAGTTCTGTACTCAGAATTTTCATGACTGAAATTTACAACAGATTAAGAAACTGGGATCATATATTGAGCAAATACAAACCAATTACTATGTTTAGCAGCAGTATAATGAAACCGTATTTCCTGTGGCTTTAAGTTTCATACTTGGATTATCAAGAGGCTAATAAGATCGAAACTCAAGGTAAAACAAGCCACACAAAGGATTTCCTGATGTTTAATGAGATTTGAGATCATACTGTATCTCTAACTGAGGAATATTTTTAACAGCACCTCTTTTTTACTGCCAAGGAATTTAGGAAAGGTTAATATTTCTCAGATTACTAAATCACAGCCAAAGTCTATCAAGAGATTGAAAAATTACAGAGGCCAATGGAAAAGGAACAGACATGCAAGACACTACATGCTACATTTACTTGATGAGGACTGGATCAGGACTGCTCTGTTCCCACCCTCTTACCTCTCAGTTCCATGCCTTTACTTCATGTTGGCACTGACATTTGTGCAATTGTGCAGTGAAACGGCCAAAACCTTCCTCAACCAAAAATAAAATTAGGTTTTAGCCAGAAAAGCTCCCTGAACCATGAACAGAAGCATCTTGGCCATCAGAACAAGAGGCAACTGGAACCTCTTGACTAGCATAGAGGTTGGGGCTGTGATAGCAATGACAAGTTAAATGAGTTTAGGCTGATGTGAGGCTATATAACCATTATTCCTTGGGAGTGCAAGCTGAAGTATTAGTATGTAGTCCACACAAATATACCTGCTTTAGTATTTAATAAAATCCATACAGGTCTAAAATACATAAGTTACGCTAGACCTTGGGTCTTCATATTGAAAAACCATCGGATAGGTCTTACTTTTGGCAGCATTACCCATCGCCATTGGTAGTCAGATTTTGTATCTAAGCAACTGCAGACTTAGGGGCCTGCCAGGGTTGAAACACTGCTGTTCTTCAGCAAAGTCTCCCCATTCATCAGGACGCTCACCCGCCATTTGAAGACTGAAGACAGTTAAAACTTTCCCCACGGCAATTTACGCAACTGCTGCTGTCACCTACTGGCCGTGTCCCATGAGGTAACCACGCTTTGCATTCTGACCGCCACATTACCTCTTCTTACCACACTGCTGTACGTAACTTCACTGAAAGACACTTGCTTCTACCCCCGCAGGCGCAGAACCAAGCATGGCCCCCACCTCGGGCCTCTCGCACGCTTTACGCCGCGGTGTTTGGCCTGGCTGTGGAAGGAGCGACGGTGCAGAGACGCCTTGGGGGTAGCGTGCCCCCAGGGAAGACCTGAGCACTGCGGGCAAGCCGGGAGCCCGTAGGGGCGCGGACGCGCAGCCCCGGGCGCTCCCGCACAGCCGCGCCAGGGAAGAGCCGAGGCGAGGCGAGCCGAGGCGAGGCGAGCCGCCCGCCCGCCCCCTCCCCCAAAGCCGCGGCGCACGCCCAGACCGTTAACGGTACCAGCCCCCACCCCCACCCGCAGTCACAGCCCGCGCGGCACCTCCAACCGCCCGCGCGCGCCTCCCGCCCCCTCCGCCAGCGACGCGGCGCCGACGGGCAGCAGGGAGAGCCAACGGCAGCGGCCCGCCGCGCCGCGGCCGGCCAATGGGAGCGGGCCCCGTAGGCGTGGCTTGGCCGGCTCCGCGAGGAGCGTTGGGGCCGTTGCGGACGATGAGGGAGCGTTTTGTAGGCGCCGGCGGCTCCCAGCGCGTCCGCCCGGCCGCGGCGGAGCGGCGGCGGCCGGCAGCCTTACCCTCGGCGGACATGGCTGGCGGGGCGCGGGGTCCGTCTCGGGCGGGCAGGGCGGCGGAGCGAGCCGGGGCTCCGGCACAGGCAGGTGTGGCCGGAATGCGGCGTTGGGAACGGAAGCGGCTTCTCCGACGTGAGCAACAAACTGTTTTGAGGCAGTGCGGCTGCGCGCTGGGCACAGGGGCGCGCCTGGCAAACGGGAGCCGGGTGGGCGGAGGCGGCGCCGCCCTCTCCCTCTGCCGCCCGCCGCTCCCGGGGCCGCGGCCTCGCCCCCGCCCGCCCCGGCGCCGGAGGTGCGATGCCGGGCCGTGCCTCTCGGCGGCGCCCTGGGCCGGCCGCCGCCCGGGGCTGCCCCGCTGCGGCAGCGGCCGCGCCGGGGCCGGGCCTCTCCCTGTGCTAGGAGAGTAATGCGGCCTGTTGATGGCTTTTTCTGTACTTGTCTTTGCGGCCCTGCCATATTCCCTGCTGGCCCATCCCTGGCTAAAGGCAGCTGGTTTCTGGCAGGCTCCTCGCTCTCCCAGGAACAGGGGAATGGATTCACATTTGGTGAACCACCAGATCACTTCAGATTCACTTTCGGTGATTTAAGCCATCTACTGCAATGCGCTGTTACCTCAAAGTCAGCTTCCAAACGTGTAAAAATGGTTCATGCTGTAAATGCCATGTGGTCCTATCAAATAAGAGACTTTCTGTTTCGACTTTGTGAAAGGGTTCTAACATTGATGAATTATCAGCAGGAGAGAGATCCTCCTGTTGCTCCTCAGATTTCATGTTGGTGAACTAGTTTTTTTTTAAAAAACAAAACAAGGTGCCTGGTTTTTGATTAACTCAAGTTTTGATTCATTTTTATATGGATGTACTTAAACTTTCTACCAAACATTTGTAAGCGTATCACTTTCTATTTTCATAGTTTAAAGCTCATATCTGAAAGATTCAGGTCAGACAGAATTCTGAAAGATTTAAAAGCTGTCTTTTCTTTGTCATTTAGCAGTGTTTCTATTTGCTTCCAGTACTGGTGAGAAAGGTGGAATAGCTATAGTGTATGCAGCTAATTGCTTATCTGTGAGAAAGTTTTGTAATAATTATGTATATATAAAAGGACTATTTATAGACTTAGCCTTATTTCCTCATAAGTATTTTGAGAAGACCTGAAGGATTAATTATTTTCTTTATCCTCTTATGATCTTCAGTAGGTTTTAAAGCCTTTTCTCTACTTGAAATTGAGAGCAAGGTGGTAGACAGGCATCTTCAAGCCCAATTTACAATCACATCAGTGCAGTACATCCAGTTCCTTGTGCAATTGGTTCTTCCCAAAAATGCATGTCAGGCTTTTTTGATGCTTTACAGTTAAAGTACTGTGCTGGAAGAGCATTGAATAAGCTAAGAACTTCACTTTCCCATAAAGCTTGAGATGATGGGAGAATGGCCAAGTAATAGGGAAGCACAGAAGCCGTTATCTTCCTATTTTTTTTTTATTCTGCAGAAACAGAGGAAAACTTCTTTTATGATAGGGCAGCATGTTGTATGGCAATAAGGAAGCAGACCCTGAAAAGAATGTTTTGGGAACAGGTAGGTCTTGGGAGGCGGCAAGACTGAACGGGGAACGGAGACACAGGCTAAAAGGACAGTTAGGAGTGGGATAAGAAGTGAAGTACGGGAGCAAAGGATAGGGGATACTGATGACTATGTAAAGAAAGTATTCAGGACAAGGATAAAGAAATGTTAGATTTGAAAGGAGACATTGAAAAAGTTTGTATGGATATCTGGTTTCTGTAGTCTTGTGGAGCAGAGGTATTTGGAGGAGCTAATAGAAGAAAGATATTTGGGGAAAGGCTAAGAGGAGCACAATCTTTAAGAAGACAAGCTAAATTAAAAGGAATTATTTGATAAACAAGCGGCCATAACGTTTCTGTTCTGAGTTATAGCGTATTGTTTTAGAAAGTCTTGCCTTGAGGATATCAAGTGGTAGGCATCCTTCTACGTTTCTACAAATATTGTTTCAGTGGCTTACTAATCATGTGAAAGGAAGGATGGATTTGAAAATAAAAACTGGAGGAGTTGGAGATAGGCAGCAGGCTTTACAGGGGAGTCACCTAATAGTTAATGCATTAACAGAGCGAAGTCACAGTTTCAGAAGGAGTGAAAAAAAACCCTGATCTACAAAGCATTTATTTTTCCTGGATCGGTTTTCAAAAGAACTTTCCTGGAATTAATGTGTTGGCCATCTTTTCTGTTAGTTATGGTTATTCTATCCAATAAAATCAAAATATGAATTTCTCTACTTTGTTTCTGATACTTCTTCCTTTCAGGTTTGAAACTTGGTATTTTGTATTGTCAGACATTTCAAATGGCGAGTGAAGTTTTAGACTGACTATTGGCCTTCATAGCTCCCCAGACTTGTTTTGTGCCTTAAGCTGAGGAAAATAACAGAAATTACAGACTAAATTTACATTATCAGGATTTGTTTGATGTTTCAGCTGGCTTTGCAATGTGAAATGCCCAGAACTGGATCATGTTATTAGGATAATATGGTTTCGCCTCAGTGTTTAGAGGGTATGGTCTATATTTCATTCACTTTGCTTTGGATCAGCCCTTAAATTATATATCAAAATCACAAAAATAGTGAAAGTACGAAGTCGAAGAAAGGGCTCCAGATGATTCCTTTTCATTTCTCTAACATTTTAAAGTGGTCATAAAGCCATTTGTATTCATTACTTGTAAAAAAGGGGTATCTGACTACTACTCAGTAAGCCTATAATGAACACGAAAAGGAGGTACTTCTAAAAAGAAGAAAGTAAAAAGAAATACTTTTTTTTTTTTAATGGTAAAGGATGAACACAAGATGCTAGTAGTAATGTAATAGTCCTGTACCAGCTTGTTAAATACATAAACAAACTCGATTGCTCAGGAAATGAATGCCTTATTTGTTCAGATTTTGAATGTTCTTTATTCATAGAAATTTTTTTTACCCAATGATTTTTTTTTTTCCGCTTTGGAGGTTTGTAATAGAACTAAAAGCTAAGCCAACTGACTCAGATTCAGTGTGACTAGCTAGCAAACAGGCCAAGCCACAGTTTCTACTATGTTACCTTCATAATTTTCTGTCTCAGTAAAAACTATAGTGTGAATTTCCACAGGAAACTCATTGGATGATTGCTTATTTTGTAGATGGGTGTTTTTCGAGTGCTATAAAAAGGAAGCAGCCTAACTCCAAATCAAAACTATCACAAAACTGTTACTAGAGGGCTAGGCTTCTCTTATTTGTTCAGGTGCGGTTACCAAAAAGGTTTATTTTTCTGCCTCATTAGTTAACATCTTACAATTAAATATGGAGAATATTGCTGTAATATGGATGAACAGTCTGAATTGACTTCTGAGCTGATGCCAAATGGCATTTCATTGACCATTGTTGCTCTTCTCTTGGAACTGAGGGAGCAATTCCTGCCTCTCCCCCTGCCCCAGCTGAAAATGATAGTGAACTTGAAAGGGAACTATAGAGGCAGTTATTTCCTTGCAGGAATAGTTTATGGTTTATGACCTTTTTGTGAAATGGCAATTATAAGAAGTATTCCTGTCATAGCTGGATAATGTTCTGTTAAATACAAACAAAATCCAAACCCAGTAGCTGCCTGTTTAGAGTGAAAGAGAATGAAGGCTACCCACACATGGCCATCTAGCCATAGCGCTGTCACTACCATCTCTGTCAGCTGTTTTGTACAACCTCTTAATGTATCTTCTGAAAAAGTAGAAAACTTCATTGAGAATGCTGACATCTTTTATAGGATAAATTTGTTTTAACATGATAGTGATTTTCCAACTCTGGAGAAGTTTAAATGCTAATGCAAGTGGAGCGAGTGAGAAAGATTGTATTTAGCTGCTTTTAATTGTTTTGTTACCCTGACCTTGAGCCCATTTTAGGGAATGTGGATTCCTTACAGATATATTTCCTCTTTTTTGTTTTTGGGGGATATAGCTAGATGGTGAAAACCTTTCCATTCCTACTGAAGTAATTAAGACTGACATTTTAAGTCAGCAGAGCTGGATAACTTGCATTCAAGAATTTGAGAGCCGTTTGAAGAATTCCCTTGACCAATAATGTCGGGCACTAGAAAAGTTTCAGGAGAATGCTAACATGCCAGTAGTTAAAAATACAAATGGGACAAGTTGGGTAATTTAAAATTTGCCAGCCTGACTTTAATCCCAGGAAGGTATCAGAGCAGTTAGTACTTTTGTCACCGAGTAAAGAATTAAAGGAGAAAAACAATGCAACCGAAAATGGGTTTATGGAAAACAAAGTCTGTCAAATACTTGCCCATAGTCCTTCTGTAGAAATCAGTCCTGGAACTGCAGTCAGAACTCTGCTGCCCTCTTCCCAGGAAAGAGGTTTTCCCCAGGAGCTGACTAAAGAGATGTTGAGAATAGATGCCTGTTGCTTGCAGGAGCTCCCAAACGTGGCTGTGTTGACAGTGAAGTATTTCAAAGACCAAGCTTGTCACTTGGTTAAGAAAATAACTTGTAAAGCTATGTGTAGCACCACTCACTGGGGGCATGTGACATACCAATGATGAAGAGGCCAGATCCAGAAAAGACTTTCATTCTGGAAACAGGATTTAAACTCCTAAAAG
This sequence comes from Apteryx rowi, assembly GCF_003343035.1. Classification (NCBI taxonomy): domain Eukaryota; kingdom Metazoa; phylum Chordata; class Aves; order Apterygiformes; family Apterygidae; genus Apteryx; species Apteryx rowi. The sequence goes on along the minus strand of NW_020448097.1, from coordinate 1,293,887 downwards.
CCCCCACATTCCAAACAAAGGCCCCAAACCACCTTTCTTTCTTTTTCATGGTGGACGCCCAATCCTGAAAGTGCTGTTATCTTCTTGAGTGTCTCTGCCATTCATATTAAAATTCCCTGATTGCCCATGTGCACTGTGCATATCCTTGTGACTGTTGTGGCCTGTTGTTATTCAGCTTCTATGGGACAGACCCTTTGAGAGGCCTGATCTTACAAATTTGATAATCCAGAGTGCCCCTCACTGAAATGGCTGGGCTTCTCACAGGCTGAATTTAAAACAGCAATATTAAAACAGTAGTGCTGCCTGTTGCTGCCCATTGCTAGAATAGCTCGATGGATAGAAAACTCACTGGGTAGTGGGAATTTGCATGTTGTACTCCCTGGAAGAACAGCCTAACTGCTTGCCCGCAGAATGGTCTGTTTTGTCCACTGAAGATGCAGTGCTGTTCTATAAAGAGTCTCTCACCAGGAGAAGAATCAGGAAGATGGATAGCTGTAATCCAGTGGTCAAGCCATTTAATTGGGAAGCTTCCAGTCTTTGCTTCTTGGACACAACATTGTATACAGAGCAGCAGATAAAATGATCAGAAGTACTACTGAGAGCAGGGACAAATACTCGCTACTTGCAAAGAATTCTTCCATTAGTCCCTTCTCTGAAATGGGATTTGTATTGTGGTTGAACGCCTCTTCTTTAGTTCTGATATAAGTGCCAACCAGAAATGGGAATTAAGACATGCCCCACACTTACTAACTCAAGGAGGCCCGCCCCACTTGGTTGCCTGTTTTGATGGCCTCAGTTGCCAACTCATTGAGAACACAATAGGAAGACTGTAGGAAGGTTGGGATCGTTTGGGGGTGGGGGGAGTGTCAAAGGGGCCAAAAATTTAAATGTAGCATCTAAATTTTAACAGCCATGTGCTTTATTATCTTCAGGAAAAAAAAAAGACTTAACTCTTCTTGATGTATACATTCCATATCTATCTATCTATCTATCTATCTATATATATCTGCATAGCATGATGGGATGCTTTGTTGAGAAGCAGGATGGAACAACTTGGGAAGAGCTTGTATATGCAGCTATACTACTTCTAGTATGTAGTTTCTATGTGACTGCATGGGCCTGACTTAGGCCATGTACAGGTACCCCAAAGTACACACCCAAGCCTGGATTTTGCAAAGACTACAAAAGTCACTGATTTTGCATATGTTCTAAAGAGTTGCAGTGATTTCTGTGTGTATATATAAAAAAGCAATGGGTATTTCTTTTATAGTTTAGTGTTTAATCTTCTCTTCCACTGAGCGTGAAAAAATATACAAGCGTGCTGCAAGCAAATGAAAAACAGATGGTGCCTACCATCATGGGCTGAGCTCTTCCTACAGTTCTTGCTTATCTGTATTTCTGGATTGGGAGAGGCACATAATACAACAACAAATGATTTATATAATCATTAACTACTTGACCATCTGGTTAAAACAAATGTTAGGTAAGCTGATTCCCACTTGGACCTGACTTTAGCACCACACCCATAAGGGAAATCTTGATATGCTTGCAAGGCATAATTGCAAATAGCTCGGCTGCATTCCCCAATGATGATTTTTTTCCACATGCTCTAAGACACTAGACCTGCACATTCTGGTTTCTTTCCATATGCACTTTTAAGCACCCACATGCAATGTTGCATAGCTACTCTCAAAATGACAAATGAGACAAAATTTCATGCTGCCTATCTCCCCTTCCCCTTTTCCTGCAGATACCTGATTTGAAAACAGATATGCAGGGTTTGTCATTTAAACTACCCAACTTTGGTGTCCAGACATCTGAACCTCCCCCAAATCAAACTAATTTAAAATAGAGTAATATTTGCATTTCTAAGTTTATAATTTATGGCCTGCCTTTTGACCACTGCTTGCTTTATCTGATAAAGTTTAGTCACTGGATTCTGTATATCTTGGGTCTTAAATGTTACAATTGGTTTTGTCTTTCAGCTGAATATAAGGTAGTAGTCTTTCCATTATTTTTCATCCCAGCTTCCTTTCTTTCCTGCTTATCCTCTTCTTCCCCTAAGAGATTTTGGGCAAATCCAGCAGTCTTTATATTCTGGCAAAGTTGGATGTGTGGGTAAAATTACAAAGTCAATGACAGTTTTGATTGGATACAGATTTTTCTCTTGCTTTGTCTATGAAAAAATTGGAAGTGAAAAAGAAAATTAAATGGTTTGAAATATGTAATGCACTGAGATGTACCTTTGGAAATGCCATACCTTTAGTCTGCATATTAGACTTAACATTTCATTACAAGAAAATAAAGAGAACATATGATTTAATTGCAATCACGTTTATTTGCAGTTTCTATACACACTTTCTAGGTAGTCAAACTTTTCCAACACATTTTTTGAGAGGGGTTCACAATGAAACTGTCACCGTTTTTACTAAAAATAAATACAAGACTTAAAGTGTTGCACAGCTCTAAAATATACAAAGGCTTGGATTTAATGTAAACTTTGAAAACATTTTACAAAAGAAACCATCTTTGCAACAATTTAAAAAGTTCATATTTACAAATATTACAAAAATACAAAATGGATGCAAGTCCATAAACCATTGTCTTTTCTGCCAGCATGAACTGGTGCTAGTACCAAAATAGTTACACTGTAACCTTCTTAATTTTTTTTTTTAATTCTTTAAGTCATAACCTACAGTATTTCTCTATATCTGCCACCATTGCAGCAAATGCACTCAATCACTGACCTTTGGCAAAAGCAAACGTATGCTTTATTTGCTACAACTATTCCATGTCCTCTATGCTGCCACAAAAAGAAAAAAGGGAGAAATGTTATTTTTCAGAAAACACAGCTGTATAACTTCGAAAATCATTTCCACAACATCAGTGCAAACAACGGAACAATCGGCTGAAATGGTGGTTCCCTAGTTACCTCCTGTACGCCCTGTACCCTGTGTCGAGGTGTGGGTGAGGGTCCTTCTGTTCTACAGCTTGTCCTCTCGTGCCTTAAAGGCACACCTGCATCACTAAAGGGGGCTCCCTTCACTTGGGTTCTCCGACTCCCGCGTTTGTTATGAATTCTTTTCTTCAGAGTGGATTTACAATCCGTCTTTATTTGGGCTACAATCTGTTAAATATAAAATAGGGAAAAAACCTCTCAGATTTTAAAAGAAGTAAAATTATATTTTCATGTGATTGTTCTGTGGTCACATTTCATATCCTCCTGCCTCATCATTCAAGTCAAAAATCCTTTTTTTTTTTTTACAATGTATATATATTTATATATGGTATTGCTGTGAAACTGTCAATTGGTAATAAAAAGTGATGTCATCAAACAGCTCTTTCAGCTGTTTTCTCTTTAAAGTTTAGAGTGATTTCTTAAAGCACATATAACACTTTCAAGAATAAGCATGTTATAAAAGTGCTCCTGTTAAAATTTTTAAGGAGAATGACTGGAGATGACAGACTAAGGATTTTCTGCCCAATATCTAAACTTCCTTTACTCATGTTCTCCAGGAATTGTTTTGTTTTGTGCTAAACATTTCCTATTAAAACATTCTCATTCATTCATTTCACTTGTGTTTAGACTTATTTTCTTAACTAAGCTATTAATGAGACTAGCCTTTTCTTTCCAAAACCTTACCCCACTTACTTACTTTTTTTAATGCTATTTTAGACTTCCTGATTTTGAAGCCCTTGAACTGATTTTCCACCCCTCTTCCCGACACACATACCACATGCATAGTGATTCTATCTTGCATACCAAATGCAATCAGACTACACAGGAGGACGGTAGGAAACCCTGAATTTTATATTTCTTGTGGTAAACACTACATGAAATCAGACATAATCTAATGGGAAATAACATTCAGGATTTGTTAAACCATTCTACCTTGCTCAAACTTTTCAAAATCATAACAATTTTAAGTAAAACCTTCCTCTTTAAAACATGATTTGCCTGCTTTGAAAACTCTCAGCTTTATGCTTTACATGATAAAAAACAAAGAACAGTAAAAACCCATTTCACACATCCCGCTTCCCGATCATTTACTTATACTTGAAGCCAGCTTTCAGTTGATTTCTTTAGTACCAAAGTACGCGCTTTCTGCCATCCTACTCACTCTGTCCTACTGCACACCACATTCCTTCTTGCACTATTTTCTCTGCACTAACCATTCCTGTATTACAAAGCTTATCCTATAGCAATCATCACCAACTGCATAAATTTTGGACAAAGAGGGCCTTGTTCTCTGAGTAGCATAGATGGGGCTACGTCGTTGGAAATGATGGTGGCCCAAAGGAGAATCAGGCCTATTGGCTTTAATTTGTTTAAACAATTAAAAGTGTAAAGCAACTCGTGGGTTCTCACTTGCACGTTCTTTCAGTTTTAAGACAAGAAAATTCAAATAACTTCAAGTAATTCAGCTTTTATTTCCCTGCCTTCATTTTTACCAAAGCAGTTGCTTTGATTTGTCTCCTTTCCCACCCCATCCCATTCCCCCACCCTGTTCAGCCTTTCTGGTAAACCCAGACAAAATCCAAACTGTATGTGGCTGGCATAATGAACCAGAGCTTTCCCCTTCCCAGTTTAACAATGAATATAAATAACGCGTACACATACCTATTTCCCAGCTACATTTTCACAGTGTCATTTTTGTAAATATTTAGGTAGCATGAATCTCATCAGCACAAAGAGAAAGCTTCACTGAAAACTCATTGCAGATATTTACTGATAAATTGAAAGCGCTTGTTGCATGCTTATAATTTACTTGTTTCCTTTAAGAACCAGAAACTAATCATGTTTAACGATTATAGTTACCAGGTTATGACTGTGTTATGTATCCCAATAGCCTAATAAGAATATGAAAATAAGTACTATTTCTTCTTATCTATTCTTTCTAAAGCAATCCATATTAGAATAAAGGCCTAAGGGACACTGTCAAATGGGACTGTTAGGGGCTCTGTGTTAGAAATGACTTTGCTCCATCAGAAGCATGCTTGCCTTCCCAACCAATTATCATGTTAAAACTCACAGCTGCACTTTTCAGTTAGCTCCTTTGGAGGCATATTCGAAAGACAAATGGTTCCTTGAATCTGATCTGAGCCTTTACATTTCATTAACTAACATCGAGAATTTCTTTCAACTGTTAAATGTCGCTTTTGAGGCTTATCACACCAAAAGTGGTTACTGGTGGCCATGTAAGTATTATGTTTGATATGAAAATGGTATTCACAGAATACAGTTATTACATTTGACTTCTTTTGTCTTTTATAAACAAAGTTGTTATGCAGTAAATCATTTGCCACATGTCCACTTTTTGATAATTCTATTTACAGATTTTTATCAAAAATATGGTATTTACATATGTTTTGTTAATTTCTTCTAAATTTTGTTTCAGCTCGTTTTAGTGTAGAAAAATACCAATCCTCAAGAGCATTTTCTTTTCTTTTTTTTTCCCTAGGGAAGCACTACAGTGAGGGATTTGTTTCTAGATGGGCAGCTTCTGGAAAAACAAAAAGTTGCTTTTAACTCTATGAAAAGTGAATAGCCTTGAAATCTACAGTGATGACAGAAATGAGAGTGGAATAAATCAAATGAAGCTAAAAGAAAACAGACTAGACATAGCATATCTTTCTACTTTTAGAAAATGTAAAGTAATAAATAGCTACAGCTTTACTCCTCTGTTTCCCCAGTGTCTTATAAACACAAGCACATTTAAGCATCGATATTGCCCTGCAATTTTTTTGACTGCTACAGCGTTGGCCTCTAATATTCACATCCTTACATAACCAAAGTGGTTTCAGCGTTCTACATGTTTCACAGTCCGCGGTGGGGCTCGGGAGCTCCCGCAGCCTATGCTGAACTCTGAGAAGATCGGTCATCGTGAGGGCTGCCATCCGAATTCTCCGTCTCTCCTTCAGAGATAGCCTGCATCGGCGTGTTGTACAGCCTACAGCGTACGCTGTACCGGCTGCTGCTGGCTGCCGGAGGCGCCCGGGAGCGCCCCACTCTGGACGACGCCGACATGGAAAAGCTCTTGGAGGAGAATCCTTCTGCGTTGACTCTCGGGGAGCACGGAGAAAGCGGGGATGATGCATCGGGGCTGGCTGCTTGGGGCGACTCCTCCGGGTTTTGAGGGGCATCCAGCAACAGCTCTCCGGGAGACTTGGGCAAAATGGGGCTTTTCAGGATCTCCGTGGCAGACATCCTGTAGCTAGAGTCAGACCGACTGCCCTTCTTTAGGAGCAGCAGTTTAAACTCCTCATTAGATGTGTTGGACTTTTTGGCATTCCTGTATATAAGCCCGGGGGACCTCTGGCTGCTTGTGGGAGTACCCACACTGCTGGGGGGTGGCACGGTGCTGGTGGGCAATGTGCTGCTGGCAGGTGGCTGGCTGCTGCTCCCAGATGAAGCTCTCAATCTGTTTCTTACAGAAAGGTCTCCAGAATCCTTTCTCCCAAGAACTTTCCTTTTTGATCTGTAAAAATACAAAAACCCACACATTCTTGTGTTATCTTCATAGACTAACACTCAATGCTCACCTGAGATTTACAGACTCACCATGCTTTGATATCAGCTAGAGTTCTCTTAATCCGTATTGTCAAATATTGAAGGCTAGCAGTGACTGACAGCACTTTAAACAGTAATAACTCCTGTGCAATGAATGAGGCACTGAGTCACAGAGTCCATTTCAACCTCCCCCAGCTCTTCCAAAACAATTTACGCACAACCAGCACTTTATAAAGACAACGATATACACAGACTCTTAGGCTAGCCAAATGTTCATTGTAACCTGCTCAATATTAGAAAACTGCAGCATCGTTTCAGCTGTGATAGCAAATATCAGCTGAATACAAAATATGCTACATTTGGAGAGATGCCTTCTCTTAAGCAACTGCTTGCTCATCAGAACAGAGCTGATGCGTACTGTGGGTCCCTTCCTTTAGAGACATGTATGTTTGTTAGAGAGAACAGCCTAACGGTATTTGTGAAGCATCCTACGCTTGCCATAAAGATGCTCAGGGTGCAAACCAACAAGGTTAAAATCAAGCAACTTTTAAAAGCTGCCTTTTAAGAAATTAACACAATAAAATAAAGAAAGTGGTTTCAGGACAGAGAAAACTGAGATGAAGAATTTCATATTAAGTCAGCAATTATCATGCAGTTGTCATCCCAACCAGAGGTTTTCCTGGAAATCTGACAAATAAACCTGACTGAAGTCATGGGGCCTTAAAAAAGAGCAGATGTAGCTTACTGAAAAAAGTAATCTCCATGTTTCAACCAATTTAGCAAAAGATCTGTTCACATGAGAGGCATATCCACATGGACAGATGTGGGCAGACCCATGCTCCTCTGTTTGTACCCCACCCCGGCCACTCGCGTAGCTACCTCTGGACTGTATTAGGTCACCCTTGTACTTTCAAGGTGAGGCACCAAAGAGACTACAGTACTTCCAGGACCAGCACTAGCTGGGATACTTTTGCGTGAGTCACAGCACCACACCAGCTACTGGACAAGACAGACTTAACCACTGAATAATCATGCGATAGCTATTATTAGGGGGTGATTGTGCAATTTAGGAGAACAGGGTTGCATTTTAGAGTTTCTGCTTACAATAACGTTAGATCACCTGTGAATGACTGCAAATAGATCCTCAGTAGTGCGTGGTTTATTTGGAGACACAAAAACATCTTCTGTCTCAGCCTGAGAATCTTCACTCAGGGGTGAAATTATGGAATCGTCGCTTGGAGAAGATTCTTAAATGAGGAAAGAAGCCACGATATGAGTCAAACCCTTTCTATGTTTTACAGCAGCACTGCTATTGCAATCCACAAGCTCAATTCATAACTGAATTGCCAATACTGTAATATATACTTTATCCTCTAATCTAAATATCGTGTTACATTGGAGCCCATAAAGCAGATACTGCTAGGATCCAAGACCAGGATATCCAGTTTACATACAGATGCTTTAAGCAGCTATGCAGCTGTGATAATAAGGCCCCTTTGTGCAAAGAGTTAGTGCTGTTCCCCTTTCTATTTTCAACTGAAATGAAGTACAAGGGAAAAAATAAGTATCAAAGAAAGAAATACATTCCTCTGAAAATATTTCTGGGCTGGCTAGTCAGCTGACAGATCAGGGGAACTCCACTGAAATCTCCAGAAGCATCTTGATTTACACCTGCACGTAGGGCCAAATACTTTTCAAAGCTAGTATAAATCACATCCAAAACTGTACAACCAATCAGTTACAATGCAGAAGGGGTTTATAACTGACCTTTTGGTGAAGGCTCTTCTGTGCTCCCCTGTGTCTCATCTGCCCTGCTGTTATCAGAGGCACTTTTGGTCGGAATACCTGATGCAATATCATTTTCCTGCTTGGAACTTTTTTCACTGAGTGAATGTACTGTTGCTGTCTCTGATTCGTAGCTGATATTCCCAGGCACATGGTGGCTTAAATCAAGTTGGTGCTTAAGCTGATCGCTAACATCAGCTCCCTCAGACTGAGATGAGGTTTCACCCACAGGTTCAGATTCCAACTTTTGTTCACAGCCTCTAGTGAACTCTTGCTGAATCTCCACTTGGTCAAGGTTGCTTTCCTGTTCTACTCCCTTGTTAGTTTTCTTTGCTTCATAATCACTTGTGGGGACAGCTGAGCCTTTCTGAAACCCTTCTGTAGAAATAGTACAAGTCTGAGTTAGAGCATTTTCTGGCAAATGCTCAGTGGCCAGGTGCATTTGGTCTTTCATGGGTTTAATTTCAAGCAGACCCACATTTGCTGAAGTTACAGTTTCTTGCTCGCAATTATTCTGTCCACTGAAAGAGGAGCTTTTTTCTAAAGGTGGTTTTCCAGGGCCTGTTTCTGCTGGGGAAGTGTCAATATATGACATTATGGCCTCCTCAGTGGAGTACTGACGTGATATTGTTTTTTTAGCTAAGAGTGGCCTCATTTTGCCTGGAGAAACATCAGTCACCATTAGCATGGTTTCTTGTACACAGAGCAGGTCTGTAGTACTAGCTTTTTGTTTCATTTCTTCAGGCTTATTAACTGATCTAAGGTGAACAGATTTTAGAACGGAAGGTGTGATAGCGAGGGCAGAAGGAAGACTGGGATTCAGCACTTCTCCTACCATGCTCTGTTTATTGTAGTTGAAAGCATGCAACTGGTGCCTGTGAGTGAATGGTTTATTCAAGACGTTATGAAGAGCACTTAGGTCGAGATGAGTGGGAGGTATAATGGGAAGCTCTAGGTCTTTGTTTGCAGACACAGTGCCATCTTTAGACAGTGACTGCTGCAGTGACGACTTCCTTTCTGGTACTTTTGGCTTTCTCTTGCCACCTCCGGGAGACAAAGGCCCAGAAAAGAAAGCTGTTGGAAAAGAAGAGGTTGGCGTTTCTGACTGGCTGGAATATCCACTGGAGGGTGATGCTAATCCTGCCAACTTCTCTGGGGAGGCCAGTTTAAACTCATTATCAATGGAAGGGAGGGATGGGGTGGTGGCTCTTGATCCAGACTGAGACGTTTGGGATTCAGAGCTCTCTGGTGATTTGATGCACTCTATGACTGTAGTACCCGTAGCAGTGCTTGAATTAGATAAAGACCTATAAGGATCACTAGATTTCAAGTCATTTAGAAGCCAGAGATCTGCATAGTGAGATTGTTCAGCACCTTCATCTTTAAATGATGGAATATCTGTGGTGTCAAACTGAGTGTCCTTTATTCCGCTGTCATTCTGGTTTGCCCAGGAGAGCTCCTGTTTGGCTGGCAGATTAGAGTTTTCCACTCTGGAAGGTGTGTTTGAAAACTCAAGTGGCAGCTTCATTTCCCTGGAAGTGTGAGACACATGCTGCCCACTGCTTATCTTTGGTTCTTTCTTTTCAGGAAGATCCATGCTGCTCTCAGATTTCCTCAAAGATGAGCTACGTTTTGGTGGGGCTGGCTTTGCCTTTGGTTTCTTCAGAGAGATGCTCTGCCTTCCTTGCCTCCTGTGGTTCATGCAATCCTGCCAGGCGCAGTCAGTGAGGCTGGAGGACACACTCACGTTCTGGCCACTCTCAGAGCCTGCGGCTGCATAGTTACAAATATAACTTTTATTACCCTTGAGACCACAATCAAAGTGCATGGAAGTATAGTATCCTTCAGTATCCACAGAAAAGTGTGAGCTAGTGTCTGCCTTGTCAGATGGGCTCTTCTCTAGGAAGCTATCATAAGTGGCCATGCTTGTGAAACTTGGGCACCCCAGGCTGTCGGCCTTTGGGCGCTCGGGGCTGAAATCCTGGCGACAGGACGCATCATGGTGGTGGTGCAGGTAGTTCCACTCACTGTCACTAGCGTTGCTGTTGTTGGGGTCATCAAGTAAATCTGCTACAGTGGAGGTGAAGGAGCTTGCCCTGTGGCCTCTGACCTTATCCATGTGGTCACCAAACTGCTCTGTGATGAAGACACTGGAGTCCTCGTTGGCATTGGGAGCAGTGTTCAGTGACAGCTCGGAGTCACAGTGCGAAGAGCCCGTCAGTGGAGGAGAGGCAGCAGGAGGAATGGTTTCGGACGTCTGAGAGGGACACGTGGAACTGCTCCCGCTCCAGTTCCCACTGGAGGATTGGTGGTCATCTTTCTGGTCCATGTGGCTGCTGAGCAAGACTCCTGCTGTGGAGATTGAGTGAATGGGGCTCCCAAAGGTATCCGAGTTGGATGAAATCTCACAGCTTCCCGAATCTGCCATCCTTGACAGTCGTGATCTCCCTCTCTCACTGATGCTGTGATCAGGGCTGTGCAGGTGCTGAGGACATGTTAAACCTATGGGCTGGTGTTCCTGTGAACCCTGTTTGTTCATGATCTCCTTCCCCTTTTTCGGGATCCTTTCCTGGCTTGCTAGAAAGCGTTCTGCTTCGTATACTGAACTTTTGGCACCGGCATCCTGATTGCCTTCGTTGGCTCTCGCACCCTCGCGAGGAAGACTCCGTGACCGGATACGGTTGCTCACTGCGGTAGCAAACACGGCATCCCCGTTGTCTGCTAGCACCAAAATGTTGCCGGCAGAGTGTGACAGGGAGGTGACAACGCTCTGCCCTCTCTGCGCTCGGATCCGTCTTCGGGATGGAGCAGCAATGAGGATTTCCTCAGTCTGACACTCTGAGTCCCGTGTACCCAACCTCCTGTTGGCAGCACTGGAGAAGTCCGGGTTTGCATGCACAATCACATTGCGTTCTCTTGCCACCGGTGATTCATCAGAATCTAGGATACACATAAACCTGGGTGAGATACAACTTTGCATTTCCTGATAAAAGACGACCCGTAGAGCAACCCAAGCAGCATATCTGTTGGATTCTTTTTTTATCTTGCTGAATATTGTACCAAATTATCTTTACTACAAAAAATTTGTAAGGCAGACCTCATCCCAGTAAGGTGGGAAATTCTCTTAGTCCTGCAATGTGATCTCAGTTCTCCTGTTTCTGCAATGTGATCTCACACAGAGCTGATCTTGCTGTGGTAAATATTAAGATACAGATTAACTTTTTAATTTTTGTCACTGTATTTCAGCTAGTAAAGGCAGTTTTAATGAGTAACTGCCTGATAGAACACTCTAAACTTTTAAGCATAACTTTGTTCTGATTATATGTCTTTTCAGAATTTCCATCATACGCTTCTTTACTACCAAGAATATTTGCACAGTAACAGGATCTTTGTTTCATAGGTTCTCTGGTTGCTTATTCCCTATGATAAACACATTCCTTCTGTTTCTGATCAAATTTCACAGCAACTGACTGAGATATCACAGCTATCTTCAGGTGCTGACGAACATTAAGAAATAATGATCCTGTTAGTTTAGCTTTGGGCTAATATCAGTTTTACACAACATTTGCCCACAAGAGAGTTGCTCCTAGTTTACCTGGAAAAAGGTGAGCTAAGCCACTTGGTTTCATGCAAATATCCTTGGTAATAAAAATGAAAGGAAGGAACTGAGGACAAGCGTGATAAATAAAAGGAATGTTTAGCAAAGTTTTCAGTAGAGTACCAGCAGCTGTCTCTAACACGGATATCCAACTGATCAGCTGAGTGAGTTATCCAGCTGTTGTGACAGCTCATCACTTTGCTGTGTAACATCTGTCATTTCTTTACTTTAAGATCCCCTTGTACAAGAAAAAACTTTCACTTAATCTAGTTACTTTTTATGCACATAACTATGGGTTTATAACAAAAATAAAACGTAAAAAAAAAGTAACTGATTAACATTTACACGGCAAGAGCTGAACATGTACATCTATATTACTTGGTAAGGCCGCAGCACATTAAGGCCATATGGAGTAATATAGCTTTGCTTATTGTAGTAAATCAGAAAACAGACATATCATTCCCAAACTCTGCAACCATTTATGCTTTCAAGGTTTCATTTCTTTGGAAGGCTGGCTACCAGCTCATATCCCTGCAATTTAAGTCAGTTAGAAAGCTATCTATGGAAGATTTGTATTTATACTACACCTATTTCTTGTTGCACTCTTCTGGGGATGCCAGAGATGGTTTTCCTCCTTCTCAACTTTCGTCTCCGCTGTAGTACAGATTGTGAATGAACAAGAGAGCAGCGTATACTAGCCTCTCTGTCAAAACCAACTCCTGCAACCCATAAATAGGTCTCATTAGCCTTTAGAAATAGTAAACAAATTTTCATGGCTGGAACACAGTGGAGGTATGTGAGCTTGGATTAAGCCTGTGAATAAACATAAGGGAGCCCTTATGCAGCTCTTATGTAAATTATATTACAGTATATCACAGTTTTACATCTAATTCCAGCTCCCTCTCAGCAGCCTGGTTTGCCAAAAGTAACAGGAGTGAAAAAAAAAAGAGAAAAGAAAATTAGGAAAGAAAATAGAGTTGACAGCTCTTGATAGCAGGGCATTTTTTCTTATAGCTGTTTATCCATCTGTCACAGAGACAATGACAGTGACTTGTCTGCAAAGAGTAATCTGTTCAGCTATAGTCTGACTCATTTTAAAAAGCTAAGCATAAGAAAACAGTTTAGGTTGTAATGCCATATTGCAGTGGTTTGGCGCTACTCAAGAGACTGATATACAAAGGGTGCTAACATTTCAAAAAGGAAAAAGACAGCTATAATGGGGCCAAGCCCATGTGCAAGTTTAGAGAGCATTCGTCTTTACTATTATATATGATCAAGAATGAAATAAATGGGCAGCTAATGTTTTTATATATCAGTAAGTGGCCTGATTTTCCTTGGTGCTCACAGCACAGCACACAGCAGGAGACGTGGGAGTCCATGGCGGACAATGAGCACTTTGAGAACCAGGTCACACATTCAAGAACCTAAATTTGGATTTAGGAGTCCAAGTTCACATACACATTTATTCATAATCGTGGTCACACAGAATAGGCAAGAATTCCGTATTTTCTTTATGCTTCCATGGCATTACCACAGGAAGGTCTCTTCCACCTTGTTTTTTACACTGTGGTCAACATAAATGGAGGCCAGCCAAAAGACCAGTGCTTAGCTGTACTGGCTTTTGGCACAAGTATACCCTCATGCTCTCTAAAGTTGGTATGGGACAGGTTGGAAAAAATGTGCCAGGTCCATAAAACACTAACATAAGGATTGCTGGCACAGTGGTTTGTAATCTTAAGAAAAACAAATGAAATAAACCAAACAAAATGAAAATAAAAAATCCTGATAAAAATCTCCATTTTTATAGCGTATAATTATATAAAATATAATTATACACAGACATACACATACATATTACACTACATAACAATGTAAAACATTAAAAAGTAACTTTCTTGTAAAAGTTCTTCTTGAAATCTACTACAGTGAAATAGAGGCTTCAGACAGATGTCCTGTAACCACCAATGCCCCTGGAATAAGCAGAGGAAGAACTTTCTTTAATACGGAACAAAAGTGCTGTAAACTCCATTAACAGTCATTTTTAAAAAGTGAACATTTCTCAGGGTTGGGAGAAGCTTAAAAAAAAAAGAAAAAGAGAAAGAAAAATGAAAGCAAACTTTTTTAAACAAAAGTCATTCAGCGTCACTGCTGGTGCTCCAGCAACCGTGAGTTATCTGAACATGCTTGGTGTGCCGGACGCACGGGGTCATCGCTGAGAGGAAAGCGGTGGAGGGTACACCGTCCTCGCCGTGACGCGGACAAACTATTCCCATTAGTGCCAATGAGAATGAACCACATAAACATCCAGAAGATTACATACCATTCTTGATGGGTAAAACTGACCAGTGGGAACTGGGTTCCAATGCAGGGCAGGTGGAGTGTAGGCAAAAATCGCTATTACTGCACAAGTTAGCATTGGTCCCAGCCCTAGTGCTGCTCTCTCCTCTAAGCCGTGGGACGTGGCATGGGAAAACTGGCGCAGCCAGGACGGGCGCAAGCGAGGGACCTCCGCGCCAGCTCTGCCGGGGTTGGGGGGAACCTACCGCCCTCGTCATCCTTTCCGCCAGGATTTCTGCCTGGAGTGTCCGGCCTTGGCCACTGCCGCGCGGGCACCCAGGCGGGCGCTCGGTGGCAGCGCGGCCAGCGCTGGGCGCCCACCCAGGGCCGCGGGGCCATTGGCTTCACCCAGCCCCTGCGCCTCAAGGGGGGCCTGGCCCCGGCTGGCCATGACCCCCCCCCCCATTATTAGAAAAACATGATTAAATGCAAATAGTGGCTCTACAGGCTAACTGAAAGCTCTCTGCTTTTTTTTTTTTTCTGGCGGTTCACATTCAAGCCGATAACCGTGGAAGCCAGCCCACTTTATGCTCTTACAGTAAGGAAAATATGGTGCAAAATACTCTTGAGGAAAACTCAGATAAACTTTATGTTTACCATAGCCCTCTGGAAAGAGAGAAAGAGAAAAAGAGAAAAACAGCCTGATTTTTGATTCAGGAAATAAGTTATCTACCACATTTAATAAGTTATATACCTCGTGCTTATATAAACAATTTCTTCTTCAAACAAGTCTCGTAAAATGTATCCAAACGTTATATAAATAAAAGAAAATGCCATTACTATACCTTCAGCATAGCTGCACGTAAAGAGATCTCAGAGCGATGGTTTGCATGCTACATAGTCATGACTTGCATGTTTAAAGCACTGCAAATAGTAGCCTACATTCTCTAGTTTCTCTTCTCCTGCTACACATGATAATCACATGATTAATTTCTGTGGCTTTCTGCATTATTTCAGTTGGCTACATTCAAAAAGTTATTTGAGGTCTTTGGAAATACAGGCTCTATGTTATATGCACAACAAAAGTACATTGCTTATACAGGGAACCAGTGTTATGTTACACTGTACAACAGGATTCAACAGCTATGGGCCAAATTAACCCTACATATAGCTTCAGTGACTTCAGCGAACATGCATGAGGGGTTGCATGCATTTAGCCCACTGTCTTCTATAGTCTAAAGCCTCAAGCAAAAGTCTTTGCCCACAGACTGTAAAATCCAGTGACTTGAAATAAATTAAACAAAGTAAGTACTTGACCTCCCTTGAACCATGCAATAAATACAAAAATAAATAGAAGAGATTTGTACCAGTTACATTGATGGGGATAATGCAAGAAGAAATCACTTGGGCATCTTGTTTCATTTTCTCCTCTGGAGTTGGCAGAGGTAGTGCTTTACTCCAATTGGTTTGTTTATCCAGTGTAGAAGGGATATTATGTATTGGATTTTTCGGCCTCTGCCCTAACATGACATCTGTATCTTCGTCCGCTGGTGGATGGGACTGCAAATGAACACATTCAAAATCAGTGTTTACCATTCAGGCATACAAGGTTACTTTTGAAACAAAGCAGACATACAGATCAGAAATCAATTACAGGAGTGAGATGAAGAGTTGTTCTAGAGAAGTCAAACAGTACAAGCTATTCTCCCACGGATAAATAACATACAGTTAATAGAAAAAAATACCTCAACATCCTGGAAACAATTCAGTGTATTTACAGCGACATTTACAGGACATCTTTTCAGTCAGAAGGGCATGTCCTGCATGTTTGTGTATTTGGTTCAAGCATGCACTCAGCTACTATCAGCCTTAGACACGTGACTCCTCCTTTGCATCCGCAACCTTTTGAACACGCAAGTCTGCTGACTACTAGTGAAAACTGGCCCCATATAAACATTCATTTGAGGATAAGCATCAGAAGGCTGAACGCTTCGAAAAGATCCATCCACACTTCAGCAAATCCTTTGCATTTCATTTTATCAAACTAAGGGTATGACCAGAAAAAAGGTACAGAAAAACAACAACTATAAAGTTGGAAGTAGCAGGTGTTGAGAGTGTTGGCGTCAGAAGGATATTGGCCAGAGAGAAGATTAGCCGTCACCAGAAGTGCAAAGAATTATTTAGAAACCATGCAAATACTTGGAACTTGCTACCAAAAGCACTGGACACTGAAGGTAAAGAAACAGGGAAGTAAACTGTGCAGAAGAAACACAGGTGTTTTGTTTTGTTTTAGAAGCAATATTAAATCCCCAAACAATACCCTGTCCTGCAAAACTGTTACAATTTCATCTAGTGAGAGAGAAATAAGCACTTTTTCATGTGGTATCTAGCTGTCAACTCATGTTTTGAAGTCTCTTTGTAGAAAGAAGTTTCCATTTTGTTTGGAAGGGATGGAGGGGAGAAACACTTACCTTTTGTCTGCCTAATTTTCCTCCCTTTTTCAGCTAATACATTTGTCTTCAAGCCCTGACATTTCCTCAGCTGGCCTGGGAAGTCTGCCTGCCTCTTTTTTAAAAATAAAGTGCAATACCTTTCAGGCTGGTTTTCTTTTCAGTCCTGAAGTCCCAGCTGCTTAACTACTAGGGTTCTCCCTCTTGACTGCTGTTTACACTTTATTTGCCCGTTTGCGTTTCGGTAGCGAACACTGTTAAGACCAAATCCCGCTCGGCCCCTCTTGGGGACGGTGCTTAGCAGGCAGTTGTTTACCAGCGCACGCTCCCACCCGGGCTGCCACTGTACTTCTGCCATTCCTCCTTGCAGAGTTCGCACAAATCCTGCGGGAATTCACCGGCTCAAGCTTGCCAAGCAGCAGTTACAAACCAGATCTTAACGCAGAAGCTACTATTTAAACTGTTGGAGGACGCTCGCTTACCTGGTCAGCGTCGCCTTCGGGAGCACCCCCAAACCCAAGAGAACAGATGCTTCCTGCTCCCCCTGCACCGCAAAAACCCCTTTATTCCCACACACGATTTTAGTGAAACATTGCAGCCTTCTTTCTCTCTCTGCAGCTTTTGTGCCGATCCCCAGCAGACGTGAATAGCTCATATAAACTTCAAGCACAAAAGACTTTGTCTCCTAGGTAACTCCCCCCCCAAAAAGTTTGATGCATGCACGCAAAAAAAAAAAAACAAAACAAAAACCCCGCACATATGCGCAGAGACACACGCAGACACACACACACGCAGACACACACACACGCAGACACACACACACGCAGACACACACACACACACACACACACACACGGAGAGCCTGCATTTGCTGCTGATTTCTTCCTGAATAACAATGGGCGGCTGGACAAAGCGGGCGCAGTGACCTGCCTGCCAGAGCTCCTCTCCAGCGAACAATGGGATTAGCAACTTTCCAGAGAATAAATACAGGCTTTCGTGCCGGCATCCTCTGAACCATTTCTTACCCTTCGGAAAAAAAGAAAAAGAAAAAGAAAAAAAAAGCAGGCAGGCAGGCGGTTTGGCAAAAACATTGCAAGAAAAGGAAATGCAATTGCTAACGCTTCAGGGTCTGCCCTGGTTCAGGCCTTTAAAAAGAGGCAATAGGAGGAGGTGGCCTTGTGGCCATGAGCTCCTGAAACTGATCCAAGATGAAGAATGAAAGAAGGAGTGAAAAAAAAAAGTCATTATTGTGCCTTATTGACATGAGAAAACAAAAGGCTTCTTTTCAACATGGCGCAGTAAAGTTAGCAAGTGAAAAGCAAGCAAGAGGAAGGGTTAGGATCTGGAAGGGAGAAGAGTGAGACAGGGCTGTTAATTGAGGAATGCTTGTTTTTCCAGTACCTTTCTACTCCATGGGGTCATGTGGCAACACTCAATTGGGGAGGGCGAGCGGGTGCTGTTAAACTATAAATGTGAAATGTAAAAAAGAAAAATTAAATTAAATTAAAAATATACACAAAATGTTTCTGGTCAAAGCACATCATTTTCACCTAAACAAACTAGCATCAGAGGCAAAACAAGCTGAGATTTTCACCTCTATTTCCAATTGATTGGTTTGTTCCCCAGAACAGACTACTTCTTTACAAATGCAGCCCCATCTCATGCAACTGTGCCTACAGAGATGTCTGGACCCATGTGACGTCTGTGCTGATCTTGCTTACTCAGATTAGACACAACTGCTGTGAAATTGGTTCAACCTCCTTGTATGGACATGCTTAAGTTGTCCTAAAAATGCCTTGTGGGGATGCCATTTGGGGGAACTTGAACTGCATACTGACTGAAGCCAAATCAGTGCAAGGCCCTTATCCAATTACATTATCAAAGATCTGTTTCATAATGTAAGGAAATCTGTTGCCTGATCCAGTTAAACAATGGATGTAAATAAGGCTAGTCTTGAGGATGATTTATCAAATAGGCTGATTGTTAAGGGTTTCTGATTTTATCATTTCAACTGCTAAGGTTGCAATCATTGTGTCAGGATGACAACAGCCAATTGGCTTTTTGTATCTTTTTATAACGCTTGAAAGGATAAAGAAAGATGCCCAGAATGTCCTAAGTCTCACTCACTCCCTGGAGCTCTGAAGTCCTTTTATGTTGGGAACTCTGTTTTGTATGTTGTAACCTCCTGCTTTCAAAACCTATGAGTGAAGAACGACCTTTTCTGAAACTAAATAAAAAGGATAAAGAAAACATGACTGTTGATAGCACTGAAATGGTGTAGCAAGTGTTCCTGGTGGGCTGGGGGTGTTATCTGTGGCTCCCCTCGTGCTAGTTAGTAGACCCATGATCATTTTCCTCCTAATCATCATCACCACCACTCTGATGGATAAACCACAGACCTCAGTTTGAATGACTTTGTGTTGTATGGTCCCCTCTCAAAAAAAAAAAAAAAAAAGTCGTGCTGAGGCTCCAAAGAACTAATTCTTAGTCTCGTCCTACTCTATTTTGAGACACACAACACTTCCAGCTTTTCCCTGGTCCCATGTACAGGACTAAAACCAAGCGAAGCCTCCAAACGAGCTGTCCATAAGCCTTACAGGAGAGCAGAGGGAGAAAATAAAAAAGGATTGCTCCCAGATAACATTTCTAGCAGGCCAGACACGTTACTGCAAATCCAATTCTAAGCTGGAACAAGGTCCTTGTCTCAGGACAAACACTCCCATTAGTGCAACAACAGGTGCAGAGATAATGCATACATCAACAATTTAAGCCTACTCTTCAGATACACAAGGATGATTTCACCCTTCACCTTCTGGTGCGGTTTACAGTAACATGCTCTGAGCAGATTTACCACAGTTAAAAGGATCAGTTTTTGCACTGAAATTCAGCTTCCCCATGGAAGGTGTCAGAGGATCTCTGCAGAGAGTTGAGCCTGGTGGAGACAGATGCTGCTGAGGTGATGGAGTTCAGGATACAAAAAATCTTCTACATCTTTTAAGCGTTACACAGAGGACCACGGTGGTACTGGTCAGTGCACAAGAAGAAGGAGGTGAGGAGGGACCTCCTGCCCCCAAGCTCTGAGCACAGGTAGATGCACGAGCCGCCCATGGGCAAACCTGCCCTGGACAAACTGTGGGGAGCTCAGCTTTGGCTGTGGGGAGACTAGTAGAGGCTACAGCTGATACAAAAGCTGACTCTATGTACTGTTGGTGCAGGGTTATTGTATCTGCCCCAGAGCGCCGCTGCCTTTCTGACTCCTCTGAGAAAGCATACATGGACCCAAAGAGATTATTTAATGTGCCAAAATCTCACATCTCTATTTAAGCACAGCAGGACAAACTTCCTAGGTTGGAGTCTCACCTGCTTCTCAACATGAATAGCAATAAAAACTAGGAAAATCAAGGGCTGATGAGTGCCCCTTCTTCACTCTGCCATAGGGACAGAGAACGGTAGAGAAGTATTAAGAAGAGGTTGGACAAAAATGGAGGCAGGTCAGAAATGTAGCTTACAGGCAAAATTTCCCCTCCTACTGTCACAGTGGTGCTCCTGAAAATGCGTGCCATCGCTATGGCACCAAGGGGTCCCTGAGGTCTCCTACTGC
Organism: Apteryx rowi; assembly: GCF_003343035.1. Classification (NCBI taxonomy): domain Eukaryota; kingdom Metazoa; phylum Chordata; class Aves; order Apterygiformes; family Apterygidae; genus Apteryx; species Apteryx rowi. Next base: position 1,273,665 of record NW_020448097.1, on the reverse strand, counting down.
CTGTTCCTACATGGTGCCCAACACAGTGGCAGCTGAGTCCCTTTCGATTATAGCAGCAGTGTCATCACTGAAACAGCTCCTAGCTGGGGAAGGGAGAGATCTGCTTTTCTTTAAATGTTCTCATTCAACTCAGAAGACCAGAATATCTCTAAATGTCTTGAGTAAACACATAATTAAGCAAGAAATTATTATTATATACTCAAGGCTGTTATGGTCTGATGGGCAAATCTGCAGTTAGGCAGTTTTCAAAGTGAATTTCTTTTATGTGAGTGTACTTGGCAAACAGTAACGGTGATAATCAATCTGTTAAATACAAAACCAGAATACTTTAAAAAGGCATTTTCTTTAATGGGCTATGATTGCTTTGAAATCAAACTGGTGTATAATTGCTTGAATAGGGATTTATTCTGCAGTCACTGACAAATGAGAGCATCTTTATTTGTCTAAACTATCCCATCAGCTTCAGTTGCAGAGGTGTCATTGGAAATGCTCTTGAAACTTTGCTTTGCAGTAAAAATCTTAGTTGCATATGCACATGATCTGATTTCTCTGTGCTCTGCATCTCTTCAATGGTAAAGTCTTTGTTTTCTGTGCACTGCAACAAAAAAGTCAGATGTCTAAGTCTGAGCTACTCAGTTAGGCTCCCTCTATACAGAAACAACAAGAGACATTGCCACTGAGCAATTCAGCTTCCCTTCCTTCAGCAGCTAGCTTGGGGTGAGATGAATCACTTCTGAATACTCTCCCCAGTGATTTTAAGAGGAGTCTAGGGTTACTTGCAGATACTTAAGTCAGGACACATGAATCACCCTTTTAGCTAATGAAAATCTTAAACCCCATCAGTGCAGTGACAAGCAATTTTGCAGGCACAAACTTGCCAGCCTGGAAATTTATAGGCCAACCCCATTTATTGTCCCAGAACTGGGATCAGGAGGAAATGAACGGGCCAATAACAGTACAAAAATAGCACTTAATTCCCTCTTTTCCACCCGCAATGCTTTGAGATGCCCCTGTTCAGGATCTTATAAGTTATAAAGGAAGGCTAGTGCAAGAAGCATCCTTCCAGTTAGATCATGTACCCAGCCTGCTTTACTTATAGTGATAGTGTTACAGGAAATACTTTGATTTCAAAGTTAGTGCACAGCATGTAATGAACACAGTGCAAAGGCGAGGGGAAAAACATAAAACCAAGAATGAAGTAATAATTTTTCTTCCGATAATTAAAGAGGTTTTGAGAAACCCAGAGTGTTTTCAAGAGCTATAAGCATTTATCCTCAACATGTTCATCTGATTTAGACCTGGTGGAGTCGATTCCTTCCCCATCCCCCTCAGCATTAGCTTAAAACCTGTGCTGACTATGTACCAGCATGTTATCTCACAGGAAATCTTGGTGGCTGACTCACTGGCCCTGCAGCACCAGGTTTAAGCTGGAGGAGCCGACAAAGCCTTGATGAGGGGAGGCGCTGGCTAACAACACATCTGTATTCTCTAGAGGATTATTTTTTTACTCCTGCTGCCTAAAAGTCACAGCTAAGAGACAGGCATGCGGGATCAATATTATTTATAACTTCAGGCTCCTATAGCAATGGGTGGAGAGAATATCCTTCCTAGGATGACCTTAGGAATAAAGTGGGTGTTATTCCCCCTGAGCACCGCATTAACATATAGCTTAAGCATCAGTAAGCTTCATATATAGCTTATTTCTAGCAGTGAACAGAACACCTGCAGGAAGCTTTCACCCAAACTGAACACAGAAATAATATGTCCTCATTAGCAGTACATCCTGACTTTACATTTGAAAACAATCATTCGTATATTGGAAAGGTAACATGCAGAATAAATGTGAACTAGTGTTTAATTCCAGGATTGCCCCAGTCTAATACTGACTCCTTCTGTGGCCCTGGGTGAAACCTCCCTGACTCAGTTTCTCTACCTGTAAAATGCTACTTCATCAACTCGCAGGAGCTCAGGAAAAAGGCATTGACTGAAATGTGAGAAAAATTAAAGGTCTGCTAAAAGAAAAAGAAATGCTAATAAAAGGTGAGCAGCTTTCCAGTGTTTTCAGGGCACAGTTCACTACTTTAGTTAGATATTAACATTCATGCCTGTACAGCATCTTTCTTTTGCAGTCAACTAACACTGGAAGAGAAAACAAAGGAATACTTCTGACTATGCTATTTCTGCTGCAAAACACATTTCTGCAGGCCTACCTACTCTCAACATTTATATTTTCATATGCTTCACTCTCCTCAAGTTTGTGTTTTATGCTGTGGGTGTTTCATTTTATTTTGGAGCATCACAAATGCGATCGGTTAAAAGTACTGACAATCCTTTAATGATTAATGGGCTGCTCCAATGTTTTGATGAGGTAAAGAAAAAATAAGACTTGTTTTCTGACAGAAGTCATATCACACATGGCATTCCAGCAGCTGAAGCCACAAAATAAAAATCCTATAATACAGGATAGTAGGTATTATGCTTATTGCGCACATGGTACTATGCAAGTTCATTCTGATGAATTACATCAGATAGCTTTTATTTTTAAAGAACAACAGGCAGGATTTGCACACAGAAAATGCATAGCCCAAATAATACCTGGCTCTTAACTCAGTCATTCTTTGCTGAGGTTGGGTACGGCTTCAACACAAAATTGTGGGCAAGTTAGTATGTGCAATCGCCTTTCCCGTTGCTGGGCAAAGCATTCTAAGACAGACCACAGGGAGTATTTCTGAAATGGCAGGGAGATGGAATAAATAACCTGATGGCTTCTTTCCATTTCACATTTCCTCCAAGCCTCAGGGAGAGGCAAAACCTGCCTGGAAAACAGAAGCCTCCTGCTTCTTCGCCCTTAAATCTGGCCTGGATTCTAATTACAAAGAAACTGATACTGAACTTTGTGCAATTGTGAATGTGAGTTTCCAAGTATTATAGGTGCCTTGCTCATCTCCCTTATTTTATTACAACGGCCCTGCCAGGAGGTTTGGGAGAAAGCGTGTTCCCATGACATCTGAATTCTGAAGCTGAGCGCTGGGCTTTTGGAGCTTCACTGGAAAGACTTGAGAAAACCAGAGAAAGGAAAAATGTGAAGAATATGAAACAGAAGTCTGTAGGGCCATTAGAATGACACAGCATCTTCATGCTCAATGACTGGCCTCAGCAGTATTACAAGCAAGGTTGTCATGGGAACATGCGTAAGGAATATTTCTCTTATTTTCACAAGTCTGCACATTCCTCAGATTATGCTTTGTTTTCTTCATTGGCAAAAGTGGCTGAATGAATGATATTTATAAATCTGTTTGGTTGTATATGTCTTCTGCGCACAGAGAGACTAAGTGGGCTGGAGTTTTTCAGCTTGGAAAATGAATGACTGGGATGGCTAGGAAAGTAAAATCATGCCTGCAGAAACAGGTATGGAGAAAGTGAATGAGGAAACATTATTCACTGTTTCTCACAGTCTAAGAACTAGAAAGCATCCAATGAAATTATAAGGCATCAGGTTTAAAACAAACTAAAGATACATTTTCATTCAGATAGTTGAAGTCACTGTCACAGGATGCTGTTGAGGCTAAAGGTATAAATTTGCTAAAAAAAATGGATTAGACAAATTAAGGGCAGACTGGTTTCTCTGTGGCTATTATTCTGTATCTGATTTCTGGCTCAGGAGCTCTGTAACCAATTACTGCATTAAAGTGGAAGGATAAATCATGGGAAGGTTCACTCCGTAATGCCCCTGTTTCCTGAAGGATCCTCTGCTGGCCTCTGGGCTAAGTGGACCTTTCATCAGACAAAGCAGGGCTGTTCCTATAACAAGCCTAGACTGTAAAGCTAACTCCAAACATTTCTTGTCTGGGATACAAAAGATCCTATGGCATGCAGTAGTTTGCAGTAGCAGTTCTCTGCTTCCTCTCCATGACAAAGTGATCTTGTGATGAAACAGTCCAAAATGGCCTTCTTGAACCCCTTACGCTGCTATTAGTCATTTTGGATTATGATTTCATTCAGTCTTTCTTGGAAATTGTGGCGCTTTGGCATCTTCCTCCCTGTACAAATAGTCATGCTTAAAAGTGAATCTTATCCGTTACGGTTGAGTTCTCTGTTGTTACTAAAAAAATGCAGGATCTTTGGAAAAGCTGATGATAGCCACCTAACTGTAGCAAAAAAAAAAACCAGCCTGGAAGCCTGTGTTGGGCCAGACACAAGTGACCTGGTTTTCAGTAGCTTTCAGTTCTCACAGTTCTCACAGAGGTAGCTTAAGTTTTTTCAAAATCAAGCCACTTTTTTCAATGCCTTAATGTATGCTTGAACTTGGGTGGCCAGTTTGGAAAACTCAGATCCTGTAACTTTTTAAAATTTCCTAGCTGGGAAAGTTGATTACTTTCCCAATTTACAAGACGCACCAAAAGTGACTTTTATTGTTGTTTAGTATTCCTTTCACCAGCACCTTTGCAATGCATCAGAAAAGGGGAATACAGAAGAGAATGCTCTTCCATGAATAAAAATTGTTGTGGAATTTAACATCTTCAGTTCATTGACAAATAGACAATGCAATCAACTAGCATCAGATATCAAACATAATCAACAGCCCCTGAAGGATATGTATATTTGCAGATGCTTACGCTGAAGAGGCAAGCTAGCCAGTATCAGCAACTTCAACCTTCTCTTGTAACGATATCATTAACTCATGAAGACTGGCACAATATCACCTAGGTATTAACGACTGCAGTATCTTTTAAAAATCTCTGATTAACCCTTCACCAGACAGAGCATTCATGTGCAGTTTCATCTTGTCTTATTCTCCCTTTAGACATATGCCCCGTGAACAATGGGTTCTCCAGAAAAGTGGGTCAAGGCACTTTGGAGTACTCTAGCCTTGAAGTAGTTGTAATTCCTAAAGAAGAACATTGCCAGGTGGCTTGAAATCAATCGGATTGCAACCTCCAAGTAACTCTCACTTGCTCCTCCTTAGGGGAACACTGAACCTGATCAGCTTCCAAAAAATGTGGGCACAAAGCTTCATATTTTCTCTCTTGAAAAGAAAAAGGTGGACTTGTTGGTAAAGCCAAGAAGTCTGTATTCAGCATGACTTAATTTTGCCAACTGATACAGGACTCAAAGGGTTGCTCACTATTATTATTTTGTGTTACAGATGGAAGTAATGTTGCAAATGCATTGGTTGTTTTCCAAACACAGCAAAGACTCAGGCCTTTCACCACTAAGTATGCAAATTCAAAAGACATGCCTTGCTCCCATCTGATACTAACAAAGAGAGCTGTATGTTCTGTATATTGTCCAAACTATTATTTGTAACCTGTTCTGGAGCATAACCTGGGATCATCTCTCCCTTACCTTTCAATGACCCTACAACAGCACTATCTTTGGTAATCCGTTACAAAAGAAAGGAAGCCTGTTTCTCCTTTATGCCTTCCTACTCTTTTCTATGCTGTCTGTTAATCCCAGAACACCTTTTTTCAATTGATTCATAAGGCCTAAAAATTTTATCAGTTCAAGGCTCACAGGTGATGCTTTCCTTGAAATTATCCAGATAAGCAGCCAAAAAACCAGAACAGTCAAACTAATCCAAATCTTATCAAGCACTTCATGCTTTCCAAGGAGAAGCAAAACTTTATATGGACTAGCTGAAGGTTTAGTTCCTGGACAGGTGCTTTACACTGTGACTCCTTTACCATTACAGCATTTCTGTGTCATTAATATAATGGATTAGGATGAAAGTATTTGGATTTTTAAGATAAGTAGGTGGCTATTCAGTAGCTACACATTTATAATGTGCTCATGGCTGTAGCATTTCTGTAGATTTGAACCTGCACATGGAGGATAGATCTATCCTTATGCTGAGGGCTGCCATAAGGCATATGCATCACTTAAGTCAAATTCAGGTCTGACCTGCGGAGTTTAAATGGGATTTAAGGAATGGAATGAATCTTAGCACAGGGGAGAATTTAGCTACAGAGAAGCTTTTATAGATCAAACACCCAGATCCACAGAGGACCAAAGTCCTACTGAAACCAGTGAGAATTAGGGACACAATTGAGTTAAATTTTGTATCTGGGTGTATTTCCTTTAATAGTGGTGAATATCACTTAGTCAATACTAATTTGATTCAAATTAGTGCAGCAGTGGCAAGTCAGCACAGACATACAGGATCAGATCTTCAGCTGGAGTTTCCACTTGGCCGGCGCAAAGACATTTGTGAGAAATGCAGAATCTGAAAAAGTTGCATGGAAGTGGACACTGCACAATAAGGCCATTACCCCTATGTGGAAACAGTGGTTCCTCGTGGCTGGAGAAGTGCTGCCGAGCCCATCTGCAGCCGGAGGAGCCTCAAGCCATTAGTCAAAGCCCTTGAATTCTTGGCTCTTAGCAGTGATAATTCCAGGGCTGAAATTACAGGATTCCTTCCTGGATGTGCTACATTAAGCAGGACTGAAGAATACAAAGGACTATGGATTGGTGTACAAATGACTGAGAGTGTCTGTCTGCTGGCCACACATGAAAAATGAGAGGTTTCTTAGTGGAAACCCACCCTGGAGCTTGCTGCTGGAAACTGTTACCTGAGTAACTTTACTGATCAGTCGTTTATGTCAACTGCGTTGTACCTGCAAGAACTTGCTGGGATATTGCGAACCACTGTCAGACTTAGGTCCCGTAATGCTAATAATATGTTCGTATGTGAGAGCTGTAGTGCACAGAAAAGACTTACTGGTAGCAAGTGCCGGTCCTTTATTGCTTGCCTCTTTTGACTGCAGATTGCAGGGAAGGGAGGAAAAGGAGGAGCCACCACAGAGATGGAGCCTTGGACTTTTTGCTCTCTGCTCTCACATCGGTTTCGATGCTCTGTTTTGGAGAAGAAATTGAGACATGAATAGGATGTAGAATCCAGTGATGAAGTTCCTCCTCTTCTTCACTGACATTACTTATTATTGTTGTTGTAGCTGAAGGGGAGGAGCATAGCCTGGACTCCCAGGCCCCTGGAAATGCAATGTTTATGGAATACACTGCAGCGTGCGTATTGAAGCTGAATTCTCCCCCAATGGGGCTTTACCCTTCATTCCTAGTGTCTAACTTCTAAGTGCTTGGGCCCGAGATCTGATTTCCAATGGAAACATGCAGCTCGTGTTGCCTTGAAACATCGAGATATACATTAAGATCTGCACTTAATAACAATAAACAGTATAAAATATACCCCTCTGAGGGGAAAGAAGGAAACACAGTCCCAGGTAGGATTTCCTTGCTCGGCTGCACAGCCACACCAGGTCCCGCATGCTAGCTTGGCATCTTGAAGGCTGCTGCTGTGGCAGCTCCTTGTACAGAACTACTTCTGGTTAAACAGATAAAGAGATAATGAAATTCTGATAGAAGAAATAGGTGAGACACAATAAACACGTTTAGGGTAAATTTCAGAACATAACTTCTCTCCAAAATATGCAATCATTTAGAAAATAAAATAAAGCAACACAGGACAAACTGCCTGCTGAATTTGCCTAGCTGCCAGTAAATATGGAGGATGGGAAGTTGCCAAAACTGTGATTTGTTACTTTAAAATGATTAGGCCTTTTCTGTCAGCTGCCTTCCCGAGTCGGTGTCAGGATTTCTCCTGCCCACAAGATGGCAGACGGAGATCAGCCTGCCGCTGGGACAATTGCAAAGCAGATCCACTAAGAACAGAAAAGTCAAATTCTGTTCTATTTTTAACACTACCATGACTGCAATTCCTCTTTATGGCTCTTTGCAGTGCTATGAAGACATACTGCACCTACAGTGTGTTTCTGAGTTAAAATCTGCAGAGAGATTCAAATGTGGTAATTAATTGGAACATTTTATCCAGCTAACAGATGCTGCACAGATCCAAGTAATCGATTATTATGATAACCTAGTAATAGTAATAAATGAGCAAGAAAATGATAGCTGTTGATGCAAAACACCTCCAACACAGGAGGCTGCTGCTGAACATTTTAAAGGTGACCAGCATGGATTTTCTCCTTCTTTATTACACAGAAGAAAGAAAGGATTGTTTGCTTGCTTTTACTTACTTCCTTTTAAAACTTTTCCCTCGGCTAGATTGCCAGTGAAAGCTAACCTTTCCCCACCTTCAGTCTTCCCTGTAGTATGCTATTTGAGGATCATCCAGACATTTTCACCTAGTAAATTCCCTTTATGGCAGGGATCCAGGAGACCTTGCTTGCTCCCACTCCCTCCTTGCATCACGTTATACTTTTTGAGGCTACAGGTCCCAAGTTTGTTATGCAGTATTAGGAGGTGTTCCCTAGCCTGGAGAGAGGAGAGCTGCTAGATCAAACTACCTGGGGTATCACATCTGGCTTTCAGTTGCCACCCTTGAAGGATACAAGTCTCCTCCAGGACCTGTATGATGCTTGTAAACCCCATGCAGACATCTCAGTTTCTGTGGAGTCTCTCTAATGCCACTGGGCTTCCAGTTTTAGCCCTTGGGAAGTCAAGTCTTATCTGCCCTGGAACTGAGGCATCATTTAACATCTGTTTAGCACAGGGAGACAAGATGTCCCTGTCAAAACACGCAGTGCCTCGATCCTTTTGGGGTAGTTGTGTGAATTTGCTCACATATACCATTCAGACATGTCCAGGAAGGTTTCCAGAAGAGCTCTGGAAAACCAGAATTAACTCACTTAGTATTTCTATGGATTTTTATTTTGTTTGTTTTCTTAATAGAAAAAAATGTGAAAGTAGAAGATAAAATGAAAAAGTAAAAAGTCCTTTTCAGCTCTACTCTAGCAATCATAAATGAGCCAAAGAGGGCATAAGCCTTTTGTACTGCTTCTTTCCTCAGCTTGATTTGCTAGACTGAGTGCCTAAGTCCCTGTGGAGACCAGTGCCCTCAGCCCTACCCATGTGCCTGAGTACCCCTCTGCTGCCTTCAGGGGAGTGCGGTGAGGCCTCAGGTTTGCGTGGCAGCAGAGCCCGAGCGTGCGCGAGCGCCTACCTCTGCGCAAGGCTCGCAGGTTCTGCTTGGCGTGGTGGTGCAGCTCCTCCACACACGGCGGCCTCGTGGAGGGGAGGAAAATATTTCTTTGCTGATGCCAAGGTGCTTGGTAATAGACACTCAGTTTGCTCTCTACATCCAGGTTGGAGACAGCTGTAGAATGAAAACAAAACCCAAGATAAGACTTTGAGCCTCTGTTATATCAATTTAGCTAAAGAGCAAAGGATCTTACTTGGAGCAGAAGTAGCAAGAATGAGCACTGGAGATGTTACCTCTCCTCCCACCAAATAACAGTGACCATTATCTTCCCGGTGTGTCTGTACTACAGAATACTGCAGTGCATTTAGAGAACGCCTTTTTGCCTGATCCCAAATGGCTGTAAGGAGGGAAGTAGGTGCAATATTATATCGACATTAAATGCATGGACTAAGGGATAATAATTTTATAAATGGCTAAATGAAAACACAAAAAAGCTAAGCAATGTTCGCATGGTAACATCTAGAGCCACRGCAGAGAGGAATGGAGCCCCCGGTTGCCCAGGATCACTACCAGCTACCCAGTCTCACTGCCAATCTGCTATCTCACTACATTATGCTGTACTTTATTAATTTATGGCATGGTCTGCTAGCTCATTGCCTTCCAGTGCATAGAGACAGAGATTAACTGGCCATCCTGCTGAGCGACTTTAACTGTAGCCTATCAAAAGAGGTTCTCTTAGGAGACAGGGATTTTTGAGGCACAGAAAAACTTCAGTTCCTCTAGAGAGAATCTTGAGAGACTTCCTGGGAAAGTTACATGAACTAAGTCCATTTAAGGAAGGAGAAAATTCCTTGGGAACTACAGGGACTCAGGAGAGATGAGTTTAATTTCAGTGTATTCAGTAACTAGTTTTACAAGGGAGAAAATACATAACTCCRCAGTCGGGAAGTCCAGAGCCCTGGCATGGTGGCAGAGAGCAGACTTGCCCTGCTGTGCCGGTGGCCCGCAAGAAGCAGCGACATACTTTGTGCGTTCCCAGCTCTAGCGCTGGGCTTGTTCCTCCTTCTGCAGGCTTCAACACCGAGGGTCTCTGAGCATCTCCTTCTTGGCCACTCAGGTCTCTTGTAAAGCTAAGGAGTTGCTCTGTTTTGCTTACAGGCCAGCACAAAATGATTCAGGAAGACTCTCATCGCCAGAAGAAAAGACGGAGGTAACTTGTAGGGGTCTCCCAGCCCAGCTGAGGAGCCAGAGAGCCAGCGTGTTTTGGGTTAGTTTTCCCCACGGGAAACACGTTCCTCTCCCTTCCCCTCATCTTCCCCAGGCAGCACAGTGCACCTGGCCCTGTTCTCCTTTGTCTCTCCTATCTCTGGAAGGAGACCCAGGAGGAGCTGCAAAAAGTGGAGCATGAGTGACCTCAGTCTCAGCACTGTCCTGTGCAGCAGGAGCCCCCATTCAAGGAGGATCCAAACAGCAGTTTGTAGCTCTGCATTACTGACTCTGCCTGTGTGCAGCCCCCTTCTCGAGCCTGTGTCTTGTCCACTTAGAGAATAAGCATTTCGCAGCAGGGACTTCCCCTTATATTGTTTTTACAGCTCCTGGCAAATGCAGTTCCCAGCCCCTTGCCTGGCAGAGCCCTAGGCACTGACACGATAGAAAGAGAAGAGACATGCCACTGTCATAAGACACTGCTGAGTGGGAGGTGAAGTCGGAGAACAGAGAGGTTGGCAGCAGGATGGCCAAAGCAGCACATTCTCTCCAGCTATGGAAATTGGCATATTTTGGGACTCTTACACACTCTCCAGGTTTTTGCACTCTCTGACATGCAAGGGCAGTTGCCCTTTTTTGAGGGGGAGTCAAGGCAACATGTCGGATAGCTGTTCTCTGGTGGAGTTGTTTTGCTCTTTCTGGTTTTGTTGGCTTCTTTAATGCAAAACAATATTCGCTTAGACTGAAGGCATATTGGTGTTCAGTATTGAGAAAGGCACTGGAAATGCTATAAAGGAACCGGAAAAGTACAGTAGAAGAAGAAGAAAGAGGGAGCAGACACAAGGGGAGAAGGCTAGGAACCACGCTGCCATGTGCAGGATGTTGACAGATTTTATAGGCTTCTTTGATTAAAAAAAAAACAACAAACCAGGTCAAAAAATGTTGTGGGTGTTGGAAAATGATAGTGGCATGATATGGTGATGGACCTGCTGGAGTTCAGGTTCTAAAAGCTTCAATGTCATTGAATGAAACTCAAGTTCTGAGTTCGGTAGGAAGCCTCTCTTTGCTTTTCAGTGTATTTTTGCAGATGGGTTTTTATTCAGTTTTCACTATTTTTGCAGTGCTACATCCATGCAACTGGTCATGTTGTCATACATGAATGCACCAGAACAAGAAAAAAATGATTGGTGGTGGGGCTTTTTAGGATGAATGACAGTAATGTCTAGGTGTTAACCTTGAGGATTTACTAAATAAATTGTTAACATTGTAATAACATAATGTTGCCAAATCGCAAGCAGGACTTTTGATGGCTTCTCTGTCCGTCACCACTGCAGTAGGTGAATATCTCACTATCACTAGTTGATTTTATATTTCCTTTACCCCTTGAGGGTAAGGAAGGTACCTTGAGGGTACAGACAAGGTATTGAGACACAAAGTAACTTGTCCAGATCCCATCTATCAGCCTGAGTCCTAGCACRTTGCCTCTTTGGGAAGCTAAAGGCAGGACAAAAATTTCTAAGTGATAGTAATGATACTCCACCCATTATTTATATCACTGAGGATATGCGATATTCATGATCACAAATTGTACCCTGGAGGCTAATGAAATGTTAGGCACAAGCAGTTTCTTCATACTCCCAGCTCTAGTAGTTGTCTGTGATGGAGTTAAATGAGTGGAAAGTTTTACCTACTTATGAAATGTTCAGACACATTTCATTAGAATAGAATAGATTTCACTGCAAAATTTAACTTGTGTAAAGCTCTCTTGGCTTCAGCAGCAGTGTTTTACAAGTAAGAAGAGTAGGAGTTGGTTTAATATACTTCGTGTGAGACTTAAAAAAGAAACCAAGTGAATACAATTCTGCTATGCACTGGCTGTTCTAGGCACACATTGCTGTTCACAGATAAAACAGCACTAGCACGACCTCTGTGCCATCCAAGAAGATGCACCCTTTAGCAGGCAAGCCGCACAGAGCTGTGTATAGTGCTGTACCAGAAGGAAAATGAAGAGCAAATACATTGCTTGTCTCCAAATGATAGGCCACTAAGAAGCTTACGGTACCTTGTGCCATGGCCCCAGCTAGTGCAGATCCATGTATCTTCTCTTGTTTTCCTACAGTAACTCTGATTCACACTGTCAGGGAATATGCCCCACTGACACCAAGAAAGCAGAAATATTTCACAGTATGCACTGAACAGTCCTTTAAAATATGGAAAAGCTGGAGTGGATTTTCTAGGAAGCCAGAATAGAAACTAAAAGATCTGGCAAGAAAGCTGTGAGGGGGCGAATGTTCTCTGTCTGTGGTGGGGGGAGAAGCTCGCAGGGAGGGAGAAATGCTGGGGAGGGCAGAGGACAATGCTGGCCCAAGGACAAATAAGTATAAACTTGCCACAAATAAAATTAGGCTGGATACAGGAAGACCACATCCCAACTTCAGAGCAGCAAAGTTTTGGAACAACCTCCCGGACAGGGGAAAGACTGAGAAAGCTCACCAAGAAACGACAGAGCCTGAAACATTTCTGCAGGGGATCAAAAGATGTGGTGGCCTGCTGTAAGAGGGACCAGCTTCTGCTGCAGTCTCTCTGGCTGTTGTTTAGCCTGTGGTCCTCCCGTCACATCTAGTCTGGCCCCATCTAGGGATCTGGGCGCAGACCCCTGGGACAATTGCTGTGAGGTGAAGGCAGTGGATGCAACTGCAGGACTGGACTGCTAACTCGCAGGACCCCTAAATGTCTTATTGTGTCTTACTGCTTACTTTCACCCAGTGATTTATATTGGGGCTGTTTTCATAGTGCCTAGCCTGAACATGGCTGTAGCCTCTGAGCAATATCACCATATGCATAATAAATAAAGCAATACAGAAACTGTAAAGCCACACCCTTTAAATTATTAACGACTGGGCATCAAAGTGAATGGGAAAAAAACCTCTACATAAACAGGAAATACAGCATTTCAGGCTTCACATACAGCTTGTTGATATATTTTTAGTGTGTGCTTTGATCAATTTAGAATATACAAGTGAATCATGCAAACAATCATGTTCATTTCATTCCTGAGTTAAAGTAATTGTCTTTTGTCTTGCGGGATGACAAAACGGCAGGAGACCATTTAAATGGATTCTCCATTACATTTTGCGGTTCCATTAACGTTGGCTGGTTTCCTGACAACCAATGTCAAACAGACATACTCTAATAGCTGTTCTCATGAGAAGGTTTTTGAAGGTTTCCAAATAGCTGTTTTATCACAGTTGATCATATTTACCATTTATAGACCCTTCTCATATCCACATCCTCTCCTTCACTCTCCCTCCCTCCCTCCTTTAACAAAGCAAAAAAAAAAACCCTGCCGTAGCAGAGCTGGATGTGGATGCTTGAAGGTTGTGCGGCTTTAGCGCACTCAGGCGTCCTTGTTCTAATAATAACACCACAAAGGCCAAGCAACAAAGATTTCTGCTCTACTTATTTGATAGATACAGGGGTTTCCCCCCCACAACTCTGTCTGCTTCTCTAGATGCATGCCTCTCCCCACACCTCAGCTTCTTCTGTTTCTCAACTTTCTGTTCTTTTTTTTATGTATTATTACAGCTACCGTTAGGTGTCAGGGGGAAAAAGGATAATTTCCTACGCTTCCTGGTTCAACGAGAAAGCACAATTTGGTGTACGGTGTGAAAAAGTGCAGAGCCTGGAGGGGATTTTAGTGGAGCAAGAGGAAGGTGCCTACATGATAAAGGACAGAAAGCCCAGATCTGTTGTGCCCCAGACTCCCGCAAGAGAAAAGCTGAATCTGTGGCTGCCGAAACCTTATTAAAGCATCTGGGGTCCAAAAGACAAAAAACGCAATTAAAGAGGTTCAGGCAAGCAAATAAGCCTATTGCTGAGTTATTCTTATGAGAGGCTCTAACAACGCAAGCCCTCCCCTCGTCTGTGGGACCCAGAGGAGCTGGAGGCAGCGAGGGCTGCGCACCCTGAGCAACTGCACGGCTTCTCCTGGCTGCACCCCAGGGTGCTGGGCACCCTCCAAGGCCACTGTGGGCAGATGTGGCATGTGAGGCTCTGTTTGTGAAGCCCTTTTTCTCCAGCATTGAGGAGAGGTTGACCTGCCATTTTAGCACATGCCATTTTTTCTAGCCATTTTGGGCAAAAATGGTAACATGGCTTTCGTGCGATTCAATGTAATAATGAAGCCATATATTGACCCAGCTTTGCATAAATAGGCCTATAGCAGCAGCAGGGTTCAGTCTGATCAAACTCTTCCAGACCTGCTGCACAGGTCAATGATGTGATTTACTGTCTATTAAGTTCATGTGCAAAACATTGTAAGAAAATTAATTCTGAGAAAGACCAGTTCATCTCAAATGCTAGATAATCTGGCAACACATCCAACTTCATCATGCATATTAGTGCATAAATTTTTCATTGAGGCAAGTGCTGAGTCTGATGTGAATTTTATTTATAGCCCTGAATGTCTCAAATGATTTCCCCCTTGCCACTAGGTACTTGTGTCTCGGCTGCCACATCCAGGGGGTTTAAGCCTACAATGCTGGCAAAAATCAACAGTCACTTCTCTACTGTGCACGCCCCACATTTTGTGCAATGCATCAGCAAGTCCTGTTCTTTCAAAGTAGCTCCCTCCATTGCTGCTGCCCTTCTCCTTGTCTTGCTGACCACAGGGGGCTGCCCAGCCTGGGCAATGACGGACACAGACCAGAGGGACAGGAGCCCAGAGCCGCCGGAGCCAAGACACTCATTCTGTTTTCTAGAGTTTGGCTCGCTCCCAACCATGCATGCGCCTCAACATCTCCCCCAGGCTTGGCTGATTTTCCAACTGCAAAGCCCACTGACTGGAATTGCAAATAGCTATTTGGATTGGCTGCCCTCCCACCCCATCTTCATTAGGGGTGCAAAAATGCCTGTGCAAAGGGAGCGTGTGGGCAGGGCTGCTCGGGGAAGAGCGGGTTATTATGAAGATGGCTACTTGCTCTTCAGCGTTTCGATCATCCAGCCAAGCAACAGCAACCTTACCATACCTTCAGCGACCGTGCTGACAAGCATACGCATGCGCACAACTTCCCTTGCACCTCCAGGTGACAAGGTGACATGTGACTGGAGCCAGAAAGTCAGAAATACCCTGATGGCTTGAGGCACCCCATTGGCCTCAGGAGGCACGGGATGCCGTGCTCCATCCCCACACCAACCTAGCAGCCGAAGGGCAGCTACAGCTCCTGTCCCCATCAGGGCCAGGGCAACCCTGGCAGGGAAAGCTTTCTTCTCAAAGTCCCTTGGCCACAGGGGATGTCACATGACCATCCCAGTGAGGTCCCCACCAAGGACACTTGGCCGAGACCTGCGTGAGGGCTGGTGTGGGCACCAGCCCTGTGGGCACATGTCCCAGGAGGCTCCCAGGGACCAGTCCCAGCACCCCAGCCCCTCGGGGCTGCAGAAACCCTGCCGGCGCATCCTCTTCTTGCTCTCTCATGGGGACGCTGGTGCTCCCAGAGACATGCAATAATGGAGGCAGGTCATACCTAGGGCCTTGGCAGGGCTTTCTACATGCCTCTCACAGGAGACAAGAGATACACGAATCTGAATGAAATAATAAGCTGCGTGCCAAAACCCCTGTCTCGTTCACCTCACCCCTCCTGTGCGTTTGGGGGAATTTGTTTGGTGTTTTGAGAGGATTCCCAAATCCTCCATCATGTCTTTTGTTTCTTCTTCCCCAGCTTTGATGTTCTCCTAAGTGAGGGCGCTATTCGGTGTGGACATTTTCCTTTTAATCCTTGCAGTGCTACTGTCACAGGGCTGTAGGTGACTAACAGCCCACTAAAGGCTGTTAGTGCTCCAGTGCTCCTCAGTTACTTCTCTCTGCCAGTCCAGACTGGAAAACCTGCTTTGTAACAGCTTTGCCCATACTTATTTTTGCCTTTACAAGGGCAGAAAGATGGAGCTGCGGAGCGGACTCCAGCAGTCCAGGTCCTGAGACACTGGTTTGGGCGACTGGTCTAAACCTGAAGCCTGGATGCCCACATGTGCACCGCCATCGGCGCTCACACACACAAAGCAAAGCTAGCTCCGGTGCTCCTACACAGGCAGCAACTGCCTTCCAGAAAAAAAGGAGCAGGGACATGACAAAACAAGTTAAGTCTTTAGCTCTGTGCGGAAAACAATGTTAGCACAATTATTATTCTGTTCCGCACTCATGGACAGACAATTTAGCAAATTGTTCAAACTCAAGCAAAAAGGCAGAAACCTAACTGACAGCAGAAACCGTACCTCTGGAGTCCATAATCACAAGACCATGATCTCTTAAGCTCTTTGCATTGTTTTTTTCTTCCCAATAGTTACACTTTTCATGTTGCAACCATAGTTTCTTAGAGCATCCCCATGACATTTTGCTACCTCTAGTTATGCCACACATATATGGAAATAACAGCTATTTAGGAGAAAAATCGACAGGTGGACAAAACCCCATCCATATTCAGTGTTCAGTTACCTGGAAAGATTAAAATACTGGAAAGCATATGATTTCAATATCATTTTCACGTGCAGATCCTTCAATTTTGCATTTACCTGCTATTCAGGTAACTGGCACAAAAACAGACATAATTCAAGAGGGTTAGGAAGTGTGTGATTCTTATATATGTAAGAAGATTAGGCTGTTAAGCAATATGCACTTATGTGAAGAGTACCACATGCTAATCCCCTTCTTGGCTTTGCTACTTTCAATCACCATTGGCAGCATTTGAACATATTTTTAACTGCTTTCCCTAACTGTCAAGCAAGTTACAGTGGCCAGAATGGGACTTGTTACTTCAAAGTGCTTCAAAGATGTCACTGAGGGACAGACAATAACCTCTCAGAAGTACACAGGATTTTATAAATTTAAGCCTTCATTCCTGCAATGTTCCTCCAGCCAGTGGTTTTGGCCTCTCCTTTTATTCCTGCTCCCCCGTCTATGTTTTACATGGCCTCCAAGAGCAGCTGGGAGTGAAACAGCTTCATGCATTCAGCTACCAAATAGCAGCAAATGTAGCCAAACACAGAAGATTTGGGGAGGGAGGGGGAATGTTCATTAATAGATTTGCCCTTCTTACTCTTGAGCCAGCCAGGAGAGAAGAATGGCATTTTTATTTTAGGGGCACATGCGTGCATATTATACATAACTATGAATATGTGCATGTGCAGTTGTGCGTACTCCCCAGCCCCATCCCACTGAGCTCTGCAGAGGAGAAATCCCTCTGGACCTCATCCATTCTAATGTATGGTGACAGAAAGTGCTGAAGAGAGTGCAACATACTTATCTATTAATAAACATCTAAAATGTTCAATAATGCATGTGCAGCCACAGTGTTTCCATGGTCCTTGTTCAGTTACAGAGAGGAAGAAGCCCATCAGGGAAAGCAGGTTAGTAAGCAAAAAGGAAAACTACAGATCAGGTCCGGCTTTATTCCCAGGGCAGCGGAAGACGTGGCTAGACAAAGTTTTCTCAATTGTGTATGTGGAGGCATACAATTAAACTTAATCCAGTTCTATTTCTGAGACCACAATCCTGCTGGAAAGTGATTCATGCCCCAGCTAACAGCGTTTCTATCAGAGAGTGGAAGTAATACAAGAAGCAGCGCTGGCGTTGCCTGCAGGGCAATGGTAAAAAAGGAAGAAAGCAAGTGAGTCCTGCCAGGCAAACTTCAGGTTGCTTGTAGCTCAACTGTTCTGCAGGATGAGTCCATATTCATTTCAATTTGCTATCATGTTCCAGGAGAAAACAAAAAAGATATTTAGGCAGTAAATAATGTTAAAGAAAAAAAAAACAATTACTTTAAGGTTGCTGTGCTTAATGGTAGGTATGGTATGTTAATAGCAAGGATAACAGGACATCACATGCACACATATATTTGTGTTTGGCTACATACACAGCAGAGCATGTAACTGGAATCAGTGCCCCAAGAGACCCCTTTCAATCCTACATTCTTAATTAGTTTAAAACACTTCTTTTAATCTGATGTGCTTTCAGTGCTTGTCAACACATATTTCTTTCCACATCGACCCTTCACATTACTCCCCACTCTTGTTGATAGGCAGCAAGGGAACGTCTCTTATCTCCAGCAGTGTAGTGTGTGGGATCTATCATACACTCAGTAAGCACATTTTAGACATCTTTAGCAATTCCCTCTCGCTGCTCTGCTATTTTTCTCCTGCACTGATTCAGCCCAAATCACTACTGAGCTTGCCACAGTTACTCCAATAGGTAACCATAACGCTCTCCCTTTTACCATGAAGGAGTGTGTGGTTCACTGTGATGTTGTTCTCAGAACTCAGCTGCCCTGATTTCACGTGCCAGCACTCAGGAACAAAGCTTTGCAAAATTCATGCACTATTCTACCTGCCTTGCTTAATGCTTACCTTCAGGATCTTGTGACAAAACCATCCTCCCATTTCCCGACAGCCTATTTCTTCATGGACTATACTACACACATTTTTGTGATAGGTCAAGCAGTGTTTCTGCAAGACAGTTTTAACCTGTCTTGCCTATGCTCCTACTCAAAACATTCAAAATTCCCCTGCATATTTCTCTAAACATTTATATCTAAAGTGGTCACTTTCCAGTAATAACCTTTTGAATCTGTGCTGAGGATCCTCTTTCCAGGAAGAGCAGAGGCTCTCACATTAGAGCCCCTACACCTATCAGTATCTGCCATATGAACAACCTCTCTACATTTGTCAGCATTCAGGCCAGCAGTAAAACACCAGGAGCCTTGAAAAGCCACACTGGAAGATGACAGTTGATGTAGAATATGTTGTGTTTGGCATATTGGAAGATAAGATTCGGATGACTTATTCCAAGTACAGCAAATATATTTCCATTTTCCTTGAAATATTCATAAACTATAACCTTCCATCAAAGCTCTAAGAGCTAGTCTCCATCAATTTCTGTGCCTTCTCCATTCATCTCTCAGGAGTGTCATTTAGCATCAATTATGCTCATAGTGCTGTGATACAAACACCTGTCTCTTAGACAAGTAGATTGAGGGCATCAACTTATTTTACACAGGACATCAGATGGCCATTAGCAGATGACGGCATTTTGTCTACTACTGAGCTGGCCCTCAAGCAAAATGATAACCTGTAAGAGAAAAGCCCTGTATCCCACTGCTTAATCTTATTAGTTCCTGATTTGGCTTTCCACCAGTAATGATGAAGTCACTGTTCTGGAAGGGCAACACATACTGTAGGGGAAAAATGTTATRAAATGTGTACAGTAAAACCAAACAAAAGGTCCAGGTTACATTTTGTACCTAGCATCAATGTATCAGGGATGTTTTTCTATGAATGTTTCCCCTATTACTGTTTTAAATTGTTCCAAAGATCTCACTTATCATATGTGAACTCACTACATCTGTTATCTGACCTCCAGGAAAAAAAAATGCCCTTATGACTTGTGAGGAAGAAATGGTACAACCAAGAGAGTCTAAAGATTCAGAAAACCTCTCGGTCCCTCAGTCCCTGGGTGGGGGGTCTGAGTGTCACAGAGACAGGAGGACAGTCCCTGCCAGAGGAGAGGAAGGGGGAAGCCTTGCCCTTCTCCTGTCCCTATAGAGTTGCCCTCCGCCTCGCATGCAACAGGAGGAGAGAGAGCAGGGGGACATCTCTCCGCCACCCAGCCAGAAAGGAGGTTTGCCTGGGAGGGACCCATGGGGAGAAGGAGAGAAAGACTTTCCTCATTTGCACTGGTTTAACCTTCAGTGAACTGCAAGGGGAGGCTGGGAACTGGGCTCAGAAGCTGCTCCCAAGTGAAAAACAAGACTGAAGAGTTCATACAGAAAGTGAACAAGCAGGACCCCTTTTCCCTTCCACTGGCACCACATGTAGGCTGAGAAATCAAGCCCCCAAAAGTCAGGAACAGCAACCATGTGTTAAGAGCAGAAACAGTGGCTCATATTTCACACTTTTTCCTCCCCATCAGTCTTTTTCAGCGTGCTTGGCTAGGTGCCCTGAATGCCACTTAACTGCAAGTTGAGATAAGTAGCAACATTTTCTTCCAATTATATTTAGTAAATACTATGCTACTATAGCTACATGTGTTCTTTTGAATTACTCTCAGACATTTGGGGGGAAGACAGAAAGTCAGTCATCTCAGAGGGACCAAAGGCAATTCTTTCCTCCCCCAAGAGAAATATTCTTGCTGCTTCTGCAGTGCCATCAGACACTTCCTACAGAGGGACTGAGAGACCTCGTTCTTTCTCAGATCTTTACCTGCTCTGGAGGTCATGCCTGCACTCTGAAGCTTCTTCCTCAAAACAGCCCAGCAGCTTCTTTCCTTGGGTCAGGCAACAAAAATCATGCACAAAATTCTACTAAGTTACTCTGGTGCCATTGTAACAGCCAATGGTTGGCATGGCACAGGAGTGTAATTAAAGATATGACTGATTCATTGTGTAGCTCCTCCTTTGCACCTTCCGACAAAACTCGGATTAAATTAATACTCAAGTCCTTCGTCAGCAATCCTCTCAGATATTCCTTGGTGATTTACTTGAAAGTACAACTTTGGGCAATAGACTTTGAACTGGGTTTGCATGGCACCTAGCACAGATGGTTTCTGGGCCATGGTGGGGAGTATCCTATTTCAGCTTTTCCAGGAAAACCCTCCTTCAGTCTTCCTTCAGACAAGACCCTTCTGCACAACATTAGTGCAAAAAAGGCCAGAAGGGTTTGGAGAACCATGCTGAGAAGCCAGCTGCAAAGAAATAATATGGCTAGCTAACTTGGGGAGTTTCACTTGTTGAAACAGTATCAAATGCAGCCTTTGTTGTTTTATAAGGGGAGAAAGAGCTGTCTGAAAATATAGATTTCCCCCCCGCCCCTTCTATGTTTTCTCAAAGAAATTGATTTTAACCAAGAAATCTGCTTAGGGATGGGTTAGCCTTATAAGACAGGGGAGAAAGCACAACAAATTTCCCTTCCTCAAAACCTTTGCTCCCTGAGCAAAACCCACTGCAAGCCCAGGCACGCCACAATCCACGTGCACAAACTGCAGGGCAGCAGCATCACTACACGCTCTCAAAGGCACCGCAGGCAAACTGCGACTGCTGCTGGGGTCTTCTGCTGACACCTGCTCTGCCCTGATGCGGGGCGGCTGCTCCTCCGAGGAAGCGACCCCGAACCATCCCGCCTCGGCGCACCAACTCCTATGCAAGCACCGCAGCCTCTCTCCATCCAGGCTTTTGGGCTACAGATTAGCTTCTAATGCAGAAAACGTGAATGTGTGTTACAACAAGTGGAATGAACTGTATTATTTATAGTACTTTCTATAGGCCTGTCTAAAAAGCCACTGAGACATACCAGATTGCTTTTTAGAAGGAACCCATCCAGATAACGTTTGGAAACTGTCTTTGTCGGTGATATTGTAACCTAGACTTAAAATGAATAACTTAGGTCAAGGGAAGTGATTTTTCCCTCTATTCTCATTGTTTGAACAACATGTTCTCATTTTGCTAACCCCGAGGCATTAATATTTTTCTGAAAAGCTGCATGGTTTTTACTACTGTATTTCAGGTCCTTGTGTACCTAAAATGGTATACAAGCCTGAAATGGTAAATGCTAGCCTGCAAATACAAACTCACCAGGCAGCATTGTTAGCTGTATCCCCTTGCATGTACCTGCAGAGGATGCAAACCTGTTACCATGCCAGCTAGGGAGCCCCTACAGCTCACGCCGGCCCTCTAACTCCTCTTTGAATCAAGACATGACAGCCAAGATGGTATCTAGCACACAAAAACACAGCATGAAAGTTAAAAATATATATTTTTTAATATTTAGCATGTTAATGTTAACACAGACTAAAATACAGACTATACTATGTTGTTATGATTAATATGGCCTTATAGGCCAAAACCATGTCCTATTGTTTGTACTCACATTTATACTACTAAGCGACATATTTATGCAGAAAAGCCAGTTGAGTTCTGATGTTTCTTTTTGATCAGCCACAATTGCTGAAGAGCTATAAGATTTGTTAGATGTTGAGGGATGTGGACCATTCTCTGTTGAGAGCTTTCAGTCTGAACACAATGGGGAAGGGCAAATTTTTGCACATTTGTAACTCATCTATGTTTGTGCGCATACGCTGGAGACACTACAATGTAGTTTTCAACACATTGTCTTTAGCGCAGCAGATATACAGAATGGAAAATAACTGCTTGGCTAACAAACATATAAAATAATTATCTTTGAAGTGTAGTCAGACATTTTATTTTGACCAAGTACTGAGCACAGTACACGAAGAGGAAAAACAGAAGGCCTGGTGAAATGTATATGTTTCATGGCATCCACTCAAAACCATTGCAGAAATCTCAGGTGTATTTGTTACTAACTATCAACATTACTATTTAGAAATGACACTATCCTGGAACACTGGACTGGAAGCTTTTAAACTCTTAATTGTAAGCAGCGAGGAAAATTAAGAAAAAACAAACTGTAGGAAAAGTTATGCTCTAATATCCACAGGAAAAGAAATTAAATCAGGGAATACTTTCAGGAAAGGAAAAACAGAAGGAAAAAAAGGAGAGGGGAAAAAGGACATTGTCATTAAAATTTTCAAGCAAAAACCGTAAGCAAAAAAATGAGGCCATCAAGTAGAAACCAGCGTTTGACCTTAATGTATCATGCATCAAATGGAATGGTGAATCATAGGAAAAAGCACTCTTGGTTTTGTTTACAGAAGCAAAGACGACAATATTTCCAAGCATAAAGAAGCAGATAGTGGAAAGTAACCACAAAAGTAACTTTACCCAAGGGAGATCAGTCTCCCTGGAGTATTTCTAGAGCTAACAGATAGGTTCCTCTCTGATTTTGAGTACAAACRAATTTTAGAGTGCTCTGAATAGTCCTGTGGAAGTCCCTCTCTTTAAACCATGGAAAGACTCTTAAGACCAGCCGCTCTAAGCCGGAGAGCCCCACGGCATCATTAGGCACGAAAGAGGAGAGATCCTGTCGTAATGGGCAGAGCCGAAACAACTACTCTGAAACAGATATGGACATGCTAAGCTGTGGATGGGTTCCTGCATTTCCTTGTTGAATATATTTAATGGCAAATTAAAAAATAAATTGGGTCTCTTGTCTTTTGTTGAATCTAGACTCTCCTCTTCAATTTCTCTATGCTTGTGCTATCGCCGACAGTTTTTAAAACAGGGGACCCAGCAGGACGTTTGCAGTCCACTCTTCCAGCCTTGCCCACTCCGAGCCTCCAAGTGCTGCAGTGCACAGTAAAGCGAGAGCACTCCCTGCTTTTTCTTAACATATCTGCAGCTGTCAGTTTAAGAGACTGTTTTATATAAGAGAGTCAAGAATCACGCAGACCTCTGCGGACAGCCTCTGATCTCCCAGAAAACAACATCTTTCAGGCCTTGCTTGCTAGTGACCACCGGCAAGTGCTCAAATATAAATGTTGGCACAAACAGGGAACGGGGGAACAAAAGAGCCTTCCTTGAACCAGGGGCTGTGAAATAAACTGAGCCAGGTCACTGCTGTGTCAGAACTCGTCCAGTTTATTGGACTGCGAGGGATAACAAGGCGGTTGCTGCTGCAGGGACCTTTCCGCTGCTATTACAGCGCAAAGGCCATAGTTAAGCCAGCTAGCGAGGAATTAGGTGACTTTTAACTCAAAAGGTGAAGCGTTGTCTGAGAAACTSCACAAATATGTTCTTTTTAGGAAGAGGAGAGCAAACAAGTTCAGAGACGTGGGGGAAAAAAAAAGAAGCCAGACCAGGTGTCAAGTTTTGCAGTCCTTGCTCTGTCCTCTCGCGGCTGCAGCTCTGCCCGACCTCACTGGAAGCTGCGGCCACGCAAGGGCACAGGGTCTGGCCCTAATTAGCGCTCTTCCACTTCACTGCGTTCTCCTCTCCACCTCTGGTCTTTTCATGTAGATTTTCCAAGCAGCCTTAAAAAAAAAGAAGTGCTGGAATAGGTGCCAGACTGCTCTCGAGGCTGAAATTCTCTACATGTTGAGCAGCTCAAGACAGACAACGCCCCCGGATATACCCCAACTCCGATTTGGCAGGATCCCGTCTAGGGGGAGGTGGCCATCAATCTTCAATCTTATCAAATCCTGCCACATCTGCCAACAGAGGGGGAGGGGGAGCAATCGGAGCCAGCCTTTTTTATAATATCGATATTGTTCATCAACTCAGAGACATTTTATATACAAATACAGATCGGTTCACCACCATCTGCTTATTTTCTATGTAGTGTCTAAAGAATTGTTAGGGTGTTACCAAGAATATGAAAACAAGCTCTTATCCCTGCTGCTGAGCTTAAAATAAAATTAAAAAAAAAAAAGAAAAGAAAATACAGGAATTGGGATGCAGTGAAAAGCAAAGAATGGAGATGGCATTTTTCAAACAGCGGTTGTCTGGGCTGCTGTTTCTGTTTGGAGATAGAGTTTGGTCCAGTAGGCAGGACCCCCAGCCTGTGGATCTGCATGTAGGTCCCAGCTCTGGCCCGGGGCAAATCACCTCCTGCCCTTCACAGCCACCTCTTGCCCTTCCATGGACCTTCTTTCCTTTTGTCTATTCTTTCTACCTTTGTGCCGTAAAGGCAGAGATCATCTGGGCTATTCCAATAATACTTTTTTTTTTTTTGGTATTACATTCCTCCAGATAAAAGGAGGCTTGCTGATCCCCTCCTAGAGCATACTCTGAAAAGTTGTGGTTGGTATTCCCCATGCTGTCGTTTTGGACTCACAATGAACAAGAAGAGCCTCTGCCATTTAAAGGCACTTCCAAAACACTGAACTGGATAAATAACAGACGCTTCATTATTCAAAATTATCCTGCCATGTTCAGTAAATGAAAAGGAGCCAACTTGCAGCACTGGTTGACTTCCATTAGAGCCCAAACCCATGCTGCATGGGGAGACACATGAATTCACTACCAACTGTCAGATTTATTATCATAAGGGTTTTTTAAACTACTCTATTTAAATCACAGCTAATTTGGGAAAAAAGACTGTTTCCTTGACTTGCTCAGTTGACAATTTCATCTTCATGTTTGTTCATGTTAGCAAGTATTGATTTCCTGTGGGATGCAGTAAATCCTAGCGTAGTGAGGATGACGTCATTCTTTGGCAATGTTTCTGTTATGCCAAGTCAATTCTAAAGTCTGAGTATTGGCATACTTAACACACTTTGATTTTACCCCAAAAATGGGACTCTATGTTGTTGCATAGAATTTTTTTTAAGCACAACTACTACTTTGTTAGGAAATGGCAGTTAGGCAAAGATTAATTTGAATGCTTGTATTCAAATTCCCCCTTTTCCCTTCTATTAGTACCCAATTCCTTTTGTCTTTGTAATATTTGATGAACATCAACATTTCACAAATACTACAATGCTTCCTCATTTTACAAGGGACAGAGCAGCCTCCCCACAGTTAGTACAATTTTCCCTACTTTCTGTGAAGTTTTTCATGTACTTCTAAGATGGGAAAGCTACAGCAAGACTTCAGCCTGTCAGAAGAAAATATCTAGACTTTAAAGAAAGATCCTCATTTTGACACAGAGAAAATTCTTTTTTTTCAGAAACTCCTACAGGACAGTGGGATAATTTTCAAGCTTTTAAGAAATTCCGGTTCTATGGCTATTGAAGTCTATGGCCACATACATGATAACTTAAGACTAAGAGAAGCATTTGTTAATGGCTTGGCAAGAAGATACTCATATTTCTTCCCCTTCAGTGCCCTTCTTGCTGTGGACACTCAATGAGTAGGATCACATTGTTCCAGAAACACTGCAGCTAGAACTGGGTACTTTAAGCAATGATATCTGAAGTGACATACATCACTCAAAGAAACAAGTGTCAAAGCAGGGAGATCAGACAATCCCTGCTTTCTCATCATACTCATGAATCACTGACACAGATATATACACAGAACTGAACTTATTCAAGAAATCTCTAAGGTAACTCTTTGTATTCAAATATTCATTTTTGGGGTGAACGGAAATAAATTTCTCATCTATCAAAGAAAGCACAGCTTTTCAAAAGCACCATCGCTGTCTAGTCTGTGAAGATTCCTTCAACTGAGCAGGAAAAAAATCTCTTTTTTCAAAGCCCTGTTGGACCACAGCTTTGAAGTTTCAAGGACCTGCTTAAAGGCCTTTGGTCAGCCATCCTACCATCAGCCCACTGCCACATTGATGGATGCATGAATCCTCCTGTGGGAATGCACCACTGAACTGAACATCAGGCTGCAGGGGACGTCGTTCCCACCCTGCCTTGTGCAGGTAACCTGCCTCTCGATTCAGCCTAATCTCCTGTCCTGTGTAAATAAACTGCAGAGAAATAGCATGATTCCTTGCTCTATCTGAAATGTGCTCAGACCCGGTGAAGAGTGGCAGCTGCAAGGAATTAGCTTTAGTTCTATGCTTCTTATACTCAAGGCATTTGGACAGCAAAAGTCCATCCTGACTTCTGAGGCTGGTGAAAAGTCTGTCCTCACATGCCTCGCTGCTCCAGAGCCCAGCAGGAGGCTGCTTGGATGTGGCTAAGCCCAGTCTGGCCAGCTTCACAGCAGTGGCATTTCTCACTAGCTAACAGGATTTCCAGAGTCAAATTCCAGTGATGAATAAGGACTTTCATCTTTATCAGCTCCACGATGCCTTTGCTTCCAGCCAATCCGGCTCAGTTACACACCACTTCGGAAAGTTATATAACATAGTTTCCCAAAGAAGAGACAGTCTGCACTGATTCTTGGACCTAGGTCTACACTTCTTTAGCTAAAACTTAAACATACTGTGTAATGGCCAAGGTAGCTATATTTGACCGGAGAATCTGGTCTAGGCTTTTCACCCCTCTGAATGTATCAGTGCTGCTTTCACTTGCATTTTCTGTTTCCTTACTCCCTTCACAGCTGATGCCTCCCTCCCTCTTTCTCCAAGAGTTCCTCTCACCGATCAGTCCCTCCTCCTCCCTCCTTTTAAATTCTGTTTTGGGGTGCTCCCAGCATCTTTACTGCTTGCTCTTGGCATCCATTATCTTCAAAGAAAGATCCTGATGTTCATGCCCTAAAAGAAGCCATTGGGTAAGAGGGTTAACATAGTTATTGCCCAATTACTTTAGCTAAAAGGGGTTGCTGAAACACATTTATTAAGGAAAGATGGGTACAGATGGACAATAACGAACAGTGATCAATACTTCAACAGTAAGAAAAGAAACGAACGTGGCAGGTTAGTAGCTGCAACACAACTAATCAATCACAAGTCTAAAGTAGAAAGGAGACCAAAGTTTCTTCTTTAGAACGAACCAGTTGTGGCTGATCACTTGTCTCCTACTCAGTCCTGGTCCCATAAATGCTGCAGCATACACTGCTCTCTAATTAATTCATTTTTAATGTGATTCAACCAGATAGATAGACTT
Source organism: Apteryx rowi (assembly GCF_003343035.1). NCBI lineage: Eukaryota > Metazoa > Chordata > Aves > Apterygiformes > Apterygidae > Apteryx > Apteryx rowi. The sequence goes on along the minus strand of NW_020448097.1, from coordinate 1,246,105 downwards.
AGGATTAGCTGTCCATCAGGTACATTTCTTAGCTGTACCTAACAGTTCCAGCAAGGCATATAAGTAAAGCATGTAAGTAGCTGGCTTTACTATTATAGCTGATAACAATGAGAGTTTCATTCTGAATTTTGTATTAGTAATCTCCCAGCTTTCATTCTATAAGAATGAAGCAGAATGTTCATGTTTCTTTGTACTATTTTTATATACAAATTTCAAATTCATAAAATTTCCAAGCCTGACAAATTATTGCATGCAGGAACTCTAAGTATAGGTGTTGGGATATCTTGATCAGTACATGGCAGCATATTTAGCACACAAGCTAGCTATACCTCCGAAAAGAATCTAGCATCTAGCTAACTCCAGCTGTGTTATCTGGGCTCATTTTCAGCTCTCTTCATTCTCTATATGAAGGTTCTTTGTGTTTCAATATGACAAAACGACTTTGGTCTTTCTACAGTACATTATACTGGCAAAGTGATGGCAGCTACACTGACAGAATTGCATTTTAGCAGTTAGCCTGTTCCCTCACATCTCCATACGCATCAAAGTCAAGTTATACTGATAAATGTTAGTTGGGCCTTTGGCTGGCACAGTTCTACTGGTCAAAGATCACACACCTTTCAGAGCCCTGTCCAATATCTTGGCACAAGCAGAAATAACTAGTGAAGAAAATGGACTTAAATATGCTCATTCAAACTCGTTAAGAGGAAAACAACCTTTTGGGTTCTGACTACATAAAAGAGATCTAAAAGTGTGGGACACTGCTGCATTACGGTTTTCAGCCCCAGCCTCTTTGACTGCAGTTTTCCCTCTTGATCTTTCCACACTTGACCTACTTAGTAAATATTTCTCATGCCCAGGAAGTATAAATTTCCACTCAGTGAAGCTGAAAGCCTTTTCCTGAGGTCATGAGCTCTTTAGGGATACATTGCATACCAGATCCAATTCTGATACCCCACAGACCACCATTCATAATATAATGTTTATTGCATGTCTTGGAGGAATCATTGACCATCCAGTGTCTCTGTTTAAACTGCAGCTGCCAGAAGATGAAAGTAGGGCTCTGCCTGCCCCCAAAAATCCACACTCCAGAAGAGACTCCACCATGACGCTGGCATCACAGTCAATCCAGGAGCTGCAAATTAGCTAGGCCAAGGAAACAACGATTTTCTTCCTTCATTTTTCAGCAAAGAGAATATCATGGGGCCACCCACAGTAGAAAAAAAGACTACAGAAAGAACAAAGTTGTTACTGTGCTTCAGCGTCTAGTGATTTTATTATGTCTGTTAAAATATACTAGTTGATATAGCACAGCTCCAGTACTTTTGCATGTATTGTTACTTGTTTTTCCCTGCACAACTTTTGCTAAGGTTGTAATAAAAGCCTGGATTCCTTTGCTCTGTCTCCCAGCTGGCGGGAAGACACCTCTCAGCTAATACCCTGCCTGCTCCGGGGAGAAGAATGACCCCTTGGACGCTGGCGTGGTTGGGGAGCCGCCCATTGTGTTGACAGAGGCAGCRGCTGGGAAACAGCACCCCACAGCACCCTGCTACCTTACTCCTGCGAGCATCACCACCTGGAAGCAGGCCAGCTCAGGGCCGGTGACTATTCTGGAAGAAGAACAAGACTGACTGAGAGGATCCAGGCAGTGAACATGACTTAATGAAAAGGTACCAACTGATCTGGGTGTTACGAAAGGGCATGGTAGAGCATGCTGAAGAAAAACCAAACGAGTTATGAAATGTAAAATCTGCATTGTGGGAAAGCACAGACAAGTGCAGTGAATAAAGACCCAATGCAAGCTCAGAGAATGGCGCTGGAGTAAAACAAACTGGCACATTAATCAGCCATTGAATAGGGAAATAAATCCAAATTGGCTAAATACTTTCTGGTACATTTATGCAGTGATGTACAACTTACAGATGTATTTATTTTTTCATTTTGCCTCTACATGAATATGCATCCGTCACTGCCAAGACAGCAAAGGACAACAGTCAGTCATACGCTGAGATAAAAACAACTTGAGAGAAAAGACTTTATTGGACCTGAGAGAACCATTTTCCTCTGAGGTATACACTGGACACCTCTGAAGCTGAAACAGTAAAAAATGACCAAAAGCAGGTTTAGGCTGTGAGATACAGTACAGGATCTCACAGCCTAAACGTGCTTTTGGTAATTTTTACAGTACAGTACAGTATCTCGCAGCCTGTGGCTCAGTAGGAGCATGGCTGGAGACACCAAGCCAGGGGCAAAGCCTCACCTCTGTCCAGACTAGAATTTTATAGCAAATTCAAAGATTTGGACCGTGACACAACCGTGCGGTTTGGAGCCATCCCGCATCAGTGACATACGTCCATGCATTACTACAGAAAGTGCACCAGTGAAGTGCACCAGTGCTAGCGCATGTTGAATTCAAGGAGATTGCCATTAGAGCAGCGCACACCTTGTGTTTAAAAGGCCTTTCAACATATTCCAGAAGGGGTTTGCTTGTTTGTCTAATCCTAGAGCTGCAGCATCTCAAATGGCCTCCACCTTCCCAAAATGTGTGTTAACCCAGGCCTCCAGAACCACATCCGCTACACTTTCCATTCAAACAGCACAGTCATAAATCACAGCTCTTTTTTACAGATCAGGACAGAACATTTTGAGAATAACTTTATTCACCACAAAGCTGGAAGAAATCCAGACCAGCAGGGAAGTAAAACCACACGTTTTGATGAAGCTGACATCCCACCAGAACACTTTTTTAATTGTTATATGACACGCTCACTGTTTCACAGTTAATTGAAAAAATCATAAAGTCACAGAATTGTTCTGATCTGTAATAAAAATGCAACCATGTGCTACAGTTAAGTCCCCGAAACACAGCTAAACAGGGTATAATAATTATTGTGGGCTTGGCTCAGCATTTGGAGTTAGACATCCAAAAAATAGGACTTAGGAGGGTGGTGCTGAGATAGGAAGTGTGGGACAGACTAACTGCAAGGGAAAATTCCCTCTTTCTCTTACTGGCCTCCCTTAACATGCCTGGTTTTGAAGCAGACAGTTTGGAGTAGAGCTCTAGCAAGATGATAGCGCAAACCACACAGCTGGCACCCCTGTTGGCAAGTCGCACAGCTGTAACGCTAGAAGACAGACTTTGGTTATCAGCTCACTCAGGGCATGCCCTGAGGATTGCAGAGTGCCAAGATTGCTGGAGACAAACCACTTTGAGGTTTGCAAGTGCTACCACAAGACAGACAGTGAATAATACCTTGTTGGCAGGCCACATTACTGAATAGCAATAACTTTCAATAATAACTAATTAGTGTCACATACAGACCAGATGCTTAAAGATAGAAAGTGCTATAGCTCTTTCTTTGATGGATTACAATGCTGAAGTCAAGCTGGGAATGCTTTATCCATCTGCTGGACTGGCATAAGGAGTATCCGCACAGGAGGCAGGACTGTCCCTTTGGCAGCCACGTGTTGAATTTGTCACCTTCTCCAGCTTTAAGATACCATTATTACCACAGCCATTCTGCCTTGACAGTATGCCTGGGTCTATTTGATTATTTCAGGCTAATCACTGACTCCCTCCAGCTCCAGCTCCAGCTCCAGCTCCAGCTCCAGCTCCAGCTCCAGCTCCCCACTAGCGACCCAGTGTAGTGAAAGGAGGGCTCCCAGACCAGGAACGGCCTCACTCCTCCCATGCTCCAAGGAAACCACAGCACTGCCAAGGCCCCTTGCCTTCACTGAGACAAAGAGAAACCTTAGGGAAGCAACCACAGGCTGATTTGGGCTGGTTTGATAATATGGACATGATCGGTACTCTATTTCTCCACTTTTCTTGTATATCAAACAGAGGGACATATCTGTGTCGTTCATGTTGAGCATGTCACCTTTTCATTCATAAAAGACAGCCTGTATCTTTAATCACTTTGCCAGAATAATAGCAAAGAAACAAGCACTTGATTGCCTGTGTTATCAGACACTATTGGAAAAGTCTAGATAAGGATGCTGAACAACCTTGGCTTATTAGTATGCCACATGCAAACGCTTCCCCATAACCCAGAGTCATCTGTATCCCAGCAACCCTTAAAATTTCATTCTCACTGAATTGCCAGATCTTTATCAAAATATAATTACAGTCTTAATTTGGAAGATAAATTTTGATTGCCTGTGCTGTGCCAAAAAAAAAAAAAAAATGTCAGGTACACGAGAGCTGAGGTACAACTATTAAATGCGAATCTGCATGTTTTGACATTGGTGCATCACCTTTCTTCTTATAAGAAGCTGAGCTCTGATAACTAGCAGTAAGGTTATGTAGGGGTAAATAGGGAGGGACATGAAAAAAACAGACTCCAGATGCCATCAAATGAAATTTGTGACCAAACCCAAGGAAAATTTTGAAATCTGAAGCTGTATTTGAAGGTTATCACTATTACGAAGATTATCTACTATTATCATTAACAGGTGAATGATGCATTGTGTAAACCTGGAAGAAAACACCGGTCCTTCCCAAAACAAGAGGATATTGTAAAGAACTAGCCATTTCTCCAACTGTGTTTTCTTTTCCCCTTCAAATACTGGCAAAAAACAGCACAGTAGCTTACAGTTATTTCCAGAGGGTTCTCAAAATGCGAGGGTCACAAAATGGCTTCAGATTTCAGCAAATAGTTCTAGTGTTCATCTTAAATTTAACTGACAGCTTTTAAAAGCACTCTTAAGAACAGCCTTGTGGTTGATTCATTCCAGTAACATCTTCTGGCATTAAGAGCTTTGCTGTTATGAGGCTGAATGAAAAGGGTGCTGTATGCCTGTAACGATGGTAGAGTCCTACGTATGTAGGCAGTCACCACCTAAATGCCTCGTGTCTGCACACTTCATAGAGCACAAAATAGCTGTTTCTTCACTTATGTTAGCTAAGATCTTTTTTTCCTTGAAATGACTGCAGACATTAGGAAGCATGCATGTATCACAGCAGACCACAATCATCCGTCTTTACCATGTGCTGTTATAGTGATATATTATATATGATCCCACTCCCATCCTCTACATACAGTAGTATGAGGGCACAGTTGGAAATCTCATCACTTTGATCAAACATTATTACCAAGAAATACTACTGGATGGGGAATTACTCCTGTTGCTTCCAAGAATTGATATGATTACTAGTCCTTTTCCAAACTCAAACATGTAGCCTATAAAAAAAATCCCAGAGGAACACAACCACTGCCTACTCTACCAACATAGCCCAAATGAGAGGAGACAGCCTGGTAGGCAAGCCACTGAGGTTACCTAGTTTCTGACTTATCAGACTATAGCAGTCCAAAACCACTTCAGTTTTACCCTATTGAAATGCCAGGGGGGAAAAGATAATTACTTGGATAGCAATGGCATAAATACAATTAGATGCTTGACCTTAGTGTTTCTTGGTCACACGCACAGATTTGAACTCATTGCTAAATTTAGAACAGTGAGGAAGTTCTTCTTTTTCTCCTCCCCTAAACATACTCACAAGGACTGTGAGTTATTTTTACTTTTTCTGAAGCACTGATAAGGATCCTTTCTTAGGATAGATGTGATCCTGTCCCTTGAAACTGATTTCCTCAGATCTTGAGGGGGCTTTGGGTAGTGACTCTCAATCCTCTTTGTTATCTATTTCTACAGCTTTGATCCTCATTGCATACACTGTAAAATACCCTCTTTGACACACCTGTAGGCTTGAATTCATTCCGATGCAGCTCATGTTGTTCTCTTCTGAGAAGACCATGCGAGTTGAGAATAACTAGAACAGTAAGTAAATTCTATCATGTAAACATACAGACAGATTATGCTGTAGATAGAAAATCATGCCATGTCAGAGTTACAACATGAAAAATGCGTTTCCATGTAGCAGTTCCTGGGCAGCCATCAACTGCATCGTTCAAGTGAAGTCTCCTTCCTTCATACTCCATTGCCCCAACCCTCTCCAAGAGACTACTCCAAACCAAGTGCAGTTTTGACCAGTCTGGCACAAAAGAATACAGTTACTAACTAGTGACAAGACCCAAAGCCCACCAAAGTCCAGAGAGATAGTGCTACCAATTACCACATCTGTCCTCTTTGCAGTCACTTCTGCGCACTGGTTCCCATTTCCTGAAAACCATGTCCATGACAGACACAGCAGTGACACTTTTGCTGTATCAGTAGAAAGTTTTACAGCTGAATGGGCTCAGAGACTGAGCTGTTCTCTTCCCCTTGGTCGTGGGACCCTCAGTGGAGCTAAGTCATACTGCCGAAGCAATGGAGGGCAGGGAGGAACCATGACAGAAATGTCTAGTCAATGACTTCTCAAACCGTGAAACACTGCTAAGGCACTATGGACAGCAAATGAGGTACCCACCCTCAGTTACAGAAGACGCTTCCTATAGTGAATTTTGACTGAAATGTGACTGAACCTGTGCTAAAAAGATCAAAATGCAAAGCCACGCCTAATTCTGCTGCTCTAAAGTGGGACTGAGCACTTCTAGACCACCTCATCACTGTTCTTACCTGTTCTTAAAAAGCTTCAAAGAAGGAGATTCCCAAAAGCTCTGTAGGCTGCCTGTCCCAGCGCTTCATGTCTGTTTGCGCTTGCAAAGACCTTCCTAACCTTCCCTGCTGCAAAGTCGGCTGATTCCTGCGGGGACAGCCTGCAGGAGTGGGCACGCTGGCTGCAGTCACACACAGCTCCCCTGGTCCTCGGGTAGCGGACTGCCTCTTTAGTGCCATGAATTTGCAATTTCTCACTTCAGATGAACTGAACTGAAATAAACAAGCCAGAACTAGTGCCCTGCAATACTCCAGGCATGGGGAGTATTTCAGCCCCCAAATGAGGAGGATGAAGCAATGCTTACTCCAGATGCACAGTTCTTGGCTCTTTTTTTTTTTTTTTTTAATGCTTTAATTTCCTGCTGGTGAAGGGTGCCACACTAAAATCAGTGGAAAATAAAGCTCCCTATGCACAGCAGCAAATTCAGCCTAGCATGAAAGAGATGGAAAGCCTCCATATGCCATGTTGACTACTTCAGTACAGCCTGTTATCCGTTCCCTCCACCTGCCACGCACACTGCTCCCACATAAGCACTATCAGTGACAGGCAAGCATATATCTGGATGAAAACCAGACTGATACGAACATGTCACTTTGAAAGCCTGGCTTTTGGCTCTGAATTACATATGCCAACACTAAGGCTAATGTTGGGAGGACTGGCAGAAGAAAGAGGTTACCAGATTTATTCTCCCTCTGCACCATGGCATGTTGCAGGGGTAGGAGTTCAAAATGACCTCTGTGACCACTGCCAGCATCTTCATGATAGCTGGTAAGAGAGCCTGATTCCTCCCAATGCTCTTCATTCAGAGCTTTCTCAGGGGGAGCAACGGGTTTCCCAAGCCTTTATCATCACTGTTCTCCTGAAGGAACACTTCATATTCAGAAGACATCACGATATTCCCATTTCTAGCCTACCTCCTTTATTCTTGAATCCTCATCTCCCAGCTTTGGACTCATGGTTGCCATAATAGGCTACCCAGAGGCTATGCGGTTATCACATGCATGTCCCAAGTTCTTAGTAGGCAAAACTAAGGTCTGGCTTCATTAGATATCTCAGATGATGCCTTGGGCGAGAAGAAAAGCAAGTCTTATCATTGGCAAAGTGGGGGCACACCAGAGGAATATGACTTCTACAGCCAGCTGGACTCTCGGCATTACAACCTCTGCCTTTGGACCAAACAGCATCACAAAAAGCACAAACCCAAACTGCACCCGTGACACCATTAGCTGAATGCTTGGAAATATAAACTGGGGATGCTCTTCCCTGCCTGCCATTTTGGCTAAGCCATTTTTACCCCTTCTGGACCTGATAACCTTATTTATCTAAAAATTGCTGGACTGCTGCTGTTGGCTCCAAGAAGCGGCAAGCAGAATGAGTCTTGGTGCTGCCAGCTGCCCAAGAAGCAGCCAGGCAGTCCACTGATTTCTACGAAAGACAGCAACAGGGCAAGTGCAATGGAGGGAGCAGCACACAAGCGGTTAACGCATGCCGTTAAGAAATATATATGCATATATTGTCTCAAACAGACAGAGCATCTTATGCTGACATTTCCATTCAGTTTCATTAGAATTAAAAGCCTCATAATAAAAACCTGGCAACCAAGAAAAAAGAAATTGTCACCAAAGCAAGATTCATTTCTATCTGTGCAGTTGACTAGAAGTCCTTCTTCTCACAAGCAACATTAAATGCCATCCATTATCCATTACAGACACAAATGCCAGCCGCGTCCTTATCTTTCCACCTGTGATTTTAAAAGTACAACATTTCCTATGCAGAGAGCTCTGTGCTTGAGAAGCTCTGCATCTCCCTTCCTGACGAGCAGCAAAAATGCTGCATCCTAAACTCTCTCATGTAATGACATGGATTCACACATAGATAAAAAAAATCACAAACTACCCAGGCAAAACTTCAAATAACCTGCAAGGTATTTAACAAACCAGAGGCAAAAACTGAAGTCAGACCCTCAAAGCATAGAGAGAGAGAGAGAAAAGAAATGCCCTCTGCTTGACCCAAAATAAAGGTCTACGAGAACAGCTGTGCATAGGAAAGAAAATGAATTACCATCGTGGGGACCCTCAGTCATTTAGAGCCTCCAGGCAAGGCTGAGAGCCATTCTGGGATTGCAGGTTTTTCCTCTAACTTCACTCACCAGCTCCGAGAGGAACTAGTTAAAAATGACATCACTGCTCGTACTACCCTCCTCCCCCTCCCCATTCACTCGCTAAAAAAGCTGAAGCCGCTCTCCCCCCTGGCTGCATCGGCTCCGGAGCGTCCTGTCCCAGCTGCCCACCCGCCGCTGGCCAGGGCGGTTTGTGCCAGCGTGGGGCAGAGGCTGCAGGTCTCCACAGCCCCTTGCAGCAGCCCTCCAGCGGTAAGGCAGCCTGTCCCTTAAGCAAGCACAGCAGCTCTAACCTCACCATGTGCAATGCATCACACAGGCAGCTCCACTTACAGAAGGCAGAGAGTCTTCCCGTGCGAAGCAGGATGGAGAGCAAGACCCTGCTAGGGGTTCTGCCTTCTTCCTCGTCTTCCTTAACGGAGGGGACCCTCTTCGTGGCTTGCTGCATCCTCCTTGCGTTAGGACCGCAATCTATCTTTTTTTTTTTCCCTCCCCCCGAATGTGACATCATCAGACTCCAACTCTACTTCTGTGGAAAGAAAAAAGCAGTCCGGGCAGAGCTACCTGGGACGAGGTCACCTAGAGGACCCAGGTGAGGCTGGAGCTGGAGCGGTGGTAGCCTGGGACCAAACACTTGGGTTTTGCACACCGTCATCTGGATTCGATAACCCTGCGCTTGCTGCAGACCCGGGGACACAGCTGCCATGCTGAAATCAGCCTCCTCTCTAGCACCACTGGCTCCGCGCAGGAATAACTTGGCATCGCCAGCGCGCAGGTGCCTCCAGCGCACCCCCCTGGCACCCACGATCCACCTCGTAGCTGTGCTGATACCCCTTACCTAGCTGCTGGAAAGGATGCTGCAGCACAGCCCCTTGGCCAGAGCTGGGGGCTGGCGCTCGGGGCCAGCATGGAGCAGACAGCCAGCGAGCGCGCAGCACACGCGCTCCAAACGCCCCTCTGTTCGCCACTCTGAACATTACTAAGGGGAACCTGCTAAAAATAATGTCACCTCTGACTCACAGCTGCAGTCGCTGCAGCTCCCTGCCTGCAGCCACGCGTCCGGCGCTGATGCAGGGCCTGCCCAGCCGCTGCCGCGGGCTCCCAGGGCCTCGCTCTCCCTACCTCCAGGGTCTGCTCCCGGGGCGCGCTACAGCTCGTGCTGCCTCCGCAGCGAGCCCCGCCGGGCCGCAGCATCGGGGCTCCGCATCTGCCCGCCTTCCCTCTCATGCTAACGGCAGCGGAGCCAGTAGCGGTGGCAGCGGCAGCAGCAGCAGCATCCATGGTGCTGGCAGGAGAGAAGAGCCTGTGTGCATGAGCATATGTATAGCATATATCTTTGTATACCTATTTTATATACACAGGGACACATACTACTATAAATACAGCTAGGCGTTCTGGATCTCTTACCAGCAATACTGCAAACATATCAAATATTGCACTAGTAACAGCACTGGCTGGATAATACTGTTTGTCAATGTGCACAGATTTGTTTGGGCACTACCTCTAAATGTGAAAGGCTGCACACAAATATACCCTTGCCATTATGTTGATGACAGATGAGTATTTGATAGAAAGCTGTAAAAGCGGTACATGTCATACATCTAAAAGGCACAGTGGTATGTAATACACATGTCACATAATGGTACTTCTTTGCATGCCAAAAAATGTCTTGCATGAGAAGGACTGCAAAAGTCTTTCAGCACTGAAACTCCCAGCAGCCCTCTGAATTAGGAAAATGCCAGTGCATCTGGTGGAGAAACTGAGTTCCAGGGAAGTGAAGTGATTTGCCTCAGGCCCCACAGAAAATCCATGCTACAGACAGGAAGGCAGCAGGAAGTTCAAGGAAGTCAATAAAGGCCTGCTTCAGGGTTAATTCATAAATCCCTCTCCTCTTCTTTCCTTCTCCATGTGTTTGGCATATGGGTCGGGTAAGACATTTCTATCAAAGTCATTCAGGACGAGCCATGGCTGAAAACCTGACACATTTTGTGAACTAGGACAGAAGAATTTTACATAACCAGGAAAAGTGAAGAGTTATCCCAGAACTGGGTTTCCACTGGGAAGAGTTTCTCTGCCTTTTAGCAAGTGCATGTCCCTACAAGTCCTCTTTTCTAAATCACACTTCCGTCAGGCTACACACACCTTCTCTGGAAGCACAGCAGGCACAGGTTTCTGGGACAGACCGGGAAAAGCCTGACATCTGAGACTTAGGAAGGATGACTGTGGTGGATAGGGATATGGGACAATCTTCAAAGCTCCTCCACTGTGAACCTCCAGATAAATACTGAAGAGTGAGTCCTCTGCCACCACTCATTAATCAAACTTCAATTTTCTCGCTGCTCTGATACGTGTATCACAGTCATTAGCAAAGGGGGATTCTATTTATATGTAGTGGCATCAATAGCATCTCTAGAGAATAAAATTGATTAAATATCATATAATAGATCAAAAAAGAGAGAAGAGGAAAACATGCCAACTCAGCAGATAAATCTCTGTATTTCCCTTCTAAATGAAATAAGTGCTTAACTTGGTATCTTAAGGAAAAAAGGCAAGCCTGCTGTCTGTCCCCTACCTCCCATCCTCATAACTTTTCAGTGGTGCCCAGCGACAGGACGCGAGGCAACAGGCACAAACTGAAACACAGGAAGTTCCATCTGAACATGAGGAAAAACTTCTTCACTGTGAGGGTGACAGCGCACTGGAACAGGTTGCCCAGAGAGGTTGTGGAGTCTCCTTCTCTGGAGATATTCAAAACCCGCCTGGAYGCGATCCTGTGCAACGTGCTCTAGGTGACCCTGCTTGAGCAGGGGGGTTGGACTAGATGATCTCCAGAGGTCCCTTCCAACCTCAACCATTCTGTGATTCTGTGATTGAGTTCCCTTGGTCAAGTTTGCCACAATAATTTGGTTACTTTATAATAAAGTTCCTACAAATTTCAAGCAGAAAAAAAGAAACCTAAATTAGTGCCATCGTCACTTAGGAGAGCCAGATAAAATTCAGGCCTTGTCCTTTCCGTTGGGTATCTGTTGGCTAGCTGGCTGTGGGCTAGCAGTGGCCCACCTGTCCTGGAAGAGGAAAGGGTCTCCTAAARCTCTTGTGATGAGGAACAGAATTTTAGAGAGAAAAGGACAACTCACAGGAAGTCTTTACTTCTTGGTTTTCTTTGGTTAATGGGACTGTTTGTTTAGTGTTTCTGTTTTCTTTTTCCAGCTCTGCTTCTCACAGGTCTATCAGCATGTTGGAGTTCAGATGTAGATGCATTTTATCCCCTGAAGAAACGTCTGAACAAGATGGCACTATTTTAATCTGCAGTCTGGAGCGTTGGAAAACTGCCGGTTGGTTCACCGCCTCCCAAACCAGACAAGCTCCATGTTCTTTCCTGATTGTGAGATGTTTTTGTAGGAAAGCAAACAAAACCATCCTTGTAAGAAAGAACAAGAAAACAAAGTACAGGACTGGAGGTGGAAAGAACCCAACATAAATAAATGAGTGCTGAAACTACATCCAAAACTCCAGATCAAAGAGGAAGAAATCTTCCAGCCAGAATAAAGTGGAGTTTGCCCCCCTCTCCAATCATTTCCTGTCCTATTATACTGATATTAACTAAGAGTTTCATTTGGCGAATGCAGACTGTTTCAAATATTTGGATGACTGAAACGAAGATCAATGCTCAAATAAATGAGCTCCCAGTAACAGCACTGCCTTAGCGTATGGGTTTTAAAGTGAGTTGGGGTGTCTCCAAAGTAAATGGAGTAGAATATGCTTCGTATTATATGAATTCTCCACTTGCCTTAGCAAATGCACCTCATACAGGATTTCCAACATCCTCTTTAATCTAGTACTATGTCTCCCATGAGTACAGTTTAGCAAACGTATTATACAGTATAAATGGGTGTTTCTCGTTTTGAAAATCATCCAGGGGTGTGCTGAGAGTCCTGGACTACTCTTCTTCTTTGACCAGTCTTTAAATGCAACCAAGTTTGGTAACAGACATGAAGAAGTCTGCAGAACAATGCCACACTCCTAAATCCTCTGCTATTTTTAACATTACAGAATGTAATGAAAGGAAGAACCAAAAGTCCTCTTCTTTAATGACGTCCCTGCAATTTTCTAAAAATTTAAATTTCAATATTCTTCCATTTCAAACCAAACTGTTACAAAGTAAATCAAGGTCATGGCTGTCTGTCCCTTTTCCAAATTATTCTTGAGTAAAGACTGCCCTCAGCCAAATAATATCAGTCTAAATAGGAACTCAGCCTCTCCTGTTTTATTATCCTGGGGAGGTTTAAATTTCAAAGCTGACTTGGACTACATAAAAGTTAGCTTTTAAGTGGAAGCAGTGTGAATATTCTTCCCTCCCCTCTATTTTACCTTTTAAAGAGAAGAAGGAAGAAAATAAGACCCAGAACCAGTTCTGCTGACCTGAAACAAGATGAAGAGGCAAAATAGTGTGGCACTCCTCTGAAATGAAATCTGATGGCCATTTTTTCACTACCTATTTTCCCTTCTGATCCCCTTGACTGAGTGGTACTCTCAAAACAGGCCACTCCAGCTTCCTGTTCCCATTTCAGTGGAGCTTGCAGTCCTAGGCAGGGGCACCCCCAAGCACCACATCTTTTGGCAAAGGACGACAACTTGATTAACCTTGGAGATCCTTACTCAGGTTGCACTTGCTTCTTATTCAGTCAGGCCCTCATAAACAGCCACAGCCCAGTAAGGCACAGCTGGAGGGTGAGAAATGGACAGAAAAAGGAGAAAAAGGAGGAAGGCAAGAGACAAATCTGGAAGGGAAAAAAATGAGGAAGGAAGGAAGGAA